>NW_011889093.1:217507-230036 GCF_000151845.1 Pteropus vampyrus | reverse complement strand
CTCTCTAAACCCTGGGAGAAAATAAACCCACCAAAAGCTCTTCTCAGTGCGTAATAGCTGGCAAACAAAGGTCCAGGTTAGTTCTGGGTGGCATTTAGCCTTCAGGTGGCACCAGTGAGAGATGCTTCTGAAAGAGAAACAGGCTGCATGGCTCCTCAGCTCAGGAAAAACAGAGAGATTGTCCTTGTCTCTCAGCTCTGGAAGCCCATGAAGCAGAGACTATGGGCCTAGGGGACAGAAGCGATCCATCTCAGGTCCTCTCAGGACTGTGGCCCCTTGGCACTGCCTCCACCACCATCTCTGTTCTATCTGCCTCTGCACAGGAAGTGACTCTGGGACTAGACCTCCAATATTCAGGAATTGCTGGGGAAGAATGGGATTGGTCCTCTGGGCATGAGGCCAGCTTCTATCATGTTACCTGTTAGATCAGCAGTCCTCAACCTTTTTGGCGCCACGGACTGGTGCTCCTCTGAGCATCTAATGTGTAAGGATCTGAGGTGGAGCTGAGGCGGTGATGCTAGCGCCGGGGAGCAGCTGCAAACACAGATGAAGCTGCACTTGCTCCCCCGCCGCTCACCTCTTGGTATGCGGCCTGGTTCCTAACAGGCTATGGACCAGTACCGGTCTGCGGCCCAGGGGCTGGGGACTCCTGTACAGTTAGATGAACGTACTGGTTACACCTTCCAGGGGAGAGGCTCTCGTGGAAGTGATGGTGATGCAGAGATGGCGACGGGCGCTTGCCCCGGGCGCATCCCGGGGGCTACTGCATTAGCTCTTACTCCCTGCTTCATCCCACGCTGTGACTGCAAACCACTGAGCGTGGGGCATGGCGCTTGAAGGAGATGTCTTGCTGGGATTCGTTTCCCAGGGCTGTCGTAACAAATTACTACAAACTGTGCAGCTTAAAATGCGGGCATTTATTCTCTCCCAGTCCTGGAGATCAGAAGTCAAAGATTAGGGCATCAGCATGGCCTTGCTCGTTCTGAAGGCTCTAGGGGAGGACCCTTCCTGCCCCTTCCAACTTCTGGTGGCTCCAGGTGTTTCTTGATTTGTGGTCACATCATTTCAATCTTGGCCTTCGCTCTTGTGTGTTTGTGTCCCGAGTTCTTTGTTCTCATGAGGACACCAGTCATTGAATTAGGGCCCACCTTAATATAGTAGGACTTTATTTTATCACATCTGTAAGACCCCATTTCCAAATAAGGTCACATTCACAGGTTCCGGGTGACCTGAATTTTGGGGAGGATACTGTTCAACTCAGTACTCAATGCCGACACCAGTTTTCAATTATTCCGACGTGTGTGTGCATGCACATACTGTTCTGTCATGCACTAACTGAGCTTAACACGCCCAAGGCTTTATAAAGGTAAAATTATGTTGCCTAATCCTTCTTCGGCTCTGCTCCAGTTGCCCGGTCCCCACCCTCAAAGCAGAGGTCATATTTTTAGAAGGAAAGGAGCAATGACGATGGTAATGGAAGGGTGCTGTTTTAGCAATCCTGTTTTCTTGTTGGTTTGGCAATGATAGGCCTTCGGCCAACAGTTTTTAGGGCTGATTCTTTCACAGGAGTATTTATTGGAAAGTAGAATGGAGGGGTCTCGTTTCTTTCCCTCCACCCTTGACTAGAGAGATCTGCGCTCTCACTGGCGGAGCAGGGTACTTGGGAGGATGGAGCATGAGGAATCGGCTTCCCAGCGGCCCTTTCACCCGCTCATAGGTGGATAACCCGCCTGGGTGGTGGATGATCATTGCAAGCGCGATTTCCACGGGGTGGAAGGTCTAGCCATTGTAAACACTCACCATGTGGCCCAAGATCTGGGGCAGGATGAGCATGACCCACTGGTGCGTCTTCAGCACCTGGGGCCTCTCCGCGGGCGGGGCCTCTCTGTGGGCATGACCTCTCCGTGGGCGGGGCCTCCATGTGGGCGGGGCCTCTCCGCGGGCGGGGCCTCATCCTTGACCTCGCGCAGGCGCCTCAGCGGCGAGCGTGCTCCTCCGCCCCGTGCCACCGCGCGGCCCTGTCAGCCGCGTGCGCTGCTCGTGAGCAGCGTGGCACCCACCTGGTCGAGGTCCCCACCAAGGTAGGTCCGCTTCTTCGTCTGCTCCACTGGCGCCATCTCGCCCGTTCTTCAGAAGGGTCCCCCTGGTTCCCCGCTTCAGGAAAGAGCAGAGGTTCTCTCATGTGCGTTTTTTGCGGCCCGACCCGCAGGCACGAAGCCGGGTCTGGGAGACACAGGTGGACTTAGGTGTCTGGCCTGCCTGCCGCCGATTCGGGCGGTCCGGCACACGTCCCATAACGGGCCGAAGCGCGACGTTCGCCCGCGCAGCGGGCCGGGCAGGCGGCCGCCAGAGTCCGTGTCCGGTCGGCGTCCCGGGGCCCCGCTGTGCTGGCCGTTCCTGGGCGCGGGGGGCGCAGGCGTGAGGGGGCGCGCGTCCCCAGGGAGGGGACGGCGCTGCGTGGGGACGGCCAGGCCTGCCGACCTGCCAGCCCTGCGCCCCCGCGCGCCCCCGCGCACTCCTTCCCGTGAGGTCCTCCCTGCAGGTGCCACTTCCTGTGCGTCTCCATGTTTCCCCTCAGAGACCCTATGCAGATTTTCAGGTGAAAGCCTCGAAATTCCAGTGACACGTCGCCTATATGTTCATAAAACTGGTGAAAACGAGGCAGAACTTGGACAGCGTGTCAACACACTGCTTATTCTGTGAGACCCTGGCCGTCCTGGACTTCTTTACACACGGCCCTCGCCCGGCTGCGGGGCAGCAAACGCCGCGCATGGCACTGAGTCCACTCTGGCGTTGACCTTGGGCTTTTAAAAGTAATCTTTTAATTATTATAGAATATATGTTATTAAAGGAAATAAATTATAGGCACGAGGAAGGAAATTTAGCCATGATTTCATAATGCAAAGGGAACCATTTAAAAAAATGTCTCTCCTCGCCTCTCTCCCCTAATACAGTGGCTTTCAGCTCTGGTTACAAAACAGAATCACCAGAGTGTTTTAAAAAACCATTCATGCGCAGACCAATTATCTCAGATCCTTGGGAGCCTCAGGCATGGCAGTTTTAAAGGTTCCCCAGTGATCTAACCAGTGACCTAAAGCTTTGGGTTTTCTGATTCAGAGTTCCGTTTATATTCTTCATCCCGATCCAACCTGTTACCTTTTCAAAAAATAAACACTTTCAAACAAACAGCCAAGTGGAAAAGATCTCGCAGCGAACACTTGCATACTCCTCCCTTGGATTCTACTGTTAACATTTAATCGTCTCTGCATCCACTTATCCATCCCTCCATCCATCTGTTGACTCATGTTACTTTTGACCCATTTCAAAATAAATTGCAGGCATCTCTACGCTTCCCCATAAATACTTTATCATATATATCATTAACGAAATTTCAATTTGTTTCATTTTTTACTTTTGATGTAGTATGTATATTTAATAACATGCATAGATCTTAAGTGTCCATTAACTGGGCTCTGACGAATGCACACACTTTTGTAACGCTGGTCCCATCGATATACAGCATCACCATCAACCCCGAGCTGCTCATGCCCATCTCAGATCATCCCCATCCTCATTCCCAGAAGTAGCCATTGTTCTGATTTTTTTTTTCCCATCATAGATTAGATTGGCCAGTTCTAGAACTTTACATAATTGGAATCATAGAGTATTTGCAATGTCATGTAATTATTTTACTTAGCTGTATTAGAGTTCCATGGCTGCCGTAACAAATTATCACAAATTTAGCTGCTTAAACAACACATGTTAATCATGCACAGTTCCCTAGCATTGCAGTCTGGCGTGGGTCTCTGGGCTAAAATCGGGGTGACAGCAGAGCTGCCTTCCTTTCTAGAGGTTTCAGAGAGCATGTTTTCTTGCCTTCTCTGGTTTCCAGGAGATTCTTACATTTCTTGGCTCACGGCTCCTTCTGTAGAAAGACCTCTTGTTTTTACTTATTCGCTACTCACAGAATACTTCGTATTCCACTTCTGGTCATCAGTGTGTGGAGGTTAGCTCCCTACCAGGCAGTTCTGTGACACCAGCTGGGTGTCCTACAAGTCAATTAAATGCTGACACCATCCACGTGGAGACAGCACATACCCGACAGGTGAAGTACTCCGTCCTACGAGACCCGCCCCCCTCCCCCCCTTCAGATGCCAACGACAAGCCCAGGTCGCCACACTGTGCATCTGAGGACTGGCTGTGAATCAGGTTCCCACAGCCCCCTCGTGGGTTCCATTAATTTACTAGAGTGGCTCACAGAACTCAGGAAACAGTTTACATCCAAATCCCAAATTCTGTCTCCTCACCTAAGGGGACCACCAGGCTCTGTTTGGATGCTTTCTGCTCTGTCACTGGGAACTCCGGGCAGCGGCGTGGGGAAGGCTTCGGGCACGGCTTATTCGTTTCCCTGCTCTCAGGCAGGTGCTCGATGCGATCTCTGGCTTGAGCTGAACTTTAAAATGTCTGATGTTCGGTCGAGATTACCAGCCATGCAAAAGAACAAGAAAATATGACCCGTTTTCTTTCTTTCACATTAAAAAAATATATATTTATTACATATATCTTTTTGTTTAAGACAGGAGAGCAAATCTAGCCTCTTTTACTCCATTCTGGCTGGGAACAGAAGTCTCTGGATTTTCAATCCAAGTTTTTAGCTGTACCATACTGTGACCATGACTAAAAATCATAAACAAGAAACTCGCCATGTGGTATTTCTTCCAGATTGTCTCCCTTCCAATATCTGCCTACTTTAGTTTACTCTCAGAGCCTTTGGGAAGTTATTTCTCTATTTTCTTACATCGTCCGTGATTGGTACTTTCAGGAGGTTGGTCTCTTAAGAGATGAAACCAAACTTTATATTTTCTTAAAAAAAAAAAAAAAGCAATTTACTTAACCCTTAACACTATCCCTCTCAATACTGTCAACTGATGTGAAAATCCCCTCCGATCCCTCAGGTTTGCGCTGTGAACCCAGAATGGGTCCAGCCCGCAGACTCTCCCAGGCAACCCGTGACACCCTCCTTCCTGCTGCCTGGTCTTGCTGCGTATCCGTTTGCTGGCCCCCACTAGCCCTTGGACTGCTTGGCACGTAGTCTCACCTGAACGGTTTATGATCTTGTGAAGGAAACAGATTTCAAGTTGTAACACAATAGAAATTCATATTATTGCATCATTAGGCACATTCCCAGGTGCTCTGTAGGTGGTGGAGATGAGGTTGGAATGTCAAGGTCTCTGCTGTCAAATCATTTGATCGTAGGTGAGAGCAGTGACCAGGTGGGCAGGAAGCATCAGGGAAAGTAAGTGCAACACACCGAGGTGGCTGTGCTCAAGGCCCTAGTGAAGCCCACTGTGGGTTTGAGGGAAGTGTGCAGATCTTCCTGGGGGGGAGGGGCACAGCCGTGCAGGCCAGGACGACGCCAGTGGCGCCCCCAGAGTTATGAACTGTCACACCAGCTCAGTGGTACATGATGGCCTTGGAAGACTGCAGGAGAGCCTCCAGGAGAAGCAAATTTGGAAGGAAGACTTGAAGTATGAGTAATCAAGTGCCAACAGCGATCGAATAAATTCACGTTGTATATTGACTGTGGTATGAAAACCGTCCACGCTTTCACAAACATGAGCCTATTTGATCCCGCAAAGACCCGGTGAGATTGATAGAGGGGGGAAGGTCCCCATCACGCCGTGCCTGATGGGCTTCTGTTCTTGGGACTGGCGCCAGCCCCCGAAGAGCAGCCACTGCGAGCACTGCTCCCAGCCCGACAGGACTCGTCCCCACTATTCCCGGTGCTCCACGGGCTGGGCAACCTCCGTCTGGTCCACCGACAGTGATTTGGGGCCTAGGCCCCCTGTGTGTGGCCTGGCCTTTCTTCTCAGCTCCATGTTTCCACCGTTCCATGGCTGGGGGCTTCTGGGAGCACAAGGAAGGGGTGCTCCTTCGGCCAGTCCTGGAGCTGGGGAAGCTCACTTGCTGGTCACCGGGCTGCGGTCTTCAGACAGGTGTGCTTGTGGTTGCTGTTGATTGTAATACTGATCTACTTTCTGTGGAGGACACCGAGCTCAGAGAAGGGAAGCCACCGACCCAGGTCACGTGATAATTAAATGCTGGGCCAGGGCTCGGCCTCGCTGGCCTTTCCCCCTTAGCCCATGTTCTTTGTGTGGATAGATTTAACACCTGCTCTTTGTTCAGACTTAGGTCCTGTATCTCCTGCCATCGTCCGCTCGAAGGCTGGCGCCTGGGCCCCATCCTCCTGGCTTCTTATGTCATTCTGTGAGTATCCTGCACCACTCCGCTCCTGCCCTGACCGTGTCCGAGTGAGTCTAGCTTTTTTGTTTTGTTTTGTTTCTAATCCACTCAAAAATTTTCTCAAGGCTACACAGTGAAATACATTCCTGTCCTCTCAAAGAGCGCTATGACTTTCGAGTCATGCTTGTATGTCTAGTCTCATCATCTTGAGCTGCCTGCCTGGGGTCCTGTGTCCAAACCGACTCATTCCTCGGAACATGTAGCTCAAATGGTAACTGTTCAATCACAACCAGTAACATAAGCAGCAACAAGTCTATATTTATCCCATTATGAATGTCTCCATTTTTTGAAAATAAATTCTGGACAGATGGTTCATTAACATGTCGTAGAAAACATCAAAAGTGTTACAGACACATAATGAAATATATGGATAATGCTTCAGTGTCCTGGTGGAAAAGGCTTCCTCCCCGAAGCAGGGAGAAAGGCAGAAGCCGTTTCTCAGCACAGAAGAGGGGCCGAGTTCATCAGTACGCTCACGCTAGTGAGCGCTGGGGGCTCGTCTGTCCTTTCAAGTGATTTTGAGGGGCGGTCGTTCTAAATCTGAACTGTCCACTTCAGGGTGTTAAGTGCAGTCTTTAAATTCTCTGTAGACACATCTCTTAGTCTAATCAGTCTTGGTGATTATTCCACGTTTGTGCTTAAAAAGCTATTTCCAAACCAAATCAGATAAATATTTGCCTATTCTTTCTTATTGTTATGATTTCATATATTACAATAAAGATTTTAGTTATTCCTAACTAATTTTGTGTATTCGGGAGTGAGACTTTAAACTATTTTTTCAAATGGTTGGTTTCCCCACGATAGTCATTAAATAATCCATCCCTTTGTAACTGCTGTTTAGTATTTTTCTATCATGTTTTAAGTCAATATGTATTTTTTGCAACTACTATTTTCTTCCGTTGATTTATGTGCATATTTTTGTCACATTGCCACCCTGCTTTAATTAACGTGATTTTAGGGTACATGCTGTATTTTTAGGTTTAAACTCATTTATTTCTTAAATTATAAGTCACAATTGGATTTTGACTGAAGCCACAATAAAATTAAAATTAATTTTTGTAGAACATACTTGTTTACATTTTCAGTTTTCCTAGCCAGGAACACGGCACATTACTTAATTTATGTCAATAAATCAATGCTTTTAGTTCTGCCATATCCGCGTTCATGAAAATGGGCCCAAATGGAAAGTAGGTTTGAGTCACAAAGATCTTTCAGGCCACTTTTAAAATCGCTCACATAAGCAAAGCTCGTTTTCCTATTTGTAAGATGAACCTTGCGTTAAAAAATGCCTTACTGCAGTATATAACAAGAGGCATAACATTTTTCACGCCCATTTACTAAGCAAGCCCACATCTGGGAAATTTTCCTAAGCTTAGCACAAAAGCTATATGCACAGAGATGATCACTGCAGCAAAAATGTTCATCTCTGGGAAACATGGAATTTTACGTAGAAATTTAAAATGATTCTGAGGAGGTTATAATGCTGGAGACCATTTTCAACATGCTGTGTGTTAAAACACGGCCACGAGGCAGCATGTCGGGCAGAAGCGTTTCTCCCTTGCCCTGCTGCTTTCACATTTGCTCACCGTCACCAGCCGAACACACCTCCTGGCTGCCTCTTGCACTTGCCAGTACACACTCAAGTACACGCCCGCGCACACGCCTGCCCGCTGCCCGCAGGCCCCTGCCCTGGCTGTCCCTGCCGGTTCTTCCACGCAGACAGCGGCGTGGCCCAGCCCCCTGGCCTTCTCCAAGTCCTTGTGTGTGACCTCGTGGCCTGCTCTGTCCAGATTTCACCCCAGCCCGCCATTCCCATCCACCTTCTGATCGTCGTGCGACATACTGCATCATGCTTGTGTGTTTCTGCCTGGTCCTCCCACTACATGTAACCCGGACAAGGAATTTTGTCTGTCTCGTCTGGGCTTTGTACTCAGGCCGTATGTAATGGTTCCTGGGCACATAAACAAGCATTGTAAACACATTTGAAATGATAGGGGCCTGGGGACGTTATGGTATCAATTTCTTTTTACTTTGGCGACACGAGCTCATCAGTCATGATGAAGAAGGCCTGTTTCGGCTCCTCTGAGAGGCAGCTTTGCCCCCTGCCATCTTTCCTCATTACTGAGAGAAGCCAATAGATAAGAAGAAAACCGGGAGCAGAGCCGGGGCTGACAGCAAGAGGCCCCGGTTCTGAGCAGCTTCCTGAAGGCAGTCGCAGAGAAGCCGGGGGGCACAGCTTCCCCGGGCGGGGGTAAGACGGGGTAGGTCTCATGTTGACGAGGGTGAAGGAGGCAGCCCCTGCACACCCCACCCTGCCCTCACTCCGGCCGGGGGCGGGCTGTCCAGCCCTGCTCTTGGTGCCGGCTACCTCCGAGAGTGGCCCCTGCTGTGCCACACTTCATGCCCCCAGGGTTGATGACGTTGCATTGATCGGGGGAGGGGAAAGCACATAGAGAGGAGGTCAGGCACCCCGAGTCCCGCCCACCTGAAGCATCCTGGCTCCCGTGGGAACCTGCCGGCACCTCAGCCTCTTCACACACGTCCCGGAGGGAGGCGCCGCTGACACGCGGGGCGCCTCGCCTCGCACCCCATCCTCCGTGTGCTCAACCAGGCGCCCAGGGACGCGAGATCTAGAGGTCAGGAAAAAGTCCTTTTCCTCTCTTCTGGCTCCTCAAAAGGTTATTTAGGAAACATTTCTGAAGAGAGAGCGAGATTTACATTGACGAGGGATCAGCATGTGACAAGGCAGAGAAGGCACCATAAACTCCAATCAGAAAACATCTATTTTTACTGAAGGAGAAAAAAGTCTAGCTGCGCCTTCTCAGCTGACAGAAGTGCCATCTAAAAGGCTGCGGTAATCAGCTGTGTGGAAGAAAAACATTCAAACACGAGACAAAAGGCTGTTTTTAAAGAAAATCAAGTCGAGACGGACAGCAAAAGAGCTGCATGAAACGCCCAAATCAGAGGGCTTCTGGCTTGTTTTGAGTGGCCGAGACGTGAGTCTTTCTGTATGAAAGGAGCTCAGGTCTGTGAAAACGCGTAATGAGCTGAAATTGCTGGCAGAGAAGAGTGTGACTCTTGTCTTGTCCCCGCCACCTTTAGAGCCCCCCGTGGGTCCTGCTCTCGGCCAGGCCCACAGAGGGGTGGCACGCGGATTTGAATCACCACATTGGACACCACATGCTGGGGTCACGTGCAGTAGCTGGGACGAACAGCCCGGCTATTTCCCTTCCTCGCCCAGCGGCACGTCGTGTTCTCGTTCGAGAAGCCGACAGAGGCTGACTGCTGTGCGACCGCGTCCGAGGCAGGGCCACCCCTGGGCCATTCATTGTGAGGACAACCCAGCCCTCGGCGGCCTCGTCCATGGAAAACTTGGCTTGTGAGCGCGGTCATGCAGGAAACGTCTCACCTCTTTTCTGTTAATCTAATGAATTCTGAGACCGAGTCCCAGTCACCCCAGACCCCTAGGGACCTTCGGTGATCCCCCACCCTGGCTATGTGATGGCTGCATAGTGCTGAGGGCCACTCTGGTCACCCCCTGCCTGGCCACCTGCTCCTTCCGGGTCCAGCTGCTTCTCGGGGCGTCTGTGTTCTGCGGACCTGTGTGGAGGCAGCAGGTGCAACGGGCCTGGCCTGGGCCACGGCGGTTAGGAGTGGCGGCAGCACACCCGATCCCTGGTGCCGTGAACCCTGCCGCAGGCTCCTGCTTAGGTTGAGAGGCTGCCTCGTGCCCGGTGCCCGATCTGGCCATCTGCCCTGTCCGGGGCTGCGGACCACACACCTCCCGCCGTGGTGTGCAGAGGGGCCCTCTGGGGACCTGGGGGAGGAGCCAGAGTCGGCTTTTCCTGAGACTATTCATCCTTCCGAGAAATGCACCCTACTGCCCTACGTTAGCCTGAGAATTTAAGGTTAGATTCAAGCATCCTCAAGAAATAATCTATCATAGTAAAAGGACACTTGCTTTTAAAAGAAAGTGCTGCTCCGATGGTTCCTGCACCAATGTTCTCATTAATATATGCGATATTCACCTTACAGAATTTGCATTTAAAGCTAGGGGGAAGTCATCATTATGACACTTTGGCACAATCGATAATCAATGCGCTGATCCTGGGAGACAGGTCTGTCGGGTTCTGTCCTGCTGGCCTCTCCACCACTCCGACCTCCAAAGCCCCCCGTATTCCTTTATTTGGCAAAGACTGGATGCAAAACAAGCTTGACGGCTGATGCAGTGCAATGAAGTACTTTGTTTTGTTTGTTAGCTTAGGGGTATCTTTCCATGTTCTTGTTTTGTGTCTTCTTTTCATTTGTCTGACATTTACAGAGAAATGCCAGTCATTTTCACTGTTCTGGTCCCTGCTTAAGTGAAACGCTTCGTGAAAGGCTGTTTCTTCTGCAAGACCATGTGTCAAGATTAGCTCATCCATCCCGTTCTTGCATTTTCCCAACGAGATAAGCAAGCGTTCACCTTTTAATCGGATGTAGAAGTCAAAGTCAAGAGCATGAGAAGTCTGCTCTGTCGCAACAGACGAACCGAGGCCGGGCTCAGGCCCGCGGTGCCTGGAAGCTGCTCATGCCGCTGGAGTTCGCGTTTCACGTTGGAAATTGTCCTGGCCTCGAGTTCTCCTGTCAAGGAGCCTAATTCATTTGTGAATTCAAATGATGCACCACATTTCAAACTTCCCTTTTTCTGTTATAGAGAATTCCAGACCACGATTCTGTAATTGTGAACATTACGCACTTCAAATACTTGTTCAGGGGTAGATAGTGGATTCTATAGGGTGTTTGGAAGATTCCTCTAAATATCATGTTTTTAGTGATTATTTATATTCTAAGAAAGGAACTACCATAGTTTTAAGAATTCACCAAGTGCCACTCACGTATACGCTTGATTTTCTGATGTTAGTGCAAATTATGACTTGTTGCAATTCCTCCCAAAGTCTGGGATCGCCTAGTGCACAGTCTCCAGAAACCATGACTTTCTAAGTTTGACAAGTTACAGTCTGTAACAATTTTTATGGCTTTATTTCCTCCTCCTTCCTCTCTTAGCCTGATAACTGATGGTCATTTCTTTCTCAGCAGAGACTCAAGCATCATTAGCACCTAAGTAAATTATAATGAGCCGAGGGAGGGGGGCATCCCCGGAGTGCCTCCCACCTCACTCTCCGCTCTGTTGATTCCCGGCAGCCTTTGCTTATCCTCAAGGCCAGACGCTGTGTCTAAGTTTCCATAGATTTCACATTGCTTTTTTTCTTAAAAAGGCATCTTACGTGTTCAACTTATAGGTAGTGATATTAATATTTTTGTTTTCAAAAGGAACTTGAGTTGGTTCAACAGGAAGTACTTTTTAAAAAACCTAGGAATACATTTCCTTTAAATGTCTTTCTTGCAGCCATGGTTGCTCATGTGAATTTCGGTGGAGACGCCGGATGTGTATGATGCTTGTGTTGTTGGATGAGGCAGGGCTTAGGGGAAGTGGGGGAGGCTGCCTCAACGAGGTGCTATTTGGTTCATGCTATGTGAGTTCAAGTGCTGTACGATGAGCTGTGTGAAATCTGAAATAAATTTTGGAACAAATACATTTGACCTGAGTCTAAATTAAACAAACCTTTGGAAATGGCTTAAGTGACAGTTTCTGCAGAGTATGGCAGATGGGAAAGGGGAATGGCTTTCGTCTCACTGTCTGCAGGCTCGTGAGCCCGGAAAGGCCGGCAAACACTGTGGAGCGTTTCCGCATGATCGCGCCCGGTTCTGGGAAGCCTGGTGTGTGGGCAGATCCGACGAGTGGGTGAAAAGGTCGAGGCAGATATTGCATCATTTTTACTCCTTCAGTATCTGTGTGTGTGTGTGCGCGTGCGTGCGCGTGTCATCTTCAGAATGAGGTTCGCGCATATGGACCAGTGAGTCTTTGCCTGGGGCTGCGTTTCTGCCCCAGAGGGGAGAGGTCTTCACAACGCACAGAGAGACCTGGGACCTGTGACAGGTGACCAGAGTGGCACAGGGCTGGTCAGGTTCACGTCCCTCACGGGGGACAGACTGTAAAGGCTCCTTCTCTCTGTTCTCCTAGCCTATAATTTACTCTTCACAATAAAGAGAGGCTGTTTACTGGGTGCTCAGCCTTTTTTTCCTTCCTTGTGAATAATTTCTGTTGGAAAGAAGCTGCTTTTATGGTCGGGTGTGTCACGACTCTGTTGTGTTGGTAAAGGGTTTGGGTTTATCCTGCAAAGGG
>NW_011889093.1:210869-215757 GCF_000151845.1 Pteropus vampyrus | reverse complement strand
GTTGCAATTCCTCCCAAAGTCTGGGATCGCCTAGTGCACAGTCTCCAGAAACCATGACTTTCTAAGTTTGACAAGTTACAGTCTGTAACAATTTTTATGGCTTTATTTCCTCCTCCTTCCTCTCTTAGCCTGATAACTGATGGTCATTTCTTTCTCAGCAGAGACTCAAGCATCATTAGCACCTAAGTAAATTATAATGAGCCGAGGGAGGGGGGCATCCCCGGAGTGCCTCCCACCTCACTCTCCGCTCTGTTGATTCCCGGCAGCCTTTGCTTATCCTCAAGGCCAGACGCTGTGTCTAAGTTTCCATAGATTTCACATTGCTTTTTTTCTTAAAAAGGCATCTTACGTGTTCAACTTATAGGTAGTGATATTAATATTTTTGTTTTCAAAAGGAACTTGAGTTGGTTCAACAGGAAGTACTTTTTAAAAAACCTAGGAATACATTTCCTTTAAATGTCTTTCTTGCAGCCATGGTTGCTCATGTGAATTTCGGTGGAGACGCCGGATGTGTATGATGCTTGTGTTGTTGGATGAGGCAGGGCTTAGGGGAAGTGGGGGAGGCTGCCTCAACGAGGTGCTATTTGGTTCATGCTATGTGAGTTCAAGTGCTGTACGATGAGCTGTGTGAAATCTGAAATAAATTTTGGAACAAATACATTTGACCTGAGTCTAAATTAAACAAACCTTTGGAAATGGCTTAAGTGACAGTTTCTGCAGAGTATGGCAGATGGGAAAGGGGAATGGCTTTCGTCTCACTGTCTGCAGGCTCGTGAGCCCGGAAAGGCCGGCAAACACTGTGGAGCGTTTCCGCATGATCGCGCCCGGTTCTGGGAAGCCTGGTGTGTGGGCAGATCCGACGAGTGGGTGAAAAGGTCGAGGCAGATATTGCATCATTTTTACTCCTTCAGTATCTGTGTGTGTGTGTGCGCGTGCGTGCGCGTGTCATCTTCAGAATGAGGTTCGCGCATATGGACCAGTGAGTCTTTGCCTGGGGCTGCGTTTCTGCCCCAGAGGGAAGAGGTCTTCACAACGCACAGAGAGACCTGGGACCTGTGACAGGTGACCAGAGTGGCACAGGGCTGGTCAGGTTCACGTCCCTCACGGGGGACAGACTGTAAAGGCTCCTTCTCTCTGTTCTCCTAGCCTATAATTTACTCTTCACAATAAAGAGAGGCTGTTTACTGGGTGCTCAGCCTTTTTTTCCTTCCTTGTGAATAATTTCTGTTGGAAAGAAGCTGCTTTTATGGTCGGGTGTGTCACGACTCTGTTGTGTTGGTAAAGGGTTTGGGTTTATCCTGCAAAGGGGGCTGGTTTGCATTCCAATTACCTTTTGTGTCTTTCTGGACCAAACTACAGAATATGTATATATAAAGTGGTTTCTGGAAGCCTCTGTTAGCCTCTCTGAAGCCTAACAGTGGCCATCTAAAAGATGTCCCCTGCGTCCCAGGGAGGCCCTGCAGACGATGTAGATGAGGGTGCGGGCACCAGCCTGGCCCCTGATTGCTGGCGGGCTGCAGTGTGTGTCACATTCTCTCCTCGTGCTCCCCAGGGCGTGTAAGCTCGGGCTGCCATGACAAAGTACCACACACTGTGGCTTCACCAACAGAAGTCCATCGTCTCTCAGGCCGAGGCTGGGGGTCCAGGGTCAGGTGTGGGGAGCCTGTGCCGGGCTCCTCTGCAGCTCCTGGCAACGCCTCGGCTGGTGGCAGTGTCTCCCCAGTCACCGCCTGGCGCTCTCCCTGTGTACCTGCATCCACACCCCTTCTTTTGTAAGGACACCGATCATGTGCACTGGGGCCCGCCGGCCTCCAGAATGACCTGGTCCCGACCACGGCCACAGAGAGCCTGTTCCCAAAGAAGGCCACGGCCTAGGGCACCGGGCTTAGGACTTCAACAGGTGAAGGCTTCTTTCTCAGGGACATGATTCAGCCCGTAACAGTGGATAAACGTGCCGTTTTGTAAAAATTAAAGTTCACTGGGTTTTGGGGTTTTCGGAGAGCTCTGAAATTCTGGACAGCGCAAATGCCGAGGCCGGTGACCGCTCCGCTGGGAATGAGTAATTCTCTTCGCGTTACCAAATCGGTCGGGCGCGTCGACTTGCCAAGTGGAGCAGCCCTGGGTAAACCGTGTGGGTCGTTAGAAAATGTCCGTCACCGTCGGCACGAATGTCAAGCCTGTCTCGTCTCGGGCAGCAGATACCCAGGGTCAGCTGGGGTCCCTTCTCTCGGATGAGGAAGCATGGCCGCACCCGCTGTTCTAGTGCCATGAGCTCCGCGAGACGTCAGAGCAGCTGTTCTCTCGAGGGGAGGAGCTTCAGGGAAGTTAGGTGGCAGTGGCAGCCGGGCAGGTGTCACGTGTCCCGACTCCCAGCTCTGTCCTCAGGAAGGCTGAGCTTTTCCTTCGATTCCCAGAAATCCACAGGGCGCTCGGCTCTCCCAGGTCCTCTCCCCTCCCCCCGCCCCCTTCTTTCTAGGAGAAGAGATGCTTTTTAAGAGTCAGGGGCAGTGAGTGTGCCGGCCTCAGAATTCCGTTTGCTCAGGAGGGCACGGCTTGTCTTGGGGGCCAGTTTCAGTGCCTGCACATCTCACTGCATGATGATATTGTGGCTGGGGACCCGCGAGACACTCCCGCTGCTGGCAGTCTGTGGGTTTGCTCCATTAGGACCCCCCCCCACACCCACCCCTGCAGCGGGCGTCTCCAGCTGCTGCTCCTGAGGAATGAGTGCGTGTGGGCGGGTGCTTGGAAATCAGCTTTTAAAGGTGTTATTCCTTGAAAAAGTTGTTTGCAGTATCTTGAGAGTTAGGACACTCATCCGTCACACTGCGATTTTGTCCTTTCTCTGGAGCTTCATCCTTTTAAGTATTTAGATGTAACCATTATTTCCTTTCGGGAAAAGCCTCCTTCCCTAACTGTTCATGTTCCCTAATGCAGCCTTAAATAGGGCTGAGACTTTCCCGGATCGATGTGCTGTTTTGAACGTCGTCTTTATTTTTCGGTTTCCTAGGTTTGCATGTGCTTCTCCGCCCTCTGCCCAGCACACCTGGCACTGCGTCTTGGCAGGTTGGACGCAGGGAAGTGCCACGTGTTTAAAAACTGGGGAAGGAGATGACTCACTGATGTGGCTGTTTGCTTCTAAATGACGATCTTAGGTGCTTATGAGACAACCCTGCAGGGAGTCAGAGGAGGGTTGGTGAACCCAGAGCCCGGGGCCACGTGATGTCTCATGTCCTTCCTCGCCACCCGTCCCGTCCTTGCTCCGGGACCCTCTGTGTCCCCTGCGAGGGGCTGAATACTATCCGGGCCCGATATTAGGGTCACGTCTGCAAAGTTTGAAGAGAGACATCCTTCTGAATTTTGAATGTGTTTTCGGCACCTCCTCCGACATGCTTTTAGTATAGCCCTTCTGCCTTTGGGGATAGGGGCCCCCGAGGTTTCTGCCCAGCGCCCAGAGGCTCTGCTCCCCGGGCGCCCTCCTTGGCCTAAGGCAGGACCCTAGGGACCTGGCCCCAGCGGACCTCCTTGTCCTCCATGTTCCTTCCCCTGATGAAAGGACCAGCACTTCTACCCCAACTCAGAACACTTATGGAAAATTCCAGCAAGTGGAAGGTTTATAGATCCCCCGTAAGGAATCACAGTTCATTTCCCTCCCCACTGCCTTCAGGAGCTCCACATTTTCCTTCCTTCAGATGAAAAAATCTGGACATCTCCAGTATTTTTTAAGCCAGTGGTTTTTCTATCTTTATTACATAAGAACCGTTTCATTTTATCTGTTATTAATCCGCAACTTTTCCCATTATTCTCCAAATTCTCTGATTGTGGTCAACATGCTGGAACCCTTCACTCTGTCAGTCAGGAAATGTCCACTTTGAAAACAAATAATATTAGCATTATTTTTATCTCAAATTAATTTTCAAGATCCCTACTGGCCTCATTTTGTAGAAGGACAAAGTGTTTCTCATAGAGCAACACTAAATGAAACCTCTTAACTCTGTATTTGTTTTTGCTCTGAAATAGAAAGTATCTGGGATTTTACAAGTTTTTAAAAATTTTTTTGCTAATACACCGGATTTCTTATTGATTTCATAAAGATGAAAGACAAAGGGATTGATAATTTTTAGAAGCAGTAAGCCATTTTCTTAGATATTTTTCTCAAAGATAAAGGCATTTACTATAGAAACAACTACACTCCAGAAACAACATAAATTGTATTAGACTTTAGCACTATTTCCCAAAACAGAGAACCAAAAATGCTGTCAGATTAGCACTCAGAAAGCTGGGGAGATGAATGTATTTTCATGTGTCTTTTATTCTAAGAAACGGAGTAAAAAAAAAAGACCAAAGAGACTCCCCCCAAAAAAAGAACAAAAATAAGAAATGAGAATTTTCCCCCAGAAAATTGTCCTCCCAGTGCTTCCTCTTGTAAGACACTTAGACTCGCAGTGGTCCCCAACCTTTTTGGCACCAGGGACCGGGGCTCCTATGAGCATCTGATGCCTGAGGATCCGAGGCGGATCTGAGGCGGCGATGCTGGCGCTGGGGGCGGCTGCAAATACAGATGCAGCTTCTCTCCCTTGCCCACCGCTCACCTGCTGTGTGGCCCGGTTCCTAACAGGCCACAGACCAGTACCTGTCCATGGCCCGGGGTTTGGGGACCCCTGCCCTAGAAGATCGGTCCTCTGTGCGAGTCAGTCACACCAGGACTTCCTTTGGGCTCTGTCACTTGGGTGTGTGTCTTTGGGCAAGGTCCTTCCCTCTGCGCCTCAGGACTTTTGCGTCTGTGAAATGGGATTGTAACATCCGCGTTTGATGGAAAATCACGGGAGAACACATGCACGAAGCGTTATGGCCTTCTTCCCGCAACTCCGTAAACGACGGGTGGTATGTC
>NW_011889093.1:196756-209574 GCF_000151845.1 Pteropus vampyrus | reverse complement strand
TGTTTACTATAGCGACTTCAGATTACTGGGTGACGGCTATGTGACAGACTTGGATGCTTAATGTGTATAGATGCACATGTTGTGGCATACAATATGTACGCGGGTATATATGCACACATGAACAGAGGATGTGTGTGCACACACAGCATTGTGCGTGGTGTAAATATCTAGATGAGAATGGGTGAATTGAAGACAAAGTTGTTCTTAAGCCCAGCTTCAGGATGCTTCTTAAAGTCCGTGTGTCTCGAAGTCTTCATGTTTCCAAATCCATCTGCATCAGTGATTTCACGTCAACAAGTGGCTCTGAACCAGAGCCCCATTTGCCGCAGCGGTGGAGGAGAGCACAAGGCAAACAAACGAGGACTTGTCCCTTAAGGAAGAGGCGCGAGGCTAAAGCAGCCTGAGTAGGTACAACAAAGACGAGTGTCCACGGACGAGGGGGCGGGGGGTGACGATGGCAGTGGCCCATCCCCAGTGTGGGAGACCCAGCCTTCCCAGGTGCCGAACTCCGAGCTCTCCCGGGAAGGGAACTCTGTGCATGGAATTTGATTTGCTTCGTCCGAATCGCTGACGGTCAACATGTGTTTTTACTGAAGTTCTCCAAAGTTGACACTGAACAATCAGTTAGATATACCTGTGCTGAGTTACTAGCAACTCAATTGCCCATGAAAACAGCTAATTTTAATAACTTACTAAATCTCCACAAAATCCAAGCTTTAATTTTTGCCTTATCTCCTATACCGAGCATCATATCTACAAACGCCATTCTTACTATTTTAAATGTTCATTATTTTTACATATACAAATTATGTTGTCATTCAGGGAAGAATTTTAAACTGAATGAGATTCTGTTTTAGAAGAGAATGTATTTAGTATTTTATGTGTAATCCTTTTTCGGAAGCCAAACTCACGCTCGGCACACGCGCTGGTGCCCAGCAGAGCCGGCGAGCGTGGCGTGGCAATGTGCCTGCTGTTTGGGTGACCAGCACAGGCGCCCCTGCCTGCAGGAAGCCCCCCCCCCCCCCCCCCCCCCGCACCGTCAAGAGAGAGGAGACGCCACGGCTCTTCACTGCTACTGGTTGTTCTGTTCCTACGCGATGTCGCTCCTGGCATTGAAGCAGTGCCTTAGGGAGAGTCTGTCACGTACAAGCATTGCCAGTTCAAGGTTTTTCAAATAGAATTATTGAATTGAATGAATTGAGCTAGTGATGGGCCAGAAGCCCTTTTCCTGTGTCCTGGTGCTTTTCAAAGCCCTCCCGTTTGTCTGGACCGTGTTCATGGCAGGGGCCTGGCCGCGAGCCCCCCACAGCTGGGCCGGGGGAAGGAGGCCCCTCTGCGGGAGGCTTCGCCGTGGGCTTAGAAACAAGGACGGGAGTGAGGGAAGGAGGCTTTGGAAATGTCCCCGGCAGTCTGGCCTTTACATTATTGCCACTGACCAAAGCTCTGGAGAACAGCTTGTGTTTTAAATATTTTTAATATTGACAGAAAATGAACCAGCAATGAATATGCTCATATTATTTAAAAAATATGTCATGATCCTAGGACGACCTTGCAGACTGAAAGAACTGGAATCAGTTGACTGACAGACCACACGGCCATGCCACCCATGCTTAGAGGGCACATTTTAGAAGTTTTTGAGGCTGATGTATACACAACAGAAAATTGGATCAATTAGATGATCCTGAAGCCAGAGAAATTTTCGTCAGGCTTCCTGGGTGAGTGAGTGAGGAGCGGGTCTATTAAGACAGTGTTCAGTCTCGGCGTGTTTGGAAACCAGAAAATCGGAGCTATTTCTACCCAGAGACTAAACCTGATCTCGAGGAATCTTCTGAATCCACAAAGATGTGACATCTGTCTGCTTGGGGCCGGAAGCTGATTTCACTTTCTGGTTTGCCCCTGTTTTGTGTCGTGTGATGTTGAAATATCTCCCATGTCAAGAGCTTGGGCGAAACGAGATGGTCTAGGTTTGGACTCTGAGCTCCACGTTAGCTGTTAGCTCCTGGCAGGAAAGCACGCATGCTGTTATCCAAGATGCTGGGCTCAGGTCCTTTGCTTTTACACATGCTTAACGTGACCGAATACTGGCTCTCCGGGGCCGGCCCCCGATGCTGCTGGGTCTGGCTCTCTCGGCCGTGTGAGCTGCTCTCCTTGGCCTCGCTCTCTCATCTGTCATCCGGGGGACCGAGCTAGGTTGGGTGTGAGGTTCACTGTACGAGAAAATACTGTTTATCCTTTTTAAAAACCATCTTCACCTCAGCTCCTGGACCAGAGGAAATTCATCAGACTGTCTAGGGAACGTACTTGTGGTTTTGTGAATGGTTTTGAGATATTTGGGGTGGGATATTTTACCCATTAACGAGGTGCGTTGACAAGGAGATTTGTGCTAATTAAAAGCTGGGATCTCTGTAAAATCCCCGAAGAATCTGGCATTAAAAAGAAGCACACACTGTTGTGGGAACTGTGTTGTAGCAAGTTAAACACCGGTCTCAAAGGCAGGGGTACAGAGGCCAAGGGCACGCACGCCCCGGAGGAGGCAAGGAAACTATGGATGCGCTGAGTGCGGCAAGTACCCAGCCACCCACGAGGTCCCGGCCCATTCGACTGGTGTCCCTTCAGAGCCTGAGTGTGATCTTTCTTTCCGGGTGTCAGCGGGCATGAGAGGAGGGAAGGGCCCCGTTTGTAAGCAGTGCAAATGGGACAGGAGCCCCGCAAATCTCACGGCCGTGCTTGCTTGATGACGATCACCTTAGGGCTGCTGGGCCAGAAGGGGACACTCGACATACTATGGCATTAGCCGACCGTGCGGATCTGCCCCAGGATAGCCCCAGCTGTGTGCCGTGCAGGCACAATGTCACCAAATCCTCTCACGGTTCTAGGCCACATGTGCCGTCACATCTGGACTTTGCAAGTGGGGAGGATGGGACCCATCAAGGAATTTGCCGGGAGTTACAGGGCGGCGAAGACAGGCCCAGGCCCTTCTGCTGGAGCCTCGTCCTGCAAAATTGTTTCTGTCTTCTGGTCCAGGCCTTTGTCCTCCCTGATTAATCCCTTCCTGAAGCTGAACCCCAAGATTGCGGTTTCGCCTCACTCAGGACCGTCACGGATGCCTCCTTGTCGCTTTCTCCGTCCTGACAGTGCTAGTCGTGTGGGCCCTTGCGAACCCAGCCCCCTTGCCAGTGGTTGGGGAGGCACGTAAGTCACGTGCTTCTCCCAGCTGGGCGCACTCGGCTGATTTCGTAGTTTGTAACCGTGGATATAAACACTGCCTTATTTTGCTGCCTGTCATATAAAGCAGCAGTCCCCAACCTTTTTGACACCAGAGGCCAGTGCTCCTATGAGTATCTAACACCCGATGATCCGAGGCAGAGCTGAGGCAGTGATGCTGGCACTGGGGGCGGCTGTAAACACAGATGAAGTTTCGCTCGCTTGCCCGCCACTCACCTCCTGCTGTGCGGCCCGGTTCCTAACAGGCCATGGACCAGTACTGGTGCACAGCCGGGGAGTTGGGGACCCTTGATATAAAGCACCCATCTCTGGCAAGAAGCCTCACATGGTTCCAAGTTGGTTCAGGCGGAGGGGGCCCTGGTGCAGCCCCCACGTCCTCTGTGCTCACGTGCAGCTCCTCACCAGTCCTGTCTCGACTGCCTGCAGATGCCGTTTGCGTGAGCGTTGGGTGCTAACTGCTCAATGTTTGTCTTTGTTCAGACCGCCGAGGAGGAGCTTCACCTGGACTCGGCACCCCCCGCAGAGGACGCCGCGGAAGAAGTAACTATACTTTGCGTTTTATTACAGCATGGTTACTCGGGGAGGAGGGTGGAGTGGGGGGGGCAGGAGTGTGGACTTAGCAGCCCACGAGTGGTTGTTTTGATGTATACGCACATACACGCACACAAACACATATATGCACACATGTAGTCGTGTGTGTATATTACAGCCAATAATGCCCCTCAGAAGGGACACTTAGAGCACAGGAAGAAAAATTGCAAACCGAGGTCAATTCCTGGTCTTCTGGTAGAGACTTTTCAAAGGGGAAATGGCACATTATCATCAATAAAGACACGCGAAGGCCCAGCAGCTGCAGTGTGATAGATCGTTTTACCTGCCGGAGCTAGGAAATGTGGCCCCCTACCCTGTCCGGTGATGTGTGTGGCGATGGGGGGCGTGGCGGGGTGTTGGCGGGGGTGATTGCCGTCGTGGGGGAGCAGCCTTTGCGGCAGCCCTGGGGGCGGTCGGGGGCCTCCTCAGAAACGGGGTAGGGACAGCGAATAGAAAACAAGATGGGATGTTGCCGGGCAGATCGTGTCCTGAGGCGGACGTAAAATGGAAGACTGCGTGTTTCTCCATTTTCATGCCACGTGGGAGCAGCAGGGGACACTTCTTGACAGTGAAAAGACCCGGGGCCCCTGGTGTCACAGGGGAGACGTGGTCACAGCGTTTACGAGGGACACCGGGTGTTAAGGGGCTAAACCCCAGAGCCGGGTTGCAGCCGGCATTAGGGAGTCCCGCTTGGGCCGTCAGATTTCTGCCTGTCGTATGACATTCTTTCACGGGCGCTGGCACCACAGAGAGTGGCCGCGAGAACGCAGCGCTCCGAACCGTCGGAGCTGTGAAATCGGCACCTCTGTTGGCTTTTAAAAATAGCTGGCAGGTACGGGAGGCTGGGAGGGCCGGGTCCACGAACACGGCCGCTTCGGACGCTCTGCTCAGGAGCTGGGGACTGCGTTTCCCTTCCGTCCAAACGCGCGCACAGCAAGGCGCATCTTAAGCCCCGCACCGCCGGACCTTGTCATCACACGACAGCCTGTGTCGGCGAAATACAGCAAAACGGCACAGGGCCGCCTTGTTCCTAGCCGGCCGCCTTTCAGTCTGGCGCCTTCGGTGCTGGCCTGGGCGTGTGGAGCCGGCTCTGCTGCGGGCTTCGCAGTGCTCTTCTCATGTTCTGAACGAAACGTCTGCACCTTTGCGTCCCCTGGGAGAAGAAGGGCGGCCCTTTCGCCATTCCCACACAGGTCGCAGGGTAAACCTGTGAGCCAGCGATTTTCCTGCCAAGCTGGAAACTCAGCTCGATCCCTGCCTAGTAGCAGGTGACCGGGGAGGGGCAGCCCCTGTGCGAACTAACGGGGTCGAAGGCCCAGGGCCAGGAGACCAAGCACGGCCTGCCATTTTCAGTAACACTTTGCCAGGCATTCGAGGCTTCCGGTTTCTAGGCAACCGTCAGCAGTTTCTCTCAGGCAGGTTAACGTGGTCATTGGGTCGTCAGCCTCGGGGCAGGCGGTGTGGCTGTGCACCAGCACGTGTGTCGGCCGCTCATTTTGTGAGCCAAGCGCTTGGGCGGGGGACACGCCGTGTAACAGGATTCGCTCAAAAGTGCTTAAGCAACAAACAATCTTTCAACTTATTATCAAGCTTCATTTCCTCGGACCTCCTAGTCTCCGTGCCGTTGTCGGTCTCCTTGGGCACCCTCGCTGGCCTCCGCAGTGCTAATCTGCAAGGTCTGCTATAGCTGAAGGGTTCACGGCTCAGGTGACGAGAGGACTCAGATGGCAACTGAACCGAGCAGAAAGTTTCACACCTTTCGCCAGTGCGAACGTGTATGTTGACTAAAAAAATCTTATTTAGGAAAAGACCATTGAGATCGGTAACGTTAATTCATTCAATCAATCAGGAACATTGATCACCTGTGGGGCTTGTCTTGGAGGGGTCCGGAGGGAGCGCTTGTAGCCGTGGCCAATCTCGGGGCTCCTCAGACGGATGCAGCTCTCTCTGTGTGGGGGGTGGTCTTCGTATTTAGTAAAGAGCACACTGGGGATGGTGTCTGTCCACACATCTTGGCGCGTGCTCTTGTCCCGCTCAGCCCTGGCTCTGCCCAGGCTCTGACAGGTCGGGAGGTGACATGGTCGAAGATGACATGGTCGGGACCCGAGCGTGAACGCGTGGGCCTTCACTCCGCTGCCGGGAGAAAGGCTTCCTCTCAGGACGCCCGCGTCCGTCAGCACCTGGCGTCACAGTCACGGGAGCGTGGGCTCCTCGTCTGACTGCACTTGACATGTCAGTCGGACACAGAGGTAGGCACCGTCTTTGTTCTGGGAAAGAAACTCGAATGAGAAAAGCTCAGCAGATCCTGTTAGGAGCTGTGTCCTCAGCCGTGTCTTCAAGGGGCGATTGGAAGGGCCCGTTGTGGAGATGCACGCGGTCCGGGAAGGAGCCCCAGAGGCATAGTGTCCCCGTGTCCCCGCGGATGTGTCTGAGGCGCCACCTGCTGAGGCTTCGCGGACCCGTTTCCTGTCCTTTCTGCCGGTTCTGTGTAGCAAAGCTGGTCGGAACGCCAGGCGGTTGGGGCACCTAAGAGATTCAAGTTTAACGCGAAGCACAGGCCTTGCTGGGCCAGGCGCTGCCATGTGGGGGGAGGGTGCGGGGGGCCTCGTGGGTCGGTCCTGAGTGTTGGGAAGCCCCTTGGGGCTACCTCACCACCCAGCCTAGGGGAGCATCGTGTGGCTGTGGCTGCGGGGCGCACCACGGCCAGAGGGGCGAGCGGCCGGCGGCCCCGGCCGTCTGTGCGGTGTGGACGCGGAGCCTGTGAGCACCGCCGGGCCCAGCCCTTCTGCCCGCGCTGGTATCGTCTCCCGGCTCGGGCTTCAGACACGTCGCTGACCTCTAGACGCCTTTCTGCTTTCTCAGACCCGCCCGCGAAAAGTAGTAGAATTCATCTTATGTATTTTCTAAAGGGCGTCCACTTCAGGGTCATGTTTACCGAGAAAGACCGTTTTCTTGTCTGGGCGATGCGAGTACCAGACCAGAGAGTCTAGTCACGACAGCAGGGTAACCTCATGACATTGCCTTTCCCCTAAAATCAGGTCCGCGCTGACAAGTGGAGGTGCTGGTTTCTCAATGCACCAGCGGAACGCAGGGAGGTCGCACCTGACGTTCAGCTGTTTGCCAGCAGAGAGCACTTCGGAGGAGACCTCCCCGCAGGAGCGACAAGGATGAAAGGCATAAACTCGACGCCTGACGGTGCGGCCCCCCCAGCCCTGGCTGCTCTCAGTGGTCAGGTGAGAAGTGGGCAGGTCCCTGGAGTCAGCGTATTCTGCGACCCCCACACTGTGGCCGTCCTCTGTGACCAGCGACGTGAATTTGGAGCCGCTGTGGCTGGTTTCCCACTCGGGGGAAGAGTTGTGGAGGAAAGCCTGGGAAGCAGTTTTGGGGCGCGGGGGGCCCATCACACCTGGAGGAGCGAGCAGCCCAAGGGCCTCATCACGGCCCCTTGGACCGACGTCTGCTAACAGCGGGGCTGGGCCTGAGTCACCTGCAGACGCCAACGTGTCCCCTCTTTCCCATCCTTCCTGGGAATCTGCACAGCTTTCCTCATCCTTTTATAAGAAAAAAAAGACAGAAAAGCAGCGCAAACTGGTTTGAATAGAAACGAGACAAAAAGAGTCACGAATCCTCAGAACTCAAAGCAGCCGGGAGCCGTGCAGTCCCGGTGCGCAGAGGGAGCCCGCGGTTTCCAAAAGCGGATGACGAAGCCGCCTCCCGAGCCCTTGCTCGCCAGGCTGCCCCGACAGCCTGTCACGTCTCTGAAAGCCGCGTCGACTAGGTCACTTATTCACATTTGTATTTCTTATTTTTCTGCCCAGCAAAAGACAGGCATCGCTGCGATCCTTACAGAAATTCTAGAACGTGGCAGTGTAAACAGCGCGTTTCGAGGGTCATGCGGCCAAACTGCTGGAAACCGCATTTGTGTGTAAGCACGCCATGGGGCGGGTGACAGTGACGTCGGCTCCAGGAAACACCAGTGTTTACTGAGGCAGAAGTCAAGGGAAACGTACGATTTTACGATGAAGATCAACGCAGCGTGCTTTTTGATGTGTGACCAGTGATTATTCGCAAGAATCCGCACAAGACAAGAAGTCCGACCCCAATGTCCTTCCGGTCACCTCGTCACTTGCTAGTCGCCATGAATCACCACTGGAAGGACGAGTGCGGCCCACCACGTTCTCGGCTGTGCCATCCTCGGGCCGCCTCTGTAACGCAGTCAGCAGTCAGCACGTGTCGGAGGGCTCTCTCTCTGAGAACGAAACGGCCGCTCAGTGCCGACGGGACGTTCTCAAACCCTGGCACCTGGGGGACCCTGTCCTGCTGTCGTGGACACATCGGGGGCAACACGGCCCCATGTCGGATGAACAGAGCGCATTGCGCACACCGTTCTGTGAGCCGGCTCCGGCATGTGAGCGGGCGGGCGGCCTGCGTTGGTACCTCAGGGCCGGCGTTCAGCCGGCACAGGGCCTTTGTGGGGTTCACAGAAAGCGCTGCTTCCCCCTGAAACTGCCGGCCCTACTGCAGCTGAGGCTGAACGACCCCCACACTGAGCGCCACGCCAAGTCACGCCGCAAAACAGCCAGTTAGAGCCGCATGCCCCCCGCACTTGTGTGTGGGGCGGCCGGTTGTCGGAAGGCCTGAGGTTGGGTTCGGGCTGACTTGGAGCGCCTGTGTTTGAACCCCTCGGGAGCGGCGACGCACCTGTCCTCCTACAGGAAGCACATGATGCGATGAGCAGAGCCTCTCATGGGAGCCTGACCCACCCCGCCGCTCTCCCTGAGCTCCGGGCGTGGGAGGGGCCTGCTCCTTCCCCTCTGCTTTTCAGGAGGCGACAAAGATGGTGTCATTTGATGAGCATAGCAGAGAACCATCGAGTAATTTCCAGCAGAAGCTTTTCCTACTGACGCGTTTGCCTGGAACCCCTGATCCCTGTCTTGGTCCTGGGGCTGGATTTGGCTGATGGGATTGGGGCCGAGGTCGAGTGTGATGGGTGATCCTTTCCTCTGGGTCCAAAGCAACATTGCAGGGACCTCGGTGACCCGGACAGCCTGGACCCTGCTGCCCGTGTCTCCTGCCCTGCATCTCCGTCTGCGCCCACACCGGGCCCCCCGGGAGCAGCACCTGTGCGGCCCAGATCAGTCTCCCAGTGGTCGTGTGGACCTCACACCGTGTCGCACAGTGCTGCTCCTTTTCTCTTTCCAAAATTGGCTCTTCTGTCTTTGTACTGGGGAAATAGGAAATCGGTCTTTTTTTTCATGTGCACAGAGCATCTCGGGGAGCCTTCGCTGGAGATGCTTTTGAACATTATGCTCCCCACCAGCTTTTCCGTTTTCTTTTCTCTCTCGGTCATGGGAGGAATACATTAGCCACGCACATGAATTGGAAAGGTTCCTTTTGTAAAATCCTGAGATTTTCCAGTCTCAAGTGGGTAGTTTGAATAGCTGAGCTAAGAGAGAGTCTGTGTATTTTATCTGAGTGGGTTTTGCTTTGTTGTCGTGAAGTTTGCGTGTGGTGAGATGCAAGGCGTCAGGGAGAGAATCGTGCCGTCCTTTACCTTATCTCTGCAGAGACCCTGTCTCCAATATGGTCACCTCCGAGGGTGGTGGGGTTAGAGCTTCAGCACATGAACGCTGGAGGGGACACGACTCAGCCCAAACGGTCCGCACTGTGCATGGCAGGTGCATGGGTTATTGCCCTGCGGATATTCTGAGGTAATAAAACAGAACAAAGTCTTACCCTCATCCCGCAGGTGCAGCTGGGAGCTTGTGGAGACGTAGACTTTGCAATTCGTGTGAGTCACGAACATCTCTAGGGAATCTTTGAAGTACATTTTTCCAGGATGTAGCGCCAAGTGCCCACTGTGCCAAGGGCACGTGGGTGACCCGGCCCGCTCCTGTCCCGGTGGGAGCATCGAGGCCGAGGCTGGCGCAGCCCCTCGATCCAGATTTGGCTGCTGTGGGCTCACGTGGGGGGACGGAGCAAGCGGCACAGCACACAGAGAAAACAACGTGAAGGCTCAACGTGGCTTCAGAGAAGTAGTTCTAGAAACAGTCGTTGAGTCTGTTTTAGGTTTCACAGAGGGATGAATGAAGCAGCCCTTGTCCCTCCCGGTCTGAGGGTTCAGACGCGTAAATGCGCATCTCCAAAGGGGCGGGAGGAATGGACGGGAGGCTGTGGCGGTGGCTGTGGCGGTGGCCGTGGCGTCCAGCCCCGAACCACACGCCCGCTGAGCCCCGCCGTCCCCTCCCTCCGCCCTCCCCCGGCTTCCCTTCCCCTTTCCAGTCTTTCGGCAAATGTCTGCCGAGTGAGTGCCCTGCGCCTGGCGCGGTGCAGTTCCCGGTGACTCAGGGACTCAGACACGTGCGACAGGCGGAAGTCTCTGCAGCCCGGCCCTGACCTTCTCGTGTTCTTGCAAATAAGCAGCTACGGAGTTGAGACCGTCTGTATAGTGAGTGACAAGTGCCAGGAAGGAAGAAGAGAGGGGAGTCAGGGGAGGAAGAGAGGCGGCCAGAGGCGGCCTCTCCCGGCAGATGAGTTTAGGTGGGGACTGGATGGTGGGAAAGGGCCAGCCGTCAAAGCCGGGGACACCGTTCAAGGCAGAGGGACCAGCCGTCAAAGCCGGGGACACCGTTCAAGGCAGAGGGACCAGCCTGGCAGCCTGGGAAGCCTGAGCTCCAGAGCTGGGGGACACAGAGCAGCCCCGCTTGCCGCTGGTGGGGGAGGAGGGGGCGTGGGCCAGGAAGGCGGAGACCAAGTCCAGCCTGGATTTTTTTCAGTTTTAATGGGAAGCCACTGGGGACTTGTAAGCAGGACGTGGTGTGGTCTCGTCACTGATTTTAAGCACGGCCTCTGGTTGTTGAGCTCAGAGCATGGGGTTTATGGAGAGAGAAAGAAGCAGGGAGGCTGGCGAGGGGGCTGCGGTGGGACCCAGTGAGAGGCGGTGGCAGTCGGAAGGCGAGCCAGCCACTCTGTCAGCTGCTGTTTGGCGTCTTCCAGCTTCAGTGCTAGGGTCCCCTCCCGGCTGCCGAGCAGCCCCACACAGTGGAGGCCGAGACGACAGGTGGATTCTCTTGCTGGGAGTCTGAGGTCGAGGTTGGTTCCTCCTGAGGCCACGAGGGAGTCCGCCCACGCCGGTCCCCTGGCCTCTGGGCGGCTGGCGACCCTCGGCGCTCCGTGGCTGTGGACGCGACACGCGGGCTCTGCCTCCGTCTCCCCGTGCTCTCCCGTGGCATCTTCTCACAGGGATGCCAGTCACTTGGGATGTGACTGGTTCCGTGACTGTCATCTTAACTCATCACATTCACAGCGACACCAGTTCCAAAGAAGGCCCCATTTGGAGGTTCTGGACTTAGAACTTCACCTTATTTCCGGGCCCAGTTCCTCCCACAGCACATTTGATGCTCAGGCGACCCGGCTTGGCTGGTTCCATGGGTCTCAGTGTCCGCCAGGGACCCTGCTTGCCAGGGCGCGAACCGAGGCCCAGGAGCACGCCGGCTGAGTCTCTGGGCGGTTCTGCTTCATCAGCCAGCCGGGCAGCGTGTGGCGGTCCCTCCTGCACTGCGCACGGCCCTCGCTTACGCACAGCAGAGTCCAGGTCACTTGAGACTTGTCCGAGGGCACCAGAGCAGAGTGGCCCATGGAAGACCAGCCACCCCAGACTCCTGGGCGGGTGCCCACTTTGGGACCGAGGAACACTCTGGGGTCATTTTGCATCGGACCACGTGTCCTCTGTCTGCACGGCCCTCACCCTGGTCCGTCCTGGCTCCTTTCAGAGGATGGTTCCGGGGCGGCGCACGTGCATGTGTCGGAAGGCGGGGGAGGAAGCCCCCCCGGGCCTCGGTGCCGTGGACCCTGCTCACCGTTCCTGGGCAGAGGAGCCCCGACGCTGGGTCCTCTTCCATGTGCCTCCAGGGATCAGGTCCCCGCGATGTCGGAAGAGCCATGGCCTCCCACCTCGTGACGTTTTACGTTCCCTCGCTGCAGTTAGGTTCCACTCCTGTGCTGTCACCTGTCTTCCTTTCATTTTGAAAAACCCGTCTCCTGCAGCTCTTGACACCTGACTCGCTCACCTCCGCCTCTGCAGTGCGACCCCGAGACGCCGCCTCTCAGCGAGCCGGGGGCAGGGCCTCCTTGCCGCCGTGGGGAGGAGTGGGCGTCCAGAGCAGAGCTCCCAGACGTCGCTGCTGCTTCTGCAAGCGAGACCCTGGAATGGGGGTTCAGGAGTGTTCGGCTTTCTTTCTCGGTGTGACATGGTGCCCTTGGTGGCCGGAGACCGGTGAGGCTGAGGCTCCGGAAGCAGCCGACGGGCACTCAGGGAGTCCGTGCGGTCCCTGTGGGAGCGAGCACACGTCCAGTGTCACGTGCTGCGAGTGTAGCTGCCGAGGTGGGGACACCCTCTGTGGCACGGTGGGGCCGTCGTGGCGCACCGAGAAGTCACCTCCCAAACCAACGAGTGCCCGGGCCTGGCCCGCGAGCCACGCAGGGTCCCCGGCAGCTCCCGCCGTGCCAGCCCTGGAGGACGGAGAGGAGTTCGGGTCAAGCTGCGGTTCCGGTTCGGTGGGGCTCGGTGGGCCTGAGATTCTGCATCTCTAATCGGCTTCCGTCCCGGGGACCTGCTCGGATCACGCTTTGCGCCCCAGTGGCGGGAGCCTCGAAGCACCGGCGTGGAGAAGTCGGTGCTGGAAGCGAAGCCGTGGACCGGGCGAGGACGCTCCAGACTGCACCGACTTCCAGGCCTTGTGTTCTCCACGCAAGCGGCAGTATGGCTTCTGTTTGTCATTTTCAGTATCTGCATGTACCGCTGTGGCACGAGTACTGTGATTACACACACACACATGCACGCGCGCGCACGCGCACACACACACACGCACACACACACACGCACACACACACACAATTTTATTCAGGAGTTCAGATCACCTGTTGGGAGGTAAACTCCAGTCCTTTCTGTTTTAGCTGTTATTATTTCTAGTGGGCGTGGCCCCGTCAGCTTGCACCGGTCC
>NW_011889093.1:193024-195661 GCF_000151845.1 Pteropus vampyrus | reverse complement strand
CCGACTTCCAGGCCTTGTGTTCTCCACGCAAGCGGCAGTATGGCTTCTGTTTGTCATTTTCAGTATCTGCATGTACTGCTGTGGCACGAGTACTGTGATTACACACACACACGCGCACACACACACACAATTTTATTTAGGAGTTCAGATCACCTGTTGGGAGGTAAACTCCAGTCCTTTCTGTTTTAGCTGTTATTATTTCCAGTGGGCGTGGCCCCGTCAGCTTGCACGGTCCGGGGTCCGGGGAGCGGCCATCGGGGCCACCAGGCCTCTGCTGCTTGGAGCCGTGGCGGGAGTGCATCGCTGTCCTTCCCGCTCCGCAGGCGCCCTCGTCCCTGGGCTCGGGCCCTTCCTCTGCCCGCCCTCACGCCCCCTCTCTCTGCCCGTGGTCCTGCCTCCCTCTTGTAGGACGCCCGTGATAACCTGGGACGGCATCTGTTTCTGCACTGGTAAAGCGGACTGCTCAGAAGTTCCCGTTGTGACACAGGGCGCAGGCGGCTCAGCTTCGTGTGTGGGAAACGCTGTTGAGCGGGAAGCAGCCAGCCGGCCGTGCGTGCGGCACAGCTCGCTCTGCCCGTCCCACCCGCCTGCCTTCACAGATGCGGCGTGGACGGCGACCTTCACCCCCGGAATCTCTCTCCAGGATCCGTCCTGAAGAAGGCAGTTCAGAAGGCGGAGTGTTGGGTGCACACGTCCCGGGCTTCAGGCCATGTGAAGTGATGAGCACAGCACAGGGTGCTCAGCGGCGACGTCATGAAGCAGCACAGGCGGTTGCTTTAAACGTCACTCCCCAGCTGTAGGGAAGAGTGAACAGTCAAATGAGGACACTGTGGTCAGCGCTCAGGCAACTAGGCGGGTGGCTGAGTGCGTTTCTGATCGCTGCTGCGGACTTAGTGGCCTAAAGCAAAGCAGACGCATCCCCAGCAGCCTGCAGGGCGGAAGTCCTAAGGTCTAGGTGTGGGAAGGCCGCGTTGCACTCCACGGTCACCTGCTCGCCCTTTCAGCCTCTGCAGGCGCCCGAACGCCCTGGCCAGCAGCCGTGGCCTCACTCCGGCCTCTGCTCCCATTGTCCCTGGTCATTCTCCGACTCTGGCCCTTCTTCTTATAAGGATCCTTGGGATGACATCAAACCCAGCGGCGTCATCCAGGGTAATTTCCCATCTCAAGATCCTTAAACACATCTGCAATGTCCCCTTTGCCGTGGAAGATGACATAGTCACAGTTCTGGGGCTTAGCACGGGGACATCTTTGGGGCCATTATTTTGTCCACCATAGTGGAGACGACGGGTCTGGTCTCGTCACGAGTCTGATACAGAAGATCGGGGACGTACTGGTGAGTTACAGGGCCGTGAGGGAGTAAGAGAAAATGTCACACGTGCTTCTTAGTTGGGTCTCGATGTGACGAAAACAACTGTAAAATATACTTCTTGGGATGACTGGAGAAGTTTGAACATGGACTAGGTAACGTCTTTGTTGATTTTTCTTTAATTTTAAAAAATTTTATTAAATGTGTTCGGGTGACATTTGTTAATAAAATTAGATAGGTTTCAAGCGTACAGTTCGATAACACATCATCTGTATATCGCATTGTGTGTTCACCACCCAGTCGAATCCTGAGTCACCATACATTTGACCCCCTTCACCCGTATCTGCCCCCCCATCCCCCTGTCCCTCTGGTGACCTCTAAACTGTATCTGTGTCTGTGAGTTTCTGTCTGTCTTGTTTTTTTGTTGCTTTCAGTTTTATATCCCACGTATGAGTGAAATCGTACAGCACTTGACTTTTTCCATCTGGCTTATTTCATTTAACATGATCATCTCAAATCTCCCCACGCTGTCGCAAACGGTGGGATTTCATCCTGTCTTCTGGCTGAGCCGTAGTCCGCTGTGTCCATGTACCACAGCATCTTTATCCGAAAGGCACTTCGGTCATTTCGGAGACTTTTGCAGATTTTTTTGTTAATATTTTCGTTGTTAGTTTTTGCCAGAATATTGTAAGTTGACGTGTATAAACTATACAGTTCACTGTGCCTCTCTGAGGAATGAGGACAGGCCCGGCATAAGCAGATGCTGTTCTGACAGACGGCTGGCGCTCACCCTGCCCGCTGACCGCTGCGTTAGGGAGGCCGGGAGCACCGCACCTTGTAAGTTACGAGCTGCGACGGTGCTTCTGTGTGCTGGCGACGAGAACTGGAACCCGAAGTTAAAGTTATATGCAATGGCACCCTGAACTATAACACGTGGGCACAGACCTGAGAGAATCCCGTCAGCGCAGGGTCTGCGCGCCCACACCATAAAGCCCTGCCGAGAGATGACAAAGGCTCACGGCGAGGCAGAGCTGCGTGATGGCCGTGGACGAGGACGCCCACGCGAGGGCGCGCCTTTTCCACGCTGGCTCTGAGGTCGATGCAATGCCAGCCGCAGCACCAGCAGGTCTCCCCCTTTGAAATAGACTTCGTTGTCTAGCTCAGTTTTAGGAGCAGAAAGCGGAGTTCCCGAATCCCCCGGCCGGCCGGGGCAGGCGCCGCAGTGGGCGAAGCCGCATCACCACGTCATGACACCCAGCGCACGCAGTTGATATGGGACCCCTCGTGGTGGCGTGCGTTCTGTGGGTTTGGACAAGTGCGCAGTGACACGT
>NW_011889093.1:191463-192164 GCF_000151845.1 Pteropus vampyrus | reverse complement strand
TGTTCTGACAGACGGCTGGCGCTCACCCCGCCCGCTGACCGCTGCGTTAGGGAGGCCGGGAGCACCGCACCTTGTAAGTTACGAGCTGCGACGGTACTTCTGTGTGCTAGTGACGAGAACTGGAACCCGAAATTAAAGTTATATGCGATGGCACCCTGAACTATAACACGTGGGCATAGACCTGAGAGAATCCCGTCAGCGCAGGGTCTGCGTGCCCACACCATAAAGCCCTGCCGGGAGATGACAAAGGCTCACGGCGAGGCAGAGCTGCGTGATGGCCGTGGACAAGGATGCCCACGTGAGGGCGCGCCTTTTCCACGCTGGCTCTGAGGTCGATGCAATGCCAGCCGCAGCACCAGCAGGTCTCCCCCGTTGAAATAGGCTTCGTCGTCTAGCTCAGTTTTAGGAGCAGAAAGCGGAGTTCCCGAATCCCCCCGGCCGGCCGGGGCAGGCGCCGCAGTGGGCGAAGCCGCGTCACCACGTCATGACACCCAGCGCACGCAGTTGACATGGGACCCCTCGTGGTGGCGTGCGTTCTGTGGGTTTGGACAAGTGCGCAGTGACACGTTCCCCTCCTTCCCTCTCAGCCCCCGGCAGCCGTGACCTCCCTTCTGGCTCCACTTCGGCCCTTTCCAGAACGTCACGTAGTCGGAGTCGCACAGTGTGCAGCCATTGCAGACTGGCCCGTTTCACTTCGTGAC
>NW_011889093.1:187162-188773 GCF_000151845.1 Pteropus vampyrus | reverse complement strand
CGCCACGTCGGCCTTCTCATAGTAACTAGCCGGCAGGTTTGTAATTGTGCGTGCAGTTCCTGTGTGTGGTTCGCGGTGTGTGCGTGTGCATGTGTGTGCATGTGTGCACATGCACGTGTGTTTCTAGTTTGACTCGACCTGAGTTCCCCGTGGGACTACAGAGCAGCGGTCTGCGCATAACGGATGTCATGCCAGACTGAGCCACCAGGAGGAGCCCTGAGGGTTGTGGCTGGGAACAACCCCCGGCTCCTGGTGACGGTTTTAGAATGCAGTGCTTAAGTCACGCGCTACGGGGGAGGGGACAAGAAGGGAGACAGCGCTTTCTGACACATGGGTCTGAGCTGTGACTTTTATTGGGTGCTATTAAAACAAAACCTACGTTTTCTCTACTGTTCACCTTTTACTCACACATTGCGTCCCATTTCTGTATAAAATGCGAATCTGCCTTATTGGTCGGGGTCGTGGTTTTGGGTCACTGCAGCCCTGTCTGGGTGGGGCCGGTGCCTGACTGGGTTTGGGCGAGGACTCCTGGGTGTGCAGGGCCTTGGGGAGTCGGTCCCATGTTCAGAGCAGGTACTCGGCAGAGGGTTGCCGCTCTACAGAGCAGTGCCTTGCCGGTGACTGTTCAGAAAAACAGTTCATCTGCCTTAGGAGGGGAGCGTATGAGTATGTACGAAGTTGAAAGTTTGCTTTTTCCCCCTACGTGGCCATTTGACAGCCTCATGGGAGATATTTTGACTCCAATTTTCAAATATTTGCCATGGAGTAGCACGTACAAGAAGTTCCGTGTGAGATATTTTGTAATCAGACTGAGTCATTTTGTATCCACTTGTTATTTATTTTCCTGGAAGAGCAGCGGCAGTGGGGAAGGCGTTACCGCCGCCTTCCAGTTCAGCTCCGTGATCCATTAAACCAAACACTGTGCGTGCCACGAACACACACACCCACAGGAGCCCCGCGACGAGCCGTGAAGTCACGAAGGCAGCACCGCGGAGAAGCAGGACTTTGCCACGCAGGCTTAGAGGGACTCTGACCTTTAAAATCTCAGCGAAAGCCTTTCCATCATCGTCATAGTCGTGCTTTAAAAATTAAGGTGTAGCTTTTGCACGTCCTCGTTTTTGACAGATTTTCATCCGTCTTCAGAAGAAGCATCAGCATCAGCATCAGCATCAGCATCAGCATCAGCAGCATTGTGTTTGCCAGGTGCTCTGCAGAAATAAACAGGGCAGCTGCAGCCCACACTTTGGTTTGAATTCACTTTTTTTTTTTTTTGTAGGAAGCATTAGTATAGAGGAAAACTAAGGAAGAGCACGGAAAGGCCTGACCCCTGTCCATGGTCCTGACCCCGCCTCCCTGGGCCAAACTCTTCTGTGGCCATTCCCCACACACTCCAACCGCAGGTCCTCTGAAGGGCTCTGTTGTCTCCTCCTCTCCACTTCTTTTGGCCTGACTATATCCCAGGCCCTCAGCAGCCTCCTGAGACGCCTGTCCCATTAGTCGGATGGCCCCGTGTCCTGAGGAGAGGGATAAGGAGAGGGGTGGACCCTCCAGGCCAACGCCCGCTCTCAGCCACATGGTTCCTTTGTGCCCTGGACTACTTCCTAAATTAAT
>NW_011889093.1:185258-187112 GCF_000151845.1 Pteropus vampyrus | reverse complement strand
AGGCCGGCCCCATGCTCTCCAGTTCAGTTCTTCCCATCATGCTCCAGGAGGGCGCAGATCGTGTGACTGTCACCTGCTCTCCTGGGGTTCTGGTGGAAAAGGAGCTTAAGAAAGGCTTGTTTAGGTATTATGTGGTCATCTTTCTATTTTGAAAAGAAAACCACTAAATAATGTGAAATAACATTTCAAATGTGCCTAATTTACATTTTTTAAATCTTAATCAATGCCTAGAACTCCTATATCCTAGCTCAGCTTGCCTGTAAGTACAGACATGGTCCCCCTCCCCAGCGTCAGTGCCCAAATCTCAATAGCTCTGCGCCTGAACCCCCTCTGGGATAAAAGACTGTTTTGTGTTATGTCTAAAAATTCATCTGTTAGAAATACTTACTGATTTTTACTTGCATAGGATTTAGGCAGAGGACTGATTAAAAATAATGTTCCTAAACTAGTAATTAACAGTGCACTTTTAACTCAGTAATTGGTTCATTATAATTAAAATAATTTGAGGCTATCATTAGTGGGTTAATTGTTTTTTTGTTAAGGAGGCAATTTAGTCTCTTATGACAAATGTAGTTTAAGATTTTACAAGCACAGTTCTTTACAGCGAATCTGAGAATCGTGGTCCCTATAACATGCGTATGTAACTCAAGGCTCCAGGTCAGTGCTGGGAATCACTGGAACAAGCCTTTCAGTATTATAAGGAATTTTGTTCTTCATGGCAGAAAGACATACACGGTCACTCAACTGTACGGTAACAGAACCGAGCATTCACTTTGGAGCGTATGTTACCAGAAGCATAGCACGTTTTCTGACCTGTCCTCTGTGTTTGAAAAGCTGGGGAGTCCCATTTCTGGGTGAAGCCCTGCGCTCGCTCAAGGCTTCTTCGATTCCACTGACACAGCCTAGGAATCCAAACGTAACGTCCACCGAGATTAAATCAGGGAACGGACTCGAAGGAGAGGCATTTAACTCAATCCCAGTTTGTGACAGAGAAAGGACGTCGGGGCGTCTCGAAGGAGCAAAGGGCAGCGTGGGGGTCAGCAGGACGGTGAGGAGCCGGCCAGGCCGGAGGGCAGTGGAGGGAGGGGCGTGTGGAGGTGGGAGGAGGGTCGGCAGCTGTGCACGCAAAGGCAGCTGCCCGCACAGAGGGCTGGAGGGAGGAGCCTCAGAACTCAGCGGCAAGTGGAAGAGGGTTTGTTCAGTTACCTGGGTATGCCCTCTGGAAAGAACAAAGGTACGTGCAGGTAGCTCCTAGAAACGGTAAACAAATGACCCGTGCATGTATTTCTGGGACACGAAATGCGGTTAACCCTACCCTGACAGATCCGTTTCATTTATCGTGTTTGTGGACGCTCAAAAGCTTGATAGTGCGCCACGTCGGCCTTCTCATAGTAACTAGCCGGCAGGTTTGTAATTGTGCGTGCAGTTCCTGTGTGTGGTTCGCGGTGTGTGCGTGTGCATGTGTGTGCATGTGTGCACATGCACGTGTGTTTCTAGTTTGACTCGACCTGAGTTCCCCGTGGGACTGCAGAGCAGCGGTCTGCGCATAACGGATGTCATGCCAGACTGAGCCACCAGGAGGAGCCCTGAGGGTTGTGGCTGGGAACAACCCCCGGCTCCTGGTGACGGTTTTAGAATGCAGTGCTTAAGTCACGCGCTACGGGGGAGGGGACAAGAAGGGAGACAGCGCTTTCTGACACATGGGTCTGAGCTGTGACTTTTATTGGGTGCTATTAAAACAAAACCTACGTTTTCTCTACTGTTCACCTTTTACTCACACATTGCGTCCCATTTCTGTATAAAATGCGAATCTGCCTTATTGGTCGGGGTCGTGGTTTTGGGTCACTGCAGCCC
>NW_011889093.1:173697-183823 GCF_000151845.1 Pteropus vampyrus | reverse complement strand
AGGGATAAGGAGAGGGGTGGACCCTCCAGGCCAACGCCCGCTCTCAGCCACATGGTTCCTTTGTGCCCTGGACTACTTCCTAAATTAATCGGTACGTAGGTATCAAGTTACAGGCTAGATGATGCCGTTGTGGTAGAGTGTGTGAGTTTGAATTTAGCTTCCAATAGTGTCTGAATCATAAGGAACCTGTATGTCAAAGTAGGCTAAAAATGATAGCAAACTCTCCTAAACAAGCTTAGCAGTTTGACAAAATAGACGTTCACCCCTTCCCCACGTCATGTCAATGCAGCATTTGGCGGGCAGCCTTTGCACGGAGTGAGCTGGCCCATCTCCTTCAGCCTGGTGGCTCCACTGTGCCTGGGGCACCTCACGAGGCCTCACTGGGTCCCCCACATCGGCCAAGGGGAAGAGAAAGAGATGAGAAGCTTCCTGGACCACGGCGACTGCAGGACAATTTTTAATTCATGTTTCATTTTCATAAAATGAATTTTTTGATCACTATTTCTTTAACAGACGATATACAAGAAACACAGAATGCCATCTTTCCAGTGCAGGATGAGATATTCCGGCTTTAATGGGTTCCGGAGAAAGCGTTAGCGTGTACTGCCAAAATCTTTTTCTTCAGCTTCAGTGAATAATAATGAGCAATTTTAAAAAACGATACTTGTCTCTGCTCTACTGTGCCTCAAAATGAAGGCGCTCTTATGGTTTTTAGATGAGATTTTAAACATATTTTCTGTTTGTTCTTTACGGTTAACACAGCCAGCATTTAAGAATGGTTCTTGATTGTAACCAGTTTTATAGACGGCCTTTGAGAAAACCTCGTGCCTCCAAGTGCCGTTCCAGTGAGGTGATCTTGGCGCAGTTCAGTTTCAAGCATAAAACCACATCTTTGAAAACCCCTAATTGTGTTTTATGTGTGTTACTGCAGAATGTGCGCACCCCAGTACCATGAAGTTAATCGGTAGCTCTCAACCAATCAGTTCATGTTTACCGAAGCCCGCTCCATGCCGGGCGAAAGGGCAGATGCCGAGGCACGAGACGGCCGGACCCAGGCGTGCCGTAGGACGGCGAGGCCGCACCTGGTCTCGTTATTACACCGTGACGTGCCCTGCACTCAGTTATGACTTCGATGTACTTCCTTTAGGCAGAAATGCCCAGAGCGTTCTTCATCGTGAGGGTAAACTTTCTGTACTATGTCACGGGCCGCTGGGTGTGACCCTGTTTGGAAACAGACTGTGCAGGTGGAATCAGGTGGAGGCGCGGTCAGAGGTCAGCAGGGCGGCCCTAGTCCAGTTTGGCCGGCGTCCTTATGAGAAGAGGGGAAGAGGCACAAAACCACGGGGAGAAGGCCGGGGCGCCGGGGGCAGAGACTGTAGCGCTGCAGCTGCAGGCCACGGGGCGCCGGGGCCACAGCAGCCACCGGGAGCTGGAGTGGGCAGGAAGGGCCCCCCTGCAGGCTGCGGGGGTCGCTCCGCCCTGCCCGCACCCGGAACTGAGATGGGAATCTGTCGTTTGAAGCCACTGAGTTTGTGGTACTTTGTGATGGCAGCCGGGGGACACTAATTCAACAAATTATAAATGACCTTGGGAACCTATTAGAAAATAGAGATTGAATTCCTTATAATCCCGAGTTTTAACGGAATCACTTCACGGTTTAGCCGGTTCCAGATGCAGATGGCACCGTGGTCGGTCAGCAGGAGCGGGACTGGCTTTGGGGGCCACGGGGCCTCATTCCTGCCGTGGGCCCCCGCTTCACCTCGGCCCCTTGAGCTACGGACAGGGTCGTGGAGACACAGTGGACGAGGGTCTTGGGATTTAATTATTTGAAAATAAAACCTGTGAAACAGGTTTTCCTCTGAAGTGTCTTAAAGTTATTTTTATTTAGAGAGGTTTTCTGACTTTATGGGAAATGCTCTCTATCTGGGCGCTGTCCAGTTTTGTTTGAGTCAGGTTGTTAAATTTATAACTTCTCGATGAATCTAACAGATGGAAAATGCGTGAAGTTGTTAAATTGATCTCATTAGATCACCTGCAGAAGGGTAGTGTTTTTTAAGGTATTTAAAATTTTTAGCTTACGATTATCTGTTAAATGAAGTGTGGAGTTGCAGGGTGTGGGACCTCAGACCTGCCAGAGAAGGTGCTGGAAGCAGGTTGTCTGAGCTTTTCCCTTTTACAGTCCAATCGCGTTGGGAGGGAGGGAGGCCCACCCAGGGGCGAGGTTTTCAGGGCTACATGAAGGAAGGAGGAGGGGGCTGGGGTGGGGGCCAGGGCCCCGGGGTGGGAGGCGGACACCGGGAGGCTCTGACACTTGCTTTCAGCCCCTCATCTTCCAAGAGGACATGGTGACAGCAAGGTTTTATAGGAAGTTCCTTCCACACGCCTCAAGCCTGCAGCGAGCTGTGACTACCGTTCAGCTTCCTAATGAGCACCCTGCACGAGGCCCTGACATAGCCACGGACGACTGGATCGCTGGGGGAAGGAGGCGTCATGTTCCATATAATTTTCTCGTTAAGTGGGTTTAAATTTTTGTGAGCTATTATTCCAGGAATCACGTGTATGAGAACTTGATTAAGAAGAGCAAGCGGGACTTCTGAAGGCAGCGGCGGGGAGCACCGTGGCACCCTGCTGTCAGCGTGTGTGGGTGGGCGCGTCTGCGGGCCTGGCCACGGCCTGCGGGCGGCCACGCGCTGCGGGTCTCCGCGGAGCGAGGCGTCGGGGCCGAGTTCTTCTCGTTCTCCCTCAACTGCGCTTCACCCCGGCCCGGTGTGTGTCCGCCTGGAGCCCGGCCTCGCCCCGCCTGTGGCTCCTGATGCCGAGGCCGCGAAGAGGCTCAGCAACGAGGTGGAGCGGGGCCGGCTGTGCGGGAGTTCAGTGCGGGGGCCGGCGGCAGCTTCCCAGAAGCTGAGAGTGGTGAGGCCCTTGGAGATGGTGGTTCGATGCGAGGGCGACAAGGGTGCAGAAGTGACGGTGCCCAGGAAATGGTCTCGGAAGGCGGTCTGCCCGGGATGAGATCGCTCGGGGGTCAGGCAGGTCACCGCCGCGGTGACGTTCCTGCTGCCACTGAGAGTTTCTCGCCCGCTTGACTGACCGACGCTTACGGATGGGGATTCGGCCGCACCTGAAACGTGGGGGGAGCCGGGACTCAGCTCACGGCCAGTCCTGAGCGAGTCCGCCTTGTCCCTTCCCCGCCGCGGTCCACGGAGCGAGTAGCCCGGGGCCCTGCACAGTGCCTGGCACTGGCTGGAGATGGGACGAGGCAGCTGCGTAATTCTCGAACGTGCTTTCCCTGAGGCCAAGGCAGCTGTGGTGCGTGCGCTTCCTTTCACGGCTTAGGTTTCGGACGGGCTGTCGCGTGGGGCCTTCCCCACCGCTGCAGGGGTGGGGGGCTCTTGGCGAATGCAGCCACTGGTTTGCGCGGTGTCCAGCCTGAGTCGTCACTGGGCCTCCCCGGCTCCCGCGTTGGGAAGAGACTGAGGGGGACAGGAGCAGAAGCAGGCAGACCTGTAATAATCCAGCCGTGAGGCCACATGGCGCAGGCCCGAGGGCGAGCTCGCTGGGGACGCGGCGAGGAGGGCCAGGCACGGGGTGTGGACCGCAGAGCCAGCCGCGGGTTCGGAGGCGGCCGTGGTCTGGGGGTTCACGTGCCGTAGGCTGAGGGAGGAGGGGTGTCAGGAGCGGGGAGCGGCCACGTGCCGAGCAGGGTGGGGCAGGGTGGGGCACCATGCTGGCTTTGGCCGCTCCGAGGGGGCAGCTCCCGAGCGATGGGGGGAGGGGCGCCGGAGACGGAGACGGAGGCGCCGCAGGAGAGGACAGCGCGTCAGGACGGGGTGGCGGGCGCTGCGAGCTCGCGGGTGCCGCTCTGGGGAGCGCGGGGCTGGGGAATCCGGGGGCGCTGTCCGCGAGGCGGAGCCGGCCCCATGCTCGGGCCGTGTCCTTGACCCTGCCGCAGGGCGCTCCGTCGGCGCTTGGAGGCGCAGTGCCAGTCGGGGCGTGTGGCGCCGTGTTCCCGCTGTGCTTAGCGGGCTTCTGCTGGCACAGGGACGTGTCGTGGTTCGTGTGCACTGAACGGGGCTCGGGCACCCTCGCTCGCCCGGCACGGGGCCCGACATGTCCGTGAGTGCGTTTCATGTCTACGCGAAGGGTCACGTCACACGCCAACGTCCTTTCAATCTTGTCTTCCCATTGGGGTGCCCCGCTGTGCGTGAGGGTCTCACCAGGTCTACATTCCATTGCCACACATTTTGGGCACTTTGTCCTTTAAAGTTTAATTTCTTCCTTGTGACTGACCTGCACTCTGAGGGCGATGAGCACAGGTTCTGTCTGAGGAGCCGCTGGCCTGCAGTGGTCTGTCCCTGCGGTGGCTGGGGCTCCACAGGGTGGGTGATGGGGTCACACCACAGTCCCCGCCTCTGCGGCTGGGCCAGCTCTGCGGGACGAGGGGCCTTGGACAGAACCGGGAACAGCAGGACCTCTGGACGAGATTCACTTCATTCGCCTGAGCAGCGGGATGGGACTCACTGTTAAATTCAGCCTCGGGTCCAAGGAGCAGGGTGTTGGTGTCATCACTGCCACACGTTTTCGCTCCCGTGAGCTGTGTGGACGCCTCACGTAGGACAGCGGTCCTGGGAAACGTGGTTTGTTGGGGACGAGCTGAGGTTCCCACGGCTGACCTGCCGGCCTCGCTGTGCGGGCCTGGGGTAGCCGAGGAGACTCGGGGCCCGTCCACAGCAGGTCTGGCACCTGAGGGTTCACAGGGACGTGGAGGGCCAGCCCCCTGCTCTGCGGCTTCGCCTTCCCTGGTTTCAATTACCCGAGGTCAGCCGTGGTCCGAACATAGTAAATGGAAAGTTCTAGAAATAAACAATTCATAAGCTTTAAATTTCACACCATTCTGAGCAGCCCGATGAAATGTCTTGCTGTCCGCCTGAGACATGACGCCTCCCTGCTCTTAGTCGCTTAGGGACTGTCTGGGTTACCGGAGCAGAGCGACAGCCAGTATCGCAGTGCTTGAGGTCAGGTCAACCTTATTCTCCAAGCAAGGACCCCAAAGTGCGGGGCCCGGGTGCTGGCAGCTGGACACGCCGTGGAGAAGCCGCACGCTCCCAGCAAGTGAAAGGTGTGCGTGTGGAGGACGACAGTGTGTACCAGGTCGGCGCCGTCCGCGGATAAGGGGGGACGGCCATACTGGCCACTTTTCGGGGCGACAGTGGGGAAGGTGCATTTCCTTTTCACAGTCATGATGTCTCAGGAGGAGACGGAAAGGTAAGCCCGCTGCCTTGGCGGGTGGACCTGAGTGTATTTTCTTTGGCGATATCACTATTGGATTCTTTGCCTTTGATTAAAATCTGAGTGTTTGGGGTGCTTTTCTGTTCATGCAGGGGCGCCGACCACCCCATTCACAGAGGACAACTTTTCATCCGTCCACATGGGGTATAGAGGACACGAATGCACACAGCGCGTAGTAGTGTTGGTAGAATTTTAAAATTAGTGCATAATAACACAGGGTCTAAACACACAGATACGAGGTGTTGACACACAGAAGAATGTAAACAGTGTAGGTAACGCCCTGACCTTCTGTCGAACTCCTCATTTGGGGGCCTGAAGGTCATTGTTTATCTTACAATAAGAAACTTCAGTGTTTACGCCAGCTTTTTTAACCAGTTTTTTGGTCTATATACTATGTTAGTCACCTTTATTATTTCCCATCATAGGGCTTAACCTTTAAAAACCAGCGATGCAAATCAGCCACCGAAATCAGATCGACAACCAGAATCGCAGGGGATTCGGAACCTGACAGACGTTTCAAATGTCTGGGGAAATCGTGGGGGTCGTGGTTTCGGTGTGCCACCTGGGCTCCACAGGAGCAGGCCGGGAGCGACATTGGCACGTTCCAGGGCTGTGCGACAGCAGCATCCCATTTAGTCACCCTCTCACACCTTAAAGCCGTTTCCGGTCATTTTTGCTCATCCCCAAGGGAGTTCCTATTTTTGATTTTTTTTAAAAAGGCTTAGAAATACAGTTATGAACGATTTAGGGGCAATTTTCTAGATTTTATGTAGGTTGAAACACTGTGCTTCTTAGCTTTTTACTCCGTGGTGACTGAGTAACTCAGAAGAGGCACACGGTCTCTGTGGGGTCCTAGTCCACAGACCCTGGAGGTCCCACGTGCATGTCAGCCAAGGACTTGACATCGGTGGTCTTGGCTGGGCGCATAATTCACGTCTCATTGCTGGGCTCATTGGGTGTTCGCATGAACTGGTTTGGTGCTCAAACATGGGAGGCGTTCGGTTTGCTGCTCTCTTCACAGCCACATTCATGGCAGGGGGCGGTGTAACCTGTTTGTGCCACACCCGGGTCTTCCGTCCACCCGAACAGAACCATGCCTGACGTAGGCAGGGCGTTCGCCTGGCGTGTTAGCCTGCGTGTCAGCATCGCGAGGGCGGAGGGGCTGAGAACCGAGGGCGAGGGCGAGCCTGCTGGTGTACGTGGCTGCGCATCCGGACACGTCTCACCTGTCCAGGTGACACCGGCAGGGCTCACGCCCATTCCTCCTCCTGCACTTCATCAGTGGAGGCTTCATTTCTTGAATTCTTGTGATTTTCCATTCAGAGGGCATTTAGAAAAAGTGCATGGTGATTTCTGGCCTCTCTTTTTTCTTAGACCCTAGTTAGTTTGTACAAAGTCTCAGGGCCAAAGAGACAGATTTCATACCCCCCGTTAAGGAGTATGGTGAAAAGAGATGACATAAAACCAGTATAGGTTTTTAACCCATTTCCATTTGCCCTGAGAATACTCACCAGCGGCGCTGGCGGCCGCCGCGTTCACCCCGAGTTCACTCGCCGATTACAATCCTGACTTTACCCCCAAAGTGTGCCATGAAATATTTCGCTTTTATTGTTAGTTTTGCATCACCCTGGTGTATCGATAGTCTTTGGGAACAAATGACATCATTCTACTTATAGCATTCTGGTTTTAGTAGTGGTATTTCCATTTACAAAATATAGTCATTCTCCATCCCTGAAAATGTCAGATCCAAGAAAATGTAGCATTCCTCCGTGCGATGTGAAATGGGTGCTGGCAGCGAGATGCACTTTTTTAAATTTCTAAATAGGAAAAAGGTTAACATTATTCTAATGGTCTCCTTTTATATACATATTATCTACTGGTTATCATTTGATCACAGGGATTGTCATTTTAAAAGTGATTATAATTTAAATATCAGTTAACTTTACGGTTACATACTAGTGAGTTATTTTATCTCTATTAATAAGGTGGCTCTTCTAATCTTCTCTATTTCTTAATAAATGATAACTTTGGAACCATTGGCTGAACTTTGATATAATTTTGTCCAGGGAATTACCTGGGTCACTGGCCAGCTGGGGACACCTGGAGGGGCCATGCATTCTCTGTTTCAGGCATTCCACCTGCAAATCAGGGTCACCCACTGCAGTGGGGTGTCCTGGAAAGCACCCGCGTCCCCTGAACGACACCCAGGTCAGTGCTCTGCTCGCGGCGTCACCCAGAGGGTCAGTGACATTGCTGCGGGCCCATCACTGTCACCTTCTGTCTGAATCTGACCTTACATTGAGCACATAAAAACTTCCCACGTCCTAGACTGGTCTTATTTTAAAATCTTATTTTGTATGGTCTATTTTCCTAATATTATTTTCTTATATGAATAAGTTAAAAGGTCACTACAACTTATTGAAAGTAATTTGCTTCTCTTTTAGTGTTTGTGACGTCTAGGAAGGGATTAAAAAAACCAAACTTTGAAAACTTTTACCCCCCCGGATTTATGAAATTATACACCTTTGAGACTGTGAAATAATTATTCCTCTAAAAAGTTTTCTAATCATTTATAAATTATTCACACAACTAAATAATAAAACATAAATTTGACTAATTTGAATTCTCAAAATATTAATTTTTTGCAACGAAATATACTCGTTTAAAATTATATGTCTGACTATATATATAGAACATTTTAAATAAAATACTTTTAGTGTTTAAAAGTTGAAAAGAAGATGAATAAAACTGGATTCATTAAAAATCGTATAAACCTTTCTCTTCCTTTACTTTCTCTTTCTATTCCCCTTATATTTCAGTCTCTTTTCTCTCCGGAAACTCTGTTTTATGTTTTGATCACAAACTTTATCAATTGAACTTTTCACGTGTCTAGCGTACCAGGTCCTCTTAAATGCTTTAAAGTTTGAAAAGAGTAGACGCAATTATTACAAAATGGTGACACTTTCAGCAAAACCACCTACGAGTGCTAAAGCCGTGATAATTTTCTGTGAAAGCCTAGATAATTTCTCGTTTTACTCTCATTTCTGTTATATCTAAAACCATGGCATTTATTCAATCCTTTTTGTAAAAGTTTTAATCCTTTTAGATTCTAACTTCCTTTTTTTAAAGCTTAAATGAGGAATCCTAGTTCAGATTTTTACATTATAAATATTCTCTGTAATTACTGGGCAAACTGAAGTCCTGTTTCCAGTATTTGTAATGAAATAAAATATTTTCTCTGGGACAAATGATCACTTTAAGGGTGATGGAATCTGAAATTATCCCAGGCAGAGAAGTGCCAGCTGCACAGATACGCGCGAGTATGATTTGGCTGATCCATCATTCTAACGGCTTATGTTTCCCTCCCCCGCTCCATCCTTTTTAAAAATTATAACCAGACTCCACCCCTCAATGCACAGGGAAGCGGGGTGGGAGGGGGGCTGCGCCTGTGACCTTGGGGCGCTGGCTGCATCCGGGTCCCTGCCCGCGTTCTGGTGGGCTCAGGGCAGACCCTGCCGAAAACGTGTCACTTCAGTCCTGTTACTGGGACTCCTGCCCCGTCGGCCTGATTGAACCTGTGTGTTCTCACCTAGGACTCAAATGAGTCATTGGCTTGAAATATTTTTCTGGAACTGCTAAGGAGTTGGCCTCATTGAAGCGATGATTGATTTTCTGGGATTTAAGTGAGTTCATTACGTCAGAGACTGCCAGAACCGCTAGGACCCAAACAAGTACCCGCTTGTTAGCAGGGCACCCCAAGACCCCGGTGTAGCTGCTCAGCAGGTGCCCGGCAGCCGGGGTTGGGGGGTGGTGGGGGCTTCTTAGCGGGGCTGAGGAGCAGGAGACACTAGACAGCGCCTTTAAAACATGCGACTAAAAGTTGGTTTATTATTCACGAAGCGGTGTCTCCTGGCATGTAAAACATGCGGCTATTTCAGAGTAAAACTGGTACATCACTTACATGATTCCCCTGGGAGCTAAATGCCATAGCAACTCGATAACCTACCATCGTCCTTTTTAAAAATTACGCGAAAACCACTATTTTTTGAGCATGCAAAAATTTTGGTGATTCCCTTTCCTTCTTGAATTCAGATTTCCATCCCACCTACTCCTTAGAATAGTATCCTAATGTTATATACGTGGATATTTGCTAAGAAGTCCTTTATTCATTATCTTATTTTTTACAGTAAAAATCTGTTCATAAATTGAAATCGATTTTTAAATTTAATTTTCTGTAACTATAAGACTCTAAGTGTTGTTTTTTTTGGATTATCATTATTGGGATACAATTGAATAAAATAAATTAATTTCAGAAGTCGAGAATTATCAGTTTAACAGGAGCGATGATTAGAGATCAGAGTGCGTGGTGTGGACAGTGGGTGTGGACGCCCCCGCCCCCTGGGTCTCTGCCCGGGGTGCGGCCACAGCGACAAGGAGCCAGCATCCGTGCTTTCTCTAGTTTATATTTTTATGCGCTGAAGCAACTTGCTCACATAAACAGGAACAGAAGATAGAAAAACATTTGTTAGAATCGTGTCACGGTGTTTTGAGCTTCTTCCAAGGCGTATGCCAAAAATCACCTTGTGATTGTTATAAAAGGTTATTTTTAAAGCTCTCGCACCTCAAAATCTGAATAGATGCTCCTGCGAATTTGTTGACAGCAGAGTTGGAAACTGTCAGCCTGCTAGCGGATCGGTCCCTTGGTCCTTGCGTGCAGGGAGCTACGAGCGTTTCAAGCAGCAGCCCTGCCTGTGCACGGGGTTTCCAGCCCCTGGGAAGATGCACGGGGTGGGGGATCGGTGTGGGGGAGAGAGGAGCATGGGGTGGGGGATCGGTG
>NW_011889093.1:162981-172688 GCF_000151845.1 Pteropus vampyrus | reverse complement strand
GCTCAGCTGGCATCGCAGCCTACGTGGCCCGGCCGCGAGGGTGGCGAGTCTTTGTACCAGGAGCAAGTCAGGCTGCTCTGCACTCTGGCCCTTTGCCCACATCCAGTGGGTCATTGAGCCCCGATGCCTGAGCCGTGGGTCTCCGGCCTTTCCCCACCCCCATTCCCGCACAGCTGGCGATCACGCTCTTGACCCCTCGGAACCAGAGGGTCACAGCTGTCAATCATTTCTGTGCTGAGGATCCTTCAAGGGCTGGTCCCCGTCGACGAAGTAATGATGCCACGTCGCCGTTAACCCATTTCACGTTTAGAAAAGTGCAGCTCGCCGCCAGCGTTGATTTAATTTTACGTAAACGTGCTCCTTGAGGCGGAAGCAAATCAGACTGGTTTTCAATGTGAAAATAAAATATAGAAACTGTTCTTGGAGTTATTTCTAAACAGAACTTGCCTCTAATCCTAACGTAACCGAAATGCATAAACAATCGAATTCATCGAATGAGTCTTCAGGTAACAACTGTTCGAGAACGATGCTGACATCATGCATAGCAGCGCTACGTTTTCCACAGTTTGACATTTTCAGTGATCAAGAAAGACTTTTGTAAATGGAAACACTGCTACTAAAAACAGAATGCTATAAATAGAACGATGTTATTTGTTTCTGAAGACTACCGATACACTAGAGCGATGCGAAAATAATAATAAAAGCGAGATATCTCGTGGCAAACTTTGGGAGTGGGGTTAGGACTGTAACCCGCGAGTTATCTTGGGGTAAACGCTGCAGCCGCCGGCACCACAGGCGGGTATCCTCAGGGCAGGTGGGTTATAAAAATTATGCATAAAATTTAAATGGCATTCACGTCTCCCTGCAGGCTCTGCCCTGGCTGTCCAAATGCACAGGGCCGAGCGAGCCCCGCGGGGCGTGGAGCGGGCTGAGGAGGGACAGATGCAGCTGCGGGGCCCGTGACCAGGGAGGCCGATCTGCTCCGTCTCACGGATCGCTTCCCGCGTCACTCCGCTGTGCTCGGCCAGCCGCCAGCGCTGTGCCCAGTCAGCCTGAGCTTGAGACCCCCCCTTTTCCACATGCGCTCAGAGCCGCCCTGGAAAATGGGGTGCGGCGTGGGGAGGGGGCCCTCGCCATCCTATCAGGCGCAGTCATGGGGGCCCGTGAATTAAACGGACACACGGCAGATCGGCAAGGGGAAAGGAGAAGGTGGTTTGTGGATGCGGCAAACACACGGGGAGCGGCCAGCGGCCCAGAGGGGCTGTGGGGTTCGGGCTCTGCGCCCAGTGTGGTAGGAAAGGCTCCTGGGGGAGACCCACCGGTCCCTCTAGGTTTCCGAGGAAAACGTTAGCGATCGTCCCGTCCACGCGGTGCGAGCGGTCTCCCCAAAGGGTGGGTGACAGTAGCTCGCTCCCGTCTCTGCCTCGAGGTAGACGGCGCCCCGAAGAGGGGTTCGCGGCTGCCCTCGTTTCTTGGGAGGGCTGCTTTCCATCGGCCGAGCAGATCCCCAGCAGCCGGAGGCTACACCCCCACTGTGCTGTCCGGGACTTCCAGCCCACGGGCCGTGAGCCCAGCTCTGCCCCGGCCCTGCCTGCCTCGCTCCCGTCCCTCTGCCGGGGTCCCTACCCCGCTCCCGTCGGCTCGGTGGTCCCGGCTCCAGCACGCGTTCTGGGGACAGTCCCAACGCCGTGCCCACACGCCCGCCCTCCCCACCTCCCCTGCTGCCCGTGTGCCATCTCACCCCCGGAGCGGAGCCAAGCTCCTCCAGGGGCCCTGGTGCTTAGCTGGGCGTAGGGGGCCGGGTGAGCACCCCGCTGCGGTGACCCCCGCCACTGCGCAGGGACAGGAAACCCTGCAAAGCTCAGGGGCCCCGTCCGGGCATGCAGGGCGGCTGTGAGGCTCTTAGCAGGAAGTGAGGTTGCAGGAAGGGGTCCTTCCTGTGGGAGTGGCTCTCTGATGCCACATGGTCACGTTCAGTCTCCCTTTGGGACCAATTTCAGTGCCTCAAAGCTGTAGGATTTGGGAGTAAAAGCAACTAAGTGTGTATGAGTTTTATTCTTTTAATTTAAAGACTACTTTTCCTTAGTTCTTCCTATTACAATGATAAAACAGCTTAGATAGAACAGCAAAATAAGTAAAAAATCAGTTGGGGTTTGCGGATCCTGTGAACTGCAGATTCAGTCTGTCCCAGCTGGGTTTATGATTTTAAGACTCTGACAGGCCGAGGGGGCTCCCTTTCGTTTTATAAGTGTACGTGATGTATATTTCCTTTCACTCTAGATTGAAAAGGAACATATTGCGTTTGAGAAAATGCGAAGAACGTGAAAAGGTATAAACGAAACATTTAAAATCATCTTAATGTAACAAAACAGACATCATCACTCTTAACGGTGGGCGCTTCTTCGTTTCGCGACCGCTCGCCCGGCCTCTCCAGCCCCCGCCTGCGCCCGCACACCCACGCGTCCAGCGCGGTCCAGATCGGCATCCGTGTGTGTTTCTGTATCTGTGTCACCACAGTTTATGCAGTTTGTCAACGCTGAGTCACACTTTTCACAAGGTTTTCTTAACACTTTATAACTTGCCCTCCAAAACTCTTAAATATTTTTAACAACTATACTAATTTCCATTATATTTCTATATTTGTCCGATTGTTGTTGAATATTTGAGTAAACTTTCAATTTCTCACCTTTATAAAATCACTATAATAAACATCCACATATATAAGCCTTTACCTTTGGATAAACTCCTTGGGTCAAAACATTTGGATAATTTTCTACATAAACACTTATTTTACATGTTATAAGTCTTTTGCGAAATAATATTTTTAGGCCTAATTTAGGAAGAATATTTTGCTTCCTGGTTTGAGTTTTCTCTGCAGACACTGGGCCACGCACGTGGGTACCAGCCACGGAGGATCAGAATTCCTGGCCGGGCAGCCGCCTAGACCACACGCCGGGGGCGTCCTGCCCTGTGGTCATCTCAGGCGTCTGGGACTCTCCTGCCCTCTGGTGGCCGTGCTGAGTAGCAGCGAGACCACGGCAGTGGCTGGGAATCGTTCTTCAAGTGACAAAAATATAACCCAAATTAAGCGTAAAGGGACATGAACTAGACCACTGACAAGTTAGAACACTGCTGAAATTTAACATGGTGCGATTTATTTCTCTTTTCTTCTCTTTCGATATGTGGATTTTGTAACATTTTTTTTCCTCTAGTGACATGGAAGGTATTTACCCTTTACAACAATAATTTCAGCATTTTTATTTATATTACTCTACCAGGACACGTATCTATTAACCCAGCACAGTTTGAAAGAAACTTTTAAAGGAATAATTAATTTTACATTCTTCCTTCTATGCCGCCGAGAATTCTCCTTTTTTACGTTCTTTATTTTGGATTAGGGTTTATTAGACAAATATACTTTTACGGTAATTTTTCTGGGACAAATACACGTATCCCCTCAAAATTCATATGAAGCAGCCCTGCTCCCTCCATGGGGGTGTCTGGAGGTGGGGCCTTGCAGGCGATTAAGTTGTGAGGGTGGGGCCCTCAGGACTGGGGCGAGTGCCCTTGGAGCTGGGACCCCACAGAGTTCCCCTCCCTCTTTCTGCCACGTGAGGACAAAGCAAGAAGGTAGCCAGTCGTGGACTGGGTCCCTCCCCAGACCCCCTGTCCTGGCACCGTGACCGCAGACCGTGAACCTCCGGAGCTGTGAGGAAATGAGGTTCTGTCGTTGGCAAGCGGCCAGCCTGTGCTCTGCCATAGCAGCCTGGCCTGACCGAGACAGACGGGGAGCCGGGAACCCCGCCTGCTGTCCTGGGCTGAGCGACAGCTGATGTGACACAGGACCATGGGCCACGGCCTTTTCCTCCACTCCCAGCCTCGGGAGCCGGGGAGGGCAGAGGGCCTTTCGAGTGCAGGCAGTCATTCCGCCGGGTGCCTGGTGGCTCGGATGCAGGCGGATGGGACGGGGAGCAGCTGGAGGGTGACGCGGGCGAGAGACCACCTCGGGGGGCAGCTGACTGTGTGGCTTCGCAGGGACCCTGTGCTGTGTCCTTATCTCTGTCCAGCCGCACCGCAATTAGCCGTAGAAGTGGAGAGGGCCAGGACAGGGAGCAGCTGCCGGGCCCCGGGCTGGGGCCGGCCCAGTGCCTGCGGGGTCCCTTGTGCACTGGCGAAGTGCGCTGGGACGAGATGGTGGCGATGGTGACACATCCAGAAGGTACCAAAGGTCACTGGGTCGTTCACTTTACAGTGGTTGGTTCTGTGGTATCTGAAATTCACCTTAAGTAAAAACTATTTTTTAAAAAATCTGAATTCAAAGGTCGTAGTAGCAGAACCGCACCCCAGGCGTCCGCGGCAGAGGCCCCCTCCCTTGTCCCCTGCTCCCCCTCTTCAGTCCCTGTGGGCTCGTCCTTCTAACTGCTCCGCTATTCACCCAGCCCCTGCTTTGTTTTGTTTTCCCACGGTCCGTGTGTGCACAGTGGGGTGGCCCTCAGTCACTCTGGGTGGCCCTCAGTCACTCTGGGGTGGCCTCAGTCACTCTGGGTGGCTCTCAGTCACTCTGGGTGGCCCTCAGTCACTCTGGGGTGGCTCTCAGTCGCTCACTCTTCTCGGCCATCTTGCTGGCAGCAGAAGTCCTCTGAGCAGCTCGCTCTCCGTCTGCTTCATCGTGGGCCTGGCCCATGGCCCTAGGGGCAGGGGACGCGAGCCGCTCGGAATGCCCCCTTTCTGGTCATGGCTCAGCCAGTGCTGAGACTGGTCACACACTCCTTGGCCTGCTTTGTCTAGAAAAGGCATAGGTCACAGTCCAGGAACCAGCCAACAGCCGAAGGCGGGGACTCGTTGCTTGTGCTGTAACATCACCCACTAATCCTTAGAGTCTGTAAAAACCCAGAGACAGCTGACAGGTCTCCGGAGCCTCGGACCCCCAGAAGGAGAGGCAGGGGCCCTGGAGGACAACCCGCCCTCCCGACAGGCCAGGCCGCATGTGGAATCAGCATTTTCTTCCTGGGCGCCCATCAGGAAGGCCTCACAGAAGAAGGGCCTGTCTTAGCAGGTGACCATCCCCGGGGTGCCCCTCGGGCTTCGTCCTCTGCTGCCATCTCCTGGCTGGTGTGGTGCAGGACGGGGAGGAGCAGGCGCTGGGTTCAGCCAGGACCACAGGGCCTGTGCTCAGGTTCTTCAAAACCCCCGGCCAAGCCAGAGGGCCGTGAGCCCCGTGTGTGTGTATGGGGGTGGGGGGTGGATGTGTATATTGAAGCCGCCCACCATCCAAAGACACTTAAAGAATCAATAATACTGCAGAGAAAAGGCTGGTGAAAATCAATATCTTGAATAAATGACTTCAGTAAGGTTTCTGAATGGTTTCAAAATGACAGAGCCTTATGCTGATTTGCAGCCTGATTTGGAGGGTACTGAGTGGGGTCTGTCCCTTGGTTAAGCAGGTCCTTGGTCCTGGGGACAGCACTGCCAGCTTCTGGGTCTCTTGGCCAGAGTTGGGACCGAGCCAGAAGTCAGGACGGTTGGGTCTGTTCAGATACCTCGGGGGTTGAGGAGGGGATGCCGGTGTCCTCCAGGGAGGCGAGGGGTCCTGGGGGCCTCCAGTTTGGGGAACCCCCTCCCTTCCGGCACCATCATCGTGGCCAGCAGCGGCTGAGGGCTGGTGCGTGCTGGGCACCGAGGTGCTGCCAGCTCGTTTCTCCTAACCGCCCGGAAGATCGGGCCCGCCTCACCGCAGCCTGGCAGGCGAGGAAACCGAGCCGGTGCTTGAGTGAGTTGCCCGCCGTCGGTGCCCGGACACGGCTTGACCCCCTACCACTGACCACGCTTGGAGTTTCCACTGGCGTATGTCAGTGAGTCTGCAGACTGAAATCCTTCGCCCTCTGTAGCTGGAATGACTGTGTTGTACGGACTGGAGACCCTCCAAGTCGCCGTGAAACGTTCGTCTGGTCCCCTGGGTGATAACCACGGCTGCGGAGTTAAACAGTGTGCGTCTGGGGCGGAACGAGCAACTCCCGTTGGGGGCCGAGTTTTGAGGCCGGTGATGGGGACATCGCCACTTCCTTCAGCTGAATGTCAAAGTTGCGCAGAGGTCTGCGAGTTCCCTTCGTTCGGAGTTTGCTGAGGGCTTTCTAGAAGCTAGAGAGTCTCCTCCAATGATTTAAAACTATGTGGAGGTTAATGTTTAGAAATAGAAAACTCCCAGGCTTGGTGAGTGTCTGTGCAATGTCCTCGCTAACGCAGGACGACGCTCTGTGACTGAAAGAGACTCTCTCCGCTTTCTGCCCCAGCAGGGCCCGTGTGACCCGGCCACGCCAGAGACGGGATCGGCCGCGCCAGGAGGGGTAAGGACACGCTCCGGTTCATTCTTTGCGGGCGGGTGTGAGTGACATTTCCTACAACGTGTGAAAGGTGACGGCCCAGAGTCCAGCAGAGTCGGCTGTGGCTTTTAGGGTGGGACACGGCAGGGCACAGTGCACTTACTTGACGCTCTGTGCGCAGTACAGAAAGGCCTCGCGTGGTGGGCCGCAGTGTCCTGCTTTCTGCGAAGGCCGTTTGGAGCCTTGTTCTGAATTTGAGGACCACAGGGGATATGACGTACACGATTTCAGAGTCTGTGAAAATCCAGATAGAGCTGACAGACCTATGGAGCCCGAGGTCCCCAGGGGAGAGGAAGAGGGGGTCCTTGCAATATTCCTTCAAAACCCTACTGTGTGCTTTCACCACAAGCTGAGTCACAGATGGCGGAAAAGACATCAGCACGAGACCCAGCTGGGACGTGGGGCTGGCCCTGTGCTGTCTGCCTGCCACAGGCTGCGGGCAGGTGGCCGACGCCTTAGCAGCCTGCGGGCAGGTGGCCGGACGCCTTAGCAGCCTGCGGGCAGGTGGCCGGACCCTTAGCGTCCTGCGGGCAGGTGGCCGGACGCCTTAGCAGCCTGCTGCAGACAGAGTTCGGGTTCCCATCGGTGGCTTCTCCAGGAATCAGACCTAAAGGGGTCGTTTCAGGTGGAGACGGATTTCCTGGACGGTCTCCGGTCTCCGGTAGCTGCGTGGCTTGAAAAGTAACATTATAGACAAGAGGTTTTACAGTGTAGCTTTGTGGGGGCTTCGTTTCTCCCAGCCCCGTGATCCCGGGAAGTAGCGAGGCAGCGTGGGTGGTGAAGCCGCGGCACTGGTGGCCGTCGGGCCCGGCACACGTGGCAGGCGCAGCGGTTCTGGTCAGGCTCGTTTAGTTCACATGAGTGCATCCAGCTGTAGCCGGTCCACGCGGGACAGAAACGCGCCGGTTTTCTGAGCTCCCGACTGCTCTGCCGGCTTTGCGGGCCCTGGCGAGGTGCGGGGTGCCTCGTACCCCGTCCAGGGGGAGCTGCACGGAGGCGCCCAGAGCCTGTGAAGGCCGCAGCATCTGTGAGTGGGTGGCCTGCCCCTGGACCACTGTGGTCCCCTGAACCCCCCCCCACCTCTCAGAACTCCGCTGCTTTACTGTCCCGAGCCGCGGCACTCCCGGCCGGGGCTGGAGGGGTTTCATCCACAGCGCGGCGCTAAGAACTTGGCTGAGAAACGCTGCTCGCTGCTCTCTTCTTGGAGAAGCCGAATTTCCTTATTGGACACAGAAACGGAGGCAGCAGGATGCAGGTCGGCGGTAGCTGACTTCTGGTCGTGCGGAGCCTCGGCGGTTGTGACCGTTTTAGCCGAGAGGTCAGGAAAGTGCCCGAGCACCCCAAATTGAGCCCGGGTGAAACCCAGGAGCAGCTCTCGCCCGTCCCTCTGGTGTCCCTGTCTGTCCGTGTGCCACCGAGCAGAAGGAGAGCTGGGCTCCTGCCGAGGCCCCTAGGGAACCCGTGCTGGTGTGTGAAGAGCTGTGTCTCTTGGACAAGGTTCAGGGTGACGTTTTCCCGTCACCATCACCATCACAGTCACATTCAGACGGGCCAGCGACCAGGAGGAGCCACGATGTGAGTTCAGTTCTCCTGGTCGGAAGCACGTGGTCAGTGGACGTGGGCAGAGCGGGCAACAGCATGTCTGGCGGGCGACGGGAACCAGGTGCCGGGGGCGGTGTGCATGCGGCGTCACTGTGCTCCTTCCCTGGACACCAGCGACCAGCCCTGCATGGTGGCACCAGTGGGAGCTGTGGCCGGAGCTGGAAGGGAGCTGGGGCCCGAGCACAGCACAGGTCACGGCTGTGGAGGGACAGTCCCGGGCGGTCTCACGTGGCCCCCAGCACTCGGCCACTCTCAGGCCCTTGTCACGTTCAGGATGGAGAGGCACAGCGTCACCAGGGCGCTTTGGAAGCCCCAACCCTCATGCGGACCCAGCGGCTGGGGCAGACGCAGCTGCTGCTGCACGTTCCATGAGAAAGAATCTGGATTTTGCCAGGGTCAGCACCAGAGCCGCCGTGTGACAAACACGATGCTGTCTCTGCGTGTCCCCCGCAGACCCGCAGGCCTCCGGCTGGGCAGCCTGTCGAACTTCCTCCTCTTCTATTACGGGCTCAGCCTTTATTTGAGTCGATAAAGAGAAATGTGTGAAGGAGACACGGGGGGCTGGCTTCCCAGGGAGGGTGCTCCGTCTGTCGTGGGGTGGGGGGCAGGCCGCAGGGCAGGGTCCATGGCTCAGAGCAGCGCCGGTCCCCGTGGGCCACCCCGGGCCCTCCGTTTACCCCCTCCCGACTGCTCTGCCGCGAACACGGGCCCTTTGTGGGGTTCATCGCGTAGCCATCTGATGATTCCATGGGACTTTAATAAGCAGCCGCGTCCCCGCAGCCTCCTGCTCTCCGGGACGGAGGGCATGCCCCTCCAGGTCCCTGGTGTGGACTGGCCGCCAGGATGCGGCTTACGAGGGAGAGACAAAGGCTGACCACGTGGCCGTGGTGAAGAACAGAGGAGCTCTAGGCTGGTGCCGGCCCGTGAGAGCGCGCCATGCGCCTGACACGCATGCGTCGGCAGCCTGCCTGACAGCGGGCACGTGTGTGTATGTGCGTGTGTGCGCGTGTGCGTGTGTTTTGCTGTTTCGATTCTTAATTTGTGAAAATAATTTATTCTTTTAAATTTCTTTTCGATTAGAGTTGACATCTAATATTATTCTGTATCAGTTTTAGGTGTGCAGCACAGGGGTTAGGTATTTAAATAATTTGCGGAGCGATCGCCCCTGCTCACTTAGTCCTCCCGCCCCCCGGCACTAGACATGCTCACGACGATGTTGTTGACGGTCTTCCCCACGCTGCCCTCACCTCTCCCACGACTTTGTCACTGGCAATTTGTCCTTCTTCATCCCTTCGCCTCTTTGACCCAACCCCCCAGCCCCTCCCCTCTGGCCACCATCAGTTTGTTCTCTGTGTCTGTGAGTCTGTCCCGTTTTGTTTGTTCCGTGTTTTGTTCTTTAGGTTCCACATATAGATGAGATTATATGGTATTTGTCTCTCTCTGGCTTATTTCCCTAGTATACTGCTCTAGATCCACCCATGTGTTTGCAAATGGTAAATTTCATTTTTTATGGCCGCGTAATATTCCATTGTATGTATGTACCGCCTTCTTTATCCGGTCGTCTGTCGATGGGCACTTAGGCTGCTTCCCTATCTCGGCTATAGTAACTAATGCTTCAGTGACCACAGGGGCGCATAGATCTTTTTCAACTGGTGTTTGGTTTTCTTCGGATAAGTACCGAGAGGTGGAGTTGCTGGGTCATAAGGTGTTTCCGTTTTTAGTTTT
>NW_011889093.1:156083-161471 GCF_000151845.1 Pteropus vampyrus | reverse complement strand
CAGCCATTTTGACACTGACCTCCCGTGAGCCAAAAGAAGTAGGAAGTGCTTCGTGTCACAGGCACTTCAAACCGTGTCACTGTGAAAGGACAGCGTGCTCACGTCCCACTAGCTCCTCTCACTTGTCAGAGCTGATAATTGCCGAGGACCCGCCATCGTCCCAGCCAGTTTAACGGGGTTACTGGTTCCTTCCTGTTGTGCATTTGACCGATGAGGAAATGCAGGTCGCACGAAATTGTGTAATTTGCTGAGACTTGTGGATGAAGAGATGATGTTTTGCCTCCTGTCTTTCAAACAAGAGGATGCTTTTCAGGTTCTCATTTACGAGTGCAGCTTGCCGTCTTCCAGCCTCCGCCCCAGCTGAGGCCCGCGTTTCCTAAGTGGTAGTTTCAGGAAACTTGCAAGAACCATGGGAAATCCTGGCCTCGGTCGTAACCCGCTGAGAGTTAAGCAAAGCTGTTGTCTTCGTGACGGTGGCGCTTCCGTGAGACTGCCAGTGTGCGCTGTCCCTGTCTGTGAGCACAAACGCAGGAGGGCGCCCCACTTCCCCAACACCGAGGGGCGCTCAACACGGCAGCGGCGTGAGTGGGCCGGGGCGGCGCTGTCACCAGATGTCACGGAGAGCCCAGGTGTGACCCGCCCCCGAGCAAGGTGCACCTGGCGGTGGTGGCCCAGCAGCACGGGGCTCGTGCCCGGGCCTCGGTTTTCTGCGGGGCGCAGCCCGGGAAACCCTGTTCATTCGTGTAGAGGGTCACAGTCCTCCGAGGCCACCGCCGCCTCTGCTGGACGGCGATCCAGCCCGAGGGAGGCGTGAGACTGTCTGACGCGGCGGGTCCTCCGCGCGACTTCGCTTGTGGATGTTTCCCCCGCTCGGCACACAGGCGCTGCGGGCGGGTCCGAGGGGACGCGACTGGCAGCCTGGACCCCAGCGTGGGGCCGTGACGGTGGCACTTCGTGGGGCCGTGTCACCTGCTGGGCGCCCTTGGAGGGGGCGGAACTGGATGTGAGACTCCGTCAGGTGCTTCTCACCCGGTGGCTCCCCGGACAGACGTCCTTCATCGCGTGCGGATGCCGTGCACACACAGGCCCGCGGATGTGCCCCGCGTGTTTGAAGACACAGCCGTGTCTGTCGCCGCTGGTCTCCAGGGTCTTCTCACGCTTCCCTCTCGTTACTGGAAGCGGGTCATTCGTGACCCACGGTTTCCGTTTCGTTTTCCAGAGAATGAGAGCACTTCGGCTCCCGCTTCGGCTCCTGGGCCGCTGACCGCGGGGTGTTTGGGCTCCCCCTCCCCCTTCCCTCCCTGTGCTCCCCGCCCCGCCCCCCGATCTCGTGCCTTAGAGTCCACCTCAGCTGCTCTGTGGGAGGGAAGAGCCAGTACCTGTCATCAGCCCCGCCCATGACTGTGACGTGAGCGGCAGCTCCATCCGGGGGTCCCCGTGCTCCCGGGGCGCCCGCCCCCCTCGGGCGGTGGGGTCAGACCCCGCTTCCTCACAGCTCTCTTCCTTTGGGTCCCTTTCTGCGCCTGTCACCTAAATGTCCCTGAACTGCAAACGCTGTCAGCATGCTCGCTGGCTCCTGTGCGCCTGGGGGTCTGCGCCCACCCCAGGCACTGGGGGCACGGCCCCTGAGTAGTGGCCTGAAGTGGGGTGGGGTGAGGTGCTGCAGGGTGCTGAGAGGCTGACCCGCAGGCTCGGGGCGGGCGCCCGTGAGCACGTACATTCCTTCAGCGCCTAGAACTCTCCAGATTCCTGCCTTCGTTTCGAGCCGAGTAATAGAATCCGAACAGCAGGTGCTTTTCAGTGGCTCAGAGGAGGCCGTGGCTGTGGCATGGCTCAGCACTTAGTGGTGGGGTGTAGACAAAACCAGATCAGGCAGTGGTTTGGGTTCCAGCTGGTCAGACCCAGGTTACCTGGTTAGAGATCTGAAGATAGAGTCTGTGCGGGTGGCCTGCCACGTCCCCTCTCCAGGCCAGAGGGCTCAGAGCTCTCATGCCATTGGGTCACAGTGGTCACGGTGCTGCTACAGTTCGAGTACAGCGACCAGGCTCACAGAGGGCCCCCTGGCTTGTCCGAACGGCGCCTCCGGACGCGTGCAGCCGGCTCTCAGAGCCCTGCCCGTGCCGCACGCAGCGAGGGGGCCGCGGCCCTCCGTTTCCGGTCGCCTCCCTGGCCAGCAGGGGCTTCTCTCCTTGCGCCTGTGTCTGTGCAGGTTACTTGGCGAGCCCTCCGCTGTACTGATGTCACAGGCGCTGTTCCCAGCACCTGACAGACGTCCTCTCGCACTCACGACCGTAGCCGCCGCCGTCGCTGCCCCCGTGGCACAGATGGGGACGCCCAGGAGGCTCACGCGCGAGGCCACGCAGCCGGGTGCCGGCTCTGAGCCTTGGCACACCTGGGGTGCCGAGACGGGGGCGTTGCCAGAGCCAAAGGCGATTTTCTCCTGCAGTTTCTTCTGCGAAGAAAATAACGGTTTTACATCCTCTTCGTATAACCTTTCGATGCCGCGACAAGAATTTAAAATTACTCTTAGACTTACTCTCTTCATGTGAAGCAAATGGCATCGAACAGGGTTCAGCTGAGCCTGGGCATCAGAACCCGTAAGGTGCTGGTCAGCAAAATCACACCCCCAATCCTGCTCTGCTCCTGGGACTTCTAAGTTGGGGTCCCCGACCAATTTTCACAATGAAACTCCTGTCTAAGGTAATAGTAATGCTAGGAAGTCACGAGTATCACATCACGGCGTATTTTTGTTACTGACGCGTGGAGGAAGGTCACAGGAATCCTTGAGTTCCAGATGAACTAATTGCATCCACATGATGGTATTCTTACTCGTCAGTACTGTCACGTGTCCCCACGAGTGACCTGTGTCCCCACGAGTGACCTGTGGCCCCACAAGTTCACCAGCAGCTTACAGTGGCCCAGTGCCCTCAGGTCAAGGGCTGGTGTCCTCTGTGGGAAACTCAGGGGTCGTGACCGCTCGCTTTGTGCCCGGAAGTCGGGCAGAGATACAGACAGCTCCGTGGGAGCGGGTGGGGCTGCCTTTCCTCCGTGGGGTGTTCATTTCCCTGCACATCGGAAGCCGGCGGGACTTGTACTAGGGACCGGGGAAGGTGGAGGGCCCGACACCAGCACACAGCCCCGGAGTGTGGAACCTGAGCCGCAGGCGAGCAGCCCTAACCCGGCAGGAGCGACAGCTTCCCCGAGGACACTTTCACCACAGACTGTGCCCGCGCCACGTGCTGGACACCAGGACAGGTCTGTGGGGGAATCGGATGTCCCCCTCGTCCCCCACACACACATAAACACACGTACACATGAAGACACACACCCCGTCGCCTCTGAAGACAATGAGGGATTCGGCCAACGTGACAGGATCGAGCACAATGTCTGTAATGCACGTCTGGGGGGTGAAGACAGTGGGCCGTGGGACTGAGGTGGGGCTGGGGGGGTGCGTGGGAGACATCGCTCTGCTGTGTGGCCCCTTTGGGGCTCAACTTCCTTTCTGTGAAGCCAGGCGATCCACCTGTCAGGTCCCAGCACTTGCCTTGGCTCTGACGAAGAGACTACATAGTTTTGTGGTGACGGATAAATGCCAGATACCAGGGTCTCACCGTATCAGGGCTCCTGTCTGTCTCACGAGGTCACCAAGCCAGGGACTGTCCTTGGCAGCTGCCGTCAGGTCCGGCAGGCTCGGAGCTCCAGACATGTTCCATCCGGCCGCCCCACCATCCAGGTTCTCTGTTCTGGTCACAGGGCCTGGTCAGGGCTGGATAACACGTGCCATCTGAATGTCACTTCCATGCCCATTCTCAGCTAAGAGGACCCAGCCCTGTGGTCCCGACCAGCCGGCCCTGCCTACTCCCTGGGGCCAGGGAGGAGACAAGACGGGTGAGCACCTAGGGGTGGTGGGGACACTGCAGCTCTAGGGCGCTCTGTCTGAGGGGGGGACAGAGTTCTGGGTTGTGCAGAGGAGGACACGGCCCGCGCTTCGCGGTTGACGGCCCAGCGGTCTGACGGACACCGGGCAGGCTCTTTCTGTCGTGGGCGGCGGAGCGTTCATTCCTCGCGGGCCTGGTTCCGTGAGCGTGTGGGTTCTGCTGCTACAGTCGGACGCCCCAGAGGACGTCAGCAGCAGCCCCTTTGAAGCGGCGGCCAATAAACAGAGCTGCTTTTCCAAATAATCTCTTAAAAATGTACTTGGAAGACGAGTAAGCCAAGGTTGTTATGATAATCTCTCCCACGTAAAGTCAAAGGCAAGTGCTTGCCATAGTTACCATGGCAACCGTCGGTTCACATACTTACATATACTTGCAATTAAACTCCATTAAAAATGAATGGCTTCTGTCGCAGAGCCACTGGGTCTAACGTGGCCGCCCTTCGGCCGGATCCCCAAGCCCTGGTCCCTTTGGCTAATGCCTCTTCACGACCAGGCCCCGGATACCTGCCTGTTACTTCCTAGGGGAGTTCGCACTGAACCGCGTCTGGGAGTAATTCAGGCGCCGTAAGGAGATGCCCGCTCAGGTGGGTTAGGCTGACTGAGCCCCTCTGCTCGCCTGGGTCCCCAGTTCTCTCCTGCACTCGTGCACCCCGCCACCAGACGGGGGACAAGGGTGAGCCGTCAGTGCTCAGGCAGTTTCAGGCGGCCTGGGCGAAACGCCGCAGGAAAGAGACCCTTTGTGGCGGAGCCTTTTTCGAGCTCGCCCGTGGCCGTGTCAGTCTGACCCAGATGGCTTCCTGGCAAACACGGACCAGGCCTCGGACCACGGCAGGGTCCCCCTGGCCAGGGGCCTGGCCGCGCTCGTGCGCGTGCTCGGCGCCGGGCTCGGGAGCCGGTCTTCGGTGCGCCCGGCGCCTTCTGTTTGGCTCGGGGGCTCCTCCCTTCGGTCGCAGGCCAGACAGAGACGCCCTTGGAGTCGATGTTTCACTTTAAAATCACTCCAAAGACATTTGTAGTGATTTTGCGGGGCGAAAGAAAGGAGTTTCCTCCTGCGTCGGGGCTAAGAAAACATGTAAAGCGAGCGGGGGGCGCGCCGACACGGCGGGGCACAGGCGAGTCTCCAGCGACACAGCCCCCCGGTTCCCCACCCCAGTGCCCCCACCCGAAGCTGTGGGTGCCGGTTAAATGAGCAGCAGCTCCCTAGAGTTCCGTTCCTGATCCCCCCCATCCCGTTCCGAAGACGTCAGTAAGTTAACAAACATATTCAACATGAGATTAGAGATAGGTAAGTACCGAGGCCGAGGTGCAAAGCAAACAAGGTGGAAAAAAATGGATCCCAGGTGAGGCCTGAGGTTAGTCCCCAAGTGGAGGGCAAAAGGCACAGCATGCTTGCAGATGGCAGGCGGTGGCTTTCCTTCTGAGGTTGCTGGCCTCCCCAGGGGGCACGCCCG
>NW_011889093.1:147201-154673 GCF_000151845.1 Pteropus vampyrus | reverse complement strand
CACTGATCTGGCTCAGGGTTCCAGATAAGCAGGCACCTTCGTGTGGAGGGACCGGGAGCTTCTCCCTGGTTTTGCTGTTAACCCTCAATAGCCCGTGGCCAGTGTCCAGTGTCCTAGATGTCGTGACTGTGTGACAGCCACATTGCGGGTAATGATAACAGCTCCGTCGTGACGTGTCACATTAACACATCTAACCAGGTAGCAGTGGAACGTGTTTCCAGCGAGGCCATATACTCGGAGCGACAGAGGTGAAGTGTTTCTACACTGCGATGTGATTTACTGTTAATTCACCAGAGTCGATAGGTTTTTTTTGTTTTTCCAATATGGTGGAGATTAGAAAGACAGCTGTAGAAGAGTGTTTGTCAAGGTCAGCACACACATGGTGCTTTCTGTATAAACACAGGACGCTTTGTGTTTACAGGACAAGAAAAAATTTCTGACAGCATTATGCACAGTTATTTTGTAATACAAGGTTTAAGCAACAATTTCATTAGGTTAGATAAGAAAATCTAGGTCATGTTGGTTTTGACTTGCCCAGAGCTGGGGAGGAGAAATGTAATTATATTGCTTTAGAAACAAAAAAATTCAGCAAGATTTCTACCACTTTTAACAGACATTTAAAATACAAACGGAGAGGAGTTTTCAAAAGCAAGTTATTTTGAATACTTTTATTTAACTTTTTATATCCGAAAGCTATTTTTCTTTTTTTTTCATTTTTACGTTTTGTTAGGGTTGACATGGGCGCTGTCTTGGTCTCAAGCGTGCAGCATGGCGGCGAGGCATTGGCGTAGCTCGCGAGGTGGCGAGCCTGGCACCCGCCTCGCATCTCATATGTCCCTACTGACTTTCTGTCTCCTCGTCCCTGAGAGTCGAGGCGAGTGCTGATATCTGCAGTGCGATCTGGGATGGGATGAATTCTGCTTCCAGGTCTGTCTTAGTTTAGCGCATTTCGAAGCTCCGGGTTTCGGTGGATGTGCGCTTGCAATGGCTGTCCTGTGTTTGCTTCGCCTGTCACTGTGAAGCGTCCTTTTTACAGCCCCATCTTTCGTAGTTTTCGAGGTCGCACGGATAAAACCGTCCGTTCTTTTAGTGTTAAAACTTTTATTGAGGTGTACTTTATATAAAATTCACCTGTTTTACGCATACAATTCACTGACTGTTGTGCACCTTCACCATGAAGTAATGCCATGCCACCCTTTCCCACATACACACACACACACACACACACACACACACACACACACACACACACATATATTTGCATTTTAATTTTTCAGTGACAGCTGACATTCAGTATTCATTAGTGTCAGATGGACAGCATAGTGATTAGACACGTATATAATTTACGAGGCGATCCCCCCCGATAAGTCTGGCACCCGCCTGGCCGCATGCGTAGTTGACAGTTATCGACTGTTCCCCGTGCTGTCCTTCACGTCCCCGTGACTGTTCGCTCACGGGCGATCTGTACTTCTTACCCCTTCACCTTCCCTCCCAGCCTCCCAGCCCCGCTCCCATCTGGCAGCCGTCAGTTCGTTCTCCGTTCTCTGAGTCTGTTTCTGTTCTGTTTGTTTATTTTGTTTTTTTCTATCTGGCTTATGTCACTCAGCATAATACTCTCTAGGTCTATCCATGTTGTTGCAAATGATAAGATTTCATTTATTATGGCTGAGTAATATTCCATCTTATATGTGTATCGCATCCTTTCTATTCATTTGTCTACTGACGGGCACTTAGGTTGCTTCCACAGCTTGGCTCTTGTAAATAGCACTGCCGTGACCACAGGGGCGCATAGATCTTTTTGAACTGGTGTTTGGTTTTCTTCGGATAAGTACCGAGAAGTGGAGTTGCTGGGTCATAAGGTGTTTCCGTTTTTAATTTTTCGAGCCCCCCCCGCCCCACCGCTTTCCACAGCGGCTGCTGCATTCGCCTCCCGCCAGCAGTGCAGGGGGGGTCCCCTTTCCTCCACCTCCTCTCCAGCACTCGTTTGTTGATTTATTGATGACAGCCATTCTGACAGGTGTGAGGTGAGATCTCACTGTGGTTTTAATTTGCTTTTCCCTGATAATTGGTGATGTTGAGCATCTTGTCATGTCTATTGGCCATCTGTATGTCCTCTTTGGAGAAATGCCTGTCCAGGCCCTCTGCCCATTTTTTAATTGGATTTTTTCTTTTGGTTTTGAGTTGTATGAGTTTTTTAAAATAAATTTTGGACATTAACCCCTTATCAGATATATCGTTGGCCCAGGTTTCACCAAGAAATGAAGCACCACCGCCTCAGAACTGGGGGGAGGGCACGGGGTCGTCACAGCAGGTTCTGGGTGCAGCGAGGGGTGGGTTGTGACCTCCCAGGAGGGTGACTGTCTCTGCAGCCGCAGACCTTCCATCTGCCTGATGGAGGGTTTGAGCGAATGACAGATACCAAGACTGAGGCTCGTCCTGCTCTGTGACAGCCCTGTCCGTCGTAGATCTGTCATCTCCCAGTTAGTTTAAATAGTTAATAACTCGTCAGTGTTCTTAGCCAGTGTCACCTTGTGAAGTAGCCATCTGCCTGCCATTCTATCTCGTGTGTGAAATACGATTTCTCTCTCTTAAGATTTCTCTTGTGCTTCATTCGAGACCGAAGCCGAGGTTTTTAAAGGTTTATCTGTGCTCCAGTTCCCTTTTCAACAGCCTTGTGGGTGTTCTTCACAGACCTGCATCTCAGCGGCCATCTCTTCTGCATGGAGTGAACCCGTGGGCCTCCGGGGGCAGCCGTGCTGCCCAGTGTGCTAAGCTGGCCCATCTGGAAGGTCACAGGTCATCCATAACTGAAATAGTTAGAAACAAAGCCTTTACTTAAAATGTAAATATTGATTTTATCTAGTTTTTAGTAAATGTACATGAGCCATTGATAGAGCCTTTGCATCAAGATTTTAAAAATATCTGCACCAGGTACAGATTAAACACCCCTTTGACTGGACTGGAAGGAAGTGGGGGCTGTGACCCCCACACGTCCTGCTCGGCCTGCCCTTCTGCTCGCCGGGGTCTCTTTCTCATGGGGAGATGGGCTTTTCGGGCGTTTTCGCTCCAGAGGGCTTGACCGTGAATGGTCACGGAGAACACCCTCTTCGCTGTATGGATTCCGAGGAGTCTGTGAGTCCTTTGGCTTTGCAAATTGACTGCGTGTTAGAATCCATTAGTGCTACAGAGTCCAATCCAACTGGCCTGAGCAAAGACCGGCCACGTGTGGGGCTCCCGCGCTGAAGTCCGGAGCCCCGCGGCCCAAAGCCCAGACGCGGCGGAGTCTGCTCCCAGGCTGCCCCCGCATTGGTCCCTCCCGGGCTCCACGCACTGGCCCCAGCCGTTCCAGGCAGACGCAGGTGGCCACGGCATGCGGTCCCGCAGAGGAGGGGTCCCCGTTCCCACACCGCAGCCTCGTCCGTTACCTGTTGCCGGGGGCGATTCTCTCTGGGGACAGGCCCGCGGCAGGCTGGCCTCTCCATAGAGAGTGTGGCAGGTGCATGGCCGGCTTGGGTAGCCGGCAGACCCAGAGACAACCTCGCTGTGACGGGGTGGTTGACAGGGGGACCGTGTACCTCCTCGTCCTGGCGTCCACGGGGCCCCTCAGCCTGATAGGCCCTCGCCCGGGACACAGCTGGGCACAGGGCGCGGTCTCCACACACCTCGCGAGGAGCATCTCTGAGGTCACGTCCCAGGGGTTTGAGGCTGGCATGGGCCTAGTGGTCCTGCCTCACCGTCTGCAGGGGTGATGCTGGCGCATCGTATCTCCCCATGTGTGCCCGCTGACCCGAGCAGGCCACCATCACCGGGAGCCGCTGGGGCCGCTCCCACTTCCCGTGGCTGGGGCTTGCTGGGCGGGGGTCGGCGAGGGCCGCACAGGAGGCCCCCACACTGCCGAGTGCGCCGGCCTACGCCCCGCCTCTTCCATGCAAACAGACTCTGTCCCCCGGGAAGCCGAATAGGCTCCCAGTCCACGCAAAGCCAGTCCCCGCCCTGCCCGCATGCGGCGGTCCCCACAGACGGCCGTGCTCCGGGCTTCCTGCTTGTCTTTAGGGACAGTTCACGCGCTGACCCGTCCACCGGTCAGGGTGGCCCCCGCACGCTTCTCTGCATACGTCTTTCCCGTCCACAGTGCCCTTTGGAGGTGGCCCACGTCCAAAGCCACTGGCTGCCTCCTAGCTCGTGGCTGCTGAGTGGGGTCCCTCCAGGCTGCCCGCTGCCCTTCTCTGCAGCCACGTTTGAAGGACGAGCCTGGCCAGCTGAGCTCGCACCGTGCCAGCACGCATCAGGGCCATCGGAGCGCTCAGGTGTGTGGTGGACACGGACGCCGGCTCCGAGTTCTCGGGATGGACGGAGGTGGAGACCCTGCTCCCTGTGTGGCGTGCCAGAGGCCTTCGAGTCGGTCACTTGGCAGTGACTGTTCACTGCTCCTTATGGTGCCTGGTGTCCCCGCCTTGGGTGCCCCAGACTTTGTGATGGGACTGGACTCAGAGCCGAGTGCGGCTGTGGTCCCCGGGGTGGCTGGTGTCGGAACTCTGAGGACACCCACGGGCTTGGCTCCCAGGCCACCACTCTCCTCGTCCTACGTGCTGCTCATAGGTCACTGGCTTCGTACCAAAGGGAGCATCTAAAGCAGGAGTCCCCAAGCCCTGGGCCGTGGGCCGGTACGGGTCCCTGGCCTGTTAGGAACCGGGCTGCACAGCCGGAGGTGAGCAGCGGGCCAGTGAGCAAAGCTCCATCTGTATCTGCGGCCGCCCCCAGCGCCAGCGTCACCGCCTCAGCTCCGCCTCAGATCGTCAGGCATCAGATGCTCACAGGAGCCCCGGTCCCTGCTGCCACAAAAGCTGGGGACCGCTGCCCGAAAGAAAAGCTGTGCAGCCGGAAGGTCAGCCAGGGCCAGAGGAAACGTGGGTCAGTGTCGACGGTACACATGACCGGGAGAGACCCCGGTGGACGAGGCCCGGGCGGACGGCAGGCTCCGAGCGCGAGGGTCGGGGAGAGGGCGAGTGAGCTGCGGTGTGGCGTCCTGTGCTGGCTTCTCCGTGTCCTGTGGGGCAGTGGCAGCAGCGCCAGCAGAGTGCCCTCGCGCCTGCCAGCTCGTCCCCACGTCGGTGTCTGTTTTCCAAATGTCCGGTTGTTGTAGGGACGACGGGTGATTGCCTCGTTTTGCTGGGTCATTTTAAACAGTGACATGCTAGTGTCTGGTAGGCCTGCAAGTCCCCTGGGCCTTAAACATCCGAGGCAGGCAGAGTAGTGCCACCTGCACTGCTGGTGTCCAGGCCCCCAGGACCTCAGAGAGTGACCGTGTTTGGAGATGGGGGTCTTTATCGAGGTGATCAAATTAGAATGATTGAATGTCATTCAGGTGAGCCCTGATCCCATGGGACTGTGTCCTTACAAGAGGAGGTCAGGACGCAGACACCACAGAGGGACGGCCGTGTGAGGACCTAGGGAGAGGACAGCCGTCTGCGGATCAGGGAGGGAGGCCTCGGGAGACCGACCTGACTGCAGTGGGTCTCGGGCTCCGGCCTCCAGGACTGTGGGGCGTAAGTGTCTGTGGCGTCCACGACACAGCCCTCATCACTGCTGCAGCGAGTGCCCAGAGCAGGGGACAGAGGGCAGACACCGTCCCCAGTGCTGGGGGTGCTGTGGCCTGGAGACTTTGTGGGGGCAGCCTCCATTGTCACCAGGCTCCTGTCACCACTGAGTCTGGGGGACCACTCCTTCCCCCTTCTGTAAGAGGGATGGCACGGCCAACAGGATACGGATAAACAGAGCTGGCCTCCCCACGCCTCTCCTGCACCTTGCCTTGAGGGGACGCAGCCACGTCTGAGCCAGGTGGGAGGACACCGCTGTCCCTGGGCCTCCCTGGGCTCTGACCTCTGCCCTGCGGGCCATGTCATTGTCCTGGAGTGCACCTGTCTGCCCTCCGGCCCTGCCGCCCTGACCTGCTGCTTGGAGCATCCTCGGTGAGGAGGGCTCAGGGCTGCCCTGCACCCAGCGTGTCACCATAGAGGCCGCGTTTGCAGAGGAGAGAAATGCCCCCGGGACCGGATGTCAGCAGAGGCCTCCCCAGGCTGCCTGCCGCTCCCCGGCCGCGGGAACCGCTGGCAGCAGTCGCCAAGCTTGCGTGTGTCATGTTGGAGGCCACCGTGGTGCACGACTGACCTGCAGGGTGGTGGCCCGTGGTCAGAGGCCTTTGCTCCCAGTGGAGGCGAGGGGACCAACCCGCTGCCGGCCTGGGGAGCCACCACGTCTGCAGGGTGCGTGTCCTCAGGGACGTTTGAAAAGGAAAATGCAGGTTGGTGGATGGCAGTTGGTGGATGCAAAGTGCTGCGTGTGGGGAAGTGGCCCTGTGTCCTGCTTTTGAGAGTTCGTTCCCGGATATAGCAACACGGAACCACCTCGTAGAAGTTCAGGTGCTCAGGGACGAACAGAGACCGAGAACGTGATGCCTCGATGGCTTAGGGTCCCTGCGCCAACGCTGGGGGTGGCTGGGGAAGACAGCGCCGGAACCTGGTAGGAGAGGGAACCATGGGGCTGTGTGTCCGCGTCTCCGTCTTCCCACGGAGTTCCCGCTGACGGAGGCCGGTGTGCGCTTCGGGTGCTGCCGTGCAGAGGGCGAGGGGACGAGCCCGGCAGCGTCCGCGCGCGGAGGACGCCACTCTCCGGCCAGGTGACACGGCCCTGAAACCCTCGCTCGGGTCCCCCGGGCTCTGAGGGCGCAGAGGCGGCTCCGGGGTGCCAGGAGCACTAATGAGGTCTCCGCAGAGTAAGCGTTGTTGCCATAGCAACCGAGGCCAGCGCCTTCTGTATGGTCAGATAGTGTGGCGTTGCTCGTCTGCCCAGCCATTATCTATGTCACACACGTTAAGGCGTGGGACACAACGAAGCGGCTGGGATTCGGAAGATGAGCAGGTTCCACCTGTGGTTCAGTCCGTCAGGGCCGGTACACCCCGTGTGAGCCTGACGCTGGCAGGTCGGGTCGCCGGATCGCGCGGCTCCAGGCCCGCGTGAACTGCCCGGAGGTACGCGGGCTGCTGTGCAGAAGCGCCAGGCCCGGGGCGGTGGCCGTCGGCCTCCGTGTCCTTTTCTGTTACGGGGACAGACTTTGGGGGATAGCTCAGCTTTCCCACACCAGCTGTCCTGCCCCACAAGTGTCTTGGGGAGGATTCTGCTCCCCGCTGGGGGCGCGAGCGGGCCCCCTCCCGGCCCCCAACCAGAGCCCCTCCTGCTTCATTCGGGGACGTCTCCCCGAGCTGCGGCCTGGTGTGGGGCCGGCCCCTTGGTGTGGGAGCAGGCACCGCCTGGAACGCGCCACCCATCCCCGGGGCTTGTCCCACAGCCAACAAAATAACGACAGAGCCCGCCCACGTGGAGCTTACCTGTGCTTAAGTAAACGCTGTGAGGGATAAAACACGCACGGTGTGGGGCTGTGGTGCCTGCAGCGCGGGAAAGCGAAGCCGGAGAAG
>NW_011889093.1:140640-145545 GCF_000151845.1 Pteropus vampyrus | reverse complement strand
CTGTGAAGCATCTGTAGTTGGTTTTCACTTAGCTTATCTGATAATGGTGCCCGAGGTTCCTTGTGAATGCCGGGCGCCAACCCGTTGTCACGAAAGCTGCGGATACCTGCCAGCAGTTTGTTGTCTGACTTCGTGTGTGGGGTGTTTAACAGTAAGAAAGTTTGGAGCTTCTCAAACCAATCGAAATTTTTGTTAATTTTTTCGGTTTGTTATTTAAGAAGTTCTTCCTACCCAAAACATAAAGACTATCTCTTTTTTCCTTCTAACACTAAATTATTGTACTGAATTTGATTTTATATATGGTGATATAGAGGTCTAATTTTGTTTATTCTATAGAAAGACAGTCATTCTTACTGGATCAACTGAATAATCCATCTTTAAGTAGTCTCTATCTCTCTGCCGTATATAATTTATTTTATTGGTTTTAAATATGCATTTTTAAGTGCCATGAGTTCCCTTAGCCCCAGTAAAGTAAACGTTATTTGCATAAAAGTTTCCTTTGAAGTGGCAGTGGGCCAATGCCGGACTTAAGCTGTTTCTTAGGGGGTGGCAGAAAAGGTGTTGATCTGGACGAGGGAGGTCGGTCACACCAGCTCCTGTGTCCAGCTCATACCTGCTCTGTACGGAACAGAAACAGCCAGGAGTGTGCTCACAGACGTTTTAGGGACACTCTGCCCTCAGCTGCCGGAATGTGGATCTTGGCCCTGGGAGCAAGGCCTGGCCCTGGCAGGTGCTCCATAAGCATTTAATGAGTAAATGACCCTGAGGCGTGCCCCGCGGGAGACCGCGGAGGGGCTGGTGACCCCGTGGGAGACCGCGGAGGGCTGATGTCCCCATGGGAGACCGCGGAGGGCTGATGTCCCCATGGGAGACCGCAGAGGGCTGGTGTACTTAGGGAGGACAAGGACACAGGACAAATAGGGTGAGAGTCCAGCAGTGGCCACTTCCTGGAGACGGCTCCAGACACGGCGGGCCGCGTGGGAAGCTGCCAGGCAGGGCCGGCCCGCACCAGCCCTCCTCAGCCAGGGTCTTCTGCGCATGGCTGGCCCAGGTAAGATGTGTGTCCTATCACTGGGGGACCACGTGGGCTGCAGTGGCCGGAGAGGGGGCTGTGTAGAAGCGCGATTGTCCTCCGTGGCTGTGGGGCCCCTTAACCTGACCCCAATCCGGCGACAACAGCCCTTTCCGTCCTTTGTGGGGTTCACAGTGTCCTTGCTGTGCTGTTTCTGTCACACACACACACACACATACACCCCAAGCGCAAGTAGTGTCTTAGCACGTGAAACCAGTGACTCCTAGTCTGGACCAAGCTCCCTTAATAGAAAGCTTTCACAGATATGGAGGGTCACGCTCTGACCCAACAGTTGTGTGCCGGGTAATTCCTTGGGGACCTTTCCCTGGGGGCTTCCTGCAGTTCATATCTCTAAGTTACTCTGCTTCAAGTTTTTTTGCATTGTAGCTTTAAGCGACTGCAGGTTTGGAACTACTTAAATGTGTAGCTAGCACCATGGAAAATATCAAGGAAAAGAGGAAATGTAAAATCGTCCAAGACGTGAGTTTAGACAAGTTAAATCGGAATGACTCACCGCAGACGCCAAGATCGTCATGAGTTTTATAAATATCTGCTGACTCTTGTAAATTTTATTTTTGATGTTAGGGTGCTTTTCTTTTTTCCCTCCCTTTCTGTTTAAAAATAACTCTTGCTTTTCTCCTACAGTCCCCATTGAAGCCGCATCGCTGGCGTTCGTATGAGACTTTGTACCTTTCCAACCCACTGTATACGCGTGTTCCCATAAGCGCTCCTCTTGCGAGCGTGCAGGTGTGAGTGTCCAGGCTCTGCCCGTGCACCGGCCGTGTGAGGCTCGGGGCTGGCAGCAGGGCACGGATGGCCCTGACAGCTCCGGGCGTTTCCTCGGTGGCAGGTCCCGCAGCCGGAACCGCACATCTCGCCGCTGTCTCTCCTTTTGAAACCCGGTGGATCGGTACCCCCGGTTCTGGGTGAAAGTGTCTCGTCTCCCCCGCGTGTCTCACTGCATCCCGTCCCCTAGGTTGTTTTAACCCGAGAAAGCCGCGTTCTCCTTCCTCTGTAAAGTGGGGCCCGTCCTGGTAACCACTTCTCGGGGCTACAGGGACACTGGTATTGGTCATCTTGAGAGACGATAAATATGCCAGGTCGTAAGGCTCGAGGCCCCAGGAAGGACCGCGCGTCGGCTGCTGCGGGCTGGCCTCTGCCGTGGCCTTCGTGGGGGCCCCCGTGTCCAGCCTGTGCCCCGGGCTCCGCTCTGCCCTTGAACGGCCTTGGCGTCTGCCTTCCCTTCTCCCTGCGCCCGTCCCTGCTAAGTTCCTCCAGAGCCAGGGTCCCCCACTGCGCTCCGCGGCCTTCGCAGGATGCCAGGCTGGGGCCGACCTCGGGAATTTGCTGGAAAAGTTCCTAGAATGTTGGGGGACTTCCAGCTTTTAAGATTGTTGAGTTCTAACTTCCCTTTCTGTCAGTTTATTCATTATTATAACAATAACGGACTGGAAACAACCTAAATGTACATTAATACAGGAATGGAATATTCAGCAATAAAATGGATAGTCAAGTGTTAGTTGGTAAAATAATGTCCACAGGGATGAAATACTAAGGACAGGCTATGAGACAGTAATGTAGCAAAAACTGTGATTTAATTAAAAATGGGTACATGTGCGCACATGTAAATTCATAAAAGACCGTGTCAAAGTGACTCTTGGTGAGTGAGGGTGTTACAGATTATTTTTATTTTACTTGGTAAACTACTTTGTAATTTCCATTTTTTTTTGCAATGAGAAATTATGTTTTTCATAATCAGAAAAATAAGATTATTTCACTTTATGAAAAAAATTAGTAATTACAGTGTGACAAAGCGGGTTCGAGGTCAATTTGGGGTTCATCTACATGGGGCCTCTACCAGGAAATTTCCAGGAAGACGATGGTATCTGGACAGTGCAGTAGAAGGTGCCGTGGGGACCCAAGTCCAGCCTCGCTTGGGTGCGGGCGGGGTTGCGGCCCCCGGGCTGAGGGGCCGAGGGCCTCTGCTTCTCGCTGCTGCTGGCCGGAGGCCACCCTCAGCTCCCTGGCGTTCGGGCACCTGAGCACCGCAGCGTGCTCCGTCACAGCAGGTCAGCTGAGAAAGTGCTAGATGGCTAGCAAGGCAGAAGTTACAATTTCTAGCAACCAAATTGCAAAAGTGACATTTCATCATCGTCTCTGTTATCTTCTGTTGGTATCTAGTTAGAAGCAAGGCACTGGGTCCAGCCCCACCCAAGGGGGTGAACACTGGGAGGCGCGTTCATCGGGGGTCACGGGAAAGGCTCTCTGCCCCGTGGTGCAGATTTGGGGGTACGGTGAGTGCCCAGGAACAGCTAGAGTAAACAGGGGACAGTGAGTACACGGTGACCCTAATTTCAGAGACACGACCATCCTCATAGCCCTCTCAGAGAAAGCGCACCCCTTTTTAGCACTTGCTTTTCCTTCCTCAGAGGGGAGTGGCGGGTTTTCTCCACACTTCGGTCCAGCTTTTCAGATGTCCAGGTCATCACATGAAGGGAGGACGAGTGACTAACTGCTGAGCGTTGGGACAGCACTTAAGGTCAGGGAGTCACTGTGCCACCTCCCTGAAGTGCTCCTGAAGAGTGCCCACCCCCGGCCCCCACTGTCCAGCTCACAACCGCTGGTGGGTCCCCCACGCAGTCAGGCCCGGGGCCATCGTGGCATCGGGGGGCTCCCACTTAGCTTTCGTGGTCCCCTACGCAAGGCAGCTCGTTCCGTCTTTAGGGGCCCGGTTCGCAGAGGGGAGGTTTGACCTCTCTTTCATGGCTCTGCGGCGTACGCTTCTCTCCAGGTTACAGGCTTTTCCCTGTCGCACGGTCCTGACGACATGGGCGGGCGAGGCGTGAGGCGTGCGTCTCTTCATCAGGTGTCTGGGCACACACGCCTGGGCCTCCACGGGACACCAGGAGGCGTTCTCCGGAGTGAAGAGCAAACTGCGGGGACGTGGGACTTAACACCAGGCTGCGGCCGGAGTGAAGGGTCGTGGCCGAGCGTGATTTATCGGGTCATGAGCCGTGGACAGCTCTGCGGATCCCTGGTTTCTAAATGATTTTGCCAGCTCAGTCCCCCTCTTTCTGCGTGGGCTTGAACGTCCCCATGTGTGTGACCTTGATACTCTGTACCTCTCTCTTGAGTTTGGATGCATTTTTACCGGAGAAATAAAAGGAATTGGAAGAAAAGGAGAGGAAAACCATCACAGAACCCGACCTGCTGGTCCCATTAAAATGACAAGTGGCGAGGGCGGCAGAAGCAAGATTTTAATTTGGGGGCCGCCTGAGAACGGCGTGCTGGCCACACGGTTTTCATGTGCCTGCCCTCCGTGTGAGGTGCCGTGTGGCTCTCAGAAAATCTCAGCCGGGAGCACTGCTTTGCAGTGGCCTGCAGGGAAGAGCAGAACAGGGTGACTCAGTGGACGGGATGTGTTTGGAGACACACACCTGCCACCCGGCCTCATAAGCTGGGAAGCACACACGCCCTCAGGTCTGTGAGCCTCAAGAATTTTCTGATGGTAGAATAGAGATACTATCACATGTGTAGGTTTAATTTCCTAAGTATTCGCACATGGTCAGTTTTATTTCGGTGATAAACAACTGAAAATGGTTCGTTCCACATGGGGTGATGGGCCTGGCTGTCCCAGGGAGTTTGGCCACGAGCGCCATCGTGCGGGAAGCTGCAGAGTATTTTAACAAAATGACCACTGCCTTGTTCAGCTGGGTGTAGCCGGTACCGGAAAGCACACGGCGTACTGCCTGCCTCGCTGTGCTTCCCGGAGCATCGTCCGTCACGAGGGCGTTTTTACCAGTTCCGGCCCTGCAGACACTCAAGCCTCCCCC
>NW_011889093.1:135205-140590 GCF_000151845.1 Pteropus vampyrus | reverse complement strand
CGGCGTACTGCCTGCCTCGCTGTGCTTCCCGGAGCATCGTCCGTCACGAGGGCGTTTTTACCAGTTCCGGCCCTGCAGACACTCAAGCCTCCCCCACACCCTGGGGGATATTATTTTGCTTTGCAACCATTGCCATTGACATAGTCCCTCGTGCGTCTGCAGCACGTGCCCGACGTGCAACGGCTTATGCTGCCAGCAGTCCCCCAGTGGATGAGCAGAATGACCCCCAAGCTCTTTCAGGTTTGGTGGGGATGCAGTCCGAGGTCGACTTCTGGTGAAGCATGACCCAGAAATGGGCTCTCCAGGAGCACAGGGCTGTAGGTGCCGAGCCGCACCGTCTGTGAACCGAGACAGCTCTCTGTCTGAATGTCAGCAAGGGGGCACGAACCCCCGCATCTGTGATGTTCTATCATTCTGTGTACTAAGACGGTCTTGAGAAAGGTGGGGTTGTTTAGTGTTTCATGAGATAAATTTATAAAATATCCACATGCCGCTGAAGGAGGAATTGCACTGTAAGTAAAACCCAGCTTTGCTGAGTGCTGGCCAGCCGCCAGGCCCCGCGCACCTGCGCCTGGATCATCCGCCGCCAGGCCCCGCGCACCTGCGCCTGGATCATCCGCCGCCAGGCCCCGCGCACCTGCGCCTGGATCATCCGCTGCCAGGCCCCGCGCACCTGCGCCTGGATCATCCGCCGCCAGGCCCCGCACACCTGCGTTTGGATTCACCGGGCTGCTTCGTGCCCCTAATAGTAATGGCAGAGCGGTTTCCCCGGTACGGCAAGCACCTGACTGCCAGAAGCTCTGCCGACTTGGCCCTTCGCCTCCTCGGCCTGGGAGGTGTCGGCACGTTGTCGCCGAGGCAGGCTCATTTCCCAGAGTCCGGTCCAGGCCGAGCGCCCACCTGCGCACTCCCCCCGCCCCCCCGCCGCCCCCAGCAGCTGGTTCCGGGGGAGAAGACCTCGCGAATGCCATCTGTTTCAGATTAGACGGTCACTCCAAAGGCCTCTGTCACAGCCTTAGACCTCGCTGGAGAGAGAGCCGGTGGCAGCGCCGGTTCTGTTTGGGACGTTGTGGGGTGGCAGGAGGAAGCCAGCTGGTACCTGCCATCTCTAAGCCAGCTGCTTGCCGGGTGGGTCCCTCCTCACTGGTCAGTGTCTGTCCCCAACTTTCATCTCTCATGTCAAGACCCCTCCACCTCCTGAGCAGATGCCCTCGTCTGTTGTTTGAGGGCCCTGAGGGGGCTCCCCAGATTACGGCAGCCTTCTGCCTCCCCCTTGCCAACAGTCTTCCGGACACCTGCTGTCACTCCCAGTGGCCTGGGGACCAGAGACCCATCCCACTTGAGGTCAGCACGCCCTCATGCGCAACCTCCCCACCCCCACAGTGTCCTTGGAGACCTTATTTTGTTCGTTTTACCGCCTCTTCCGTCCCCCGTTTCTCTCTCTTGGTTCGGGGGGACACTGCTGGGCAGTTTTCCTCTGGCAGCTGGGTCAGTCGTGAGGGGTCTGCCCTCCCCACGGAGCCACCTGTCTGGGCATGTCCCTACACTACACTGATCCCCAGCAGCCTGTCAGCTAGTAGGTCAAGAGGGAAAGACTAGAAAGTTCCAGTAACTTCGTTTTTAATTTCCGGAAATAAAATTTCTGTATTTCTTTGTAGGTTTTAATTAGACATAACATGCAGATGACTTTATGTCCCTCCCATGTCCTGAGAGTAACTGTGACGGATCAGGCCCTTGTCGTTGTGTCCGAGTGTCCGATGTGACATGGGCCCCCACCCCTTGCCCGGCAAGCAGGCGGCCAGAGCTGGGGCGTCTGGCTGACGGACGGCGCAGACAGTGTGTAACGCTCTGTAGAGACTGCGCCCCACTCAGGTGTTGCCTGCGGGAAGGGTCCTGGCAAGGAGCCCGCCACGCACCTGGCACGCGGCAGAGATCAGCCCTTTATCAGGCTTTGCTCGTTTTGCTCTGCAGTCATTTTTTCCTGTGTGTATGGGTATTAAAAGCCGCTCACCGAGAAAATTCTACGGAGTAGACTGAATTAAACTAAGGAGGGGTGCGGACACCCTGCGCTTTGGAGGTGCGCCGGCCTGGGCGGGCGGGAGTCACAGCGTCTGGCCGCCCACCCGTGGCTCCCGCCCACTCAGGTGGCTGGCGTCCGAGGGCCGGGGCTGAGAGTGCAGACAGGCGGTCTTGGGAATAAGGATGGACACGCGGTGTGGCGCCCCGTTCCCTGGTGCAGCTGTGAACCCCACAACACGCCGGACTCCCGCTTCCCTAGGCAGCAGGCCCCGAGGACAGCCAGGGCCCTGCCACCGGGATCCGGGGCATGGCCCACGCTGGAGGTTCGCGGTCTCCGGGGCGTGGCTGAGCTCAGGACGTCACTCTGGAGCAGCGAGCCCTCCCGCCATGTCCCTCCCCTGACCCTCGGCTCCCCATCCTGTCATCTGCTCCTGTCTTCCGTTTGCTGCTGTTTTTCCCAAGCTCTGACGATTCTCGTCTCTTCTTCCTGAGAAACCTATGCAGGCAACGTGGAGATGGCCTAGGCGCGGCACTGTCCCCTGGGTGTCCCAGCCTCTGTGGCAGACAGGAACGGGAGCACAGACTTCTGCGCCTCTGACCAGTCGGTGGGACGGTGCCACTCAGGCAAACATTTGTAGCAGAAACAGTGTCCAGGTTGTCCACTCCCTGAAGGTGTCGACATCGGTGAGGCGCCTGCTCCCGAGAAGGCCGTGTGACTCGGCGTGTCGGCCCCCTCCCCGAGACCCAGGTATCAACTGCAAAGTGAGGCCCTGGGTCATTCTGTGAGAGCGGCCGGGTGCTGGCTTTGAGGTCGTCCATCAGCGTGTCTGGGACAAGCAGCAGGAAAGGAAGCTCTTCTCAAAATGTCATCTGTTTCAGAGATATCTGAGACCAAATATGTGCGGGGACCCACTGAGGAGGAGAGTGTGCCACCTGTCCCGCCCCAGCCCCGTGCTGTGTCCCGCCGTGACGCGCAGGCCAGCGCGTCCCTCTGCTTTTCTCCCCCGAGGAGACCAGTGGCGCCCCGGCTTCTCGCCCGCATCTCCTCCACTGCCCGGATGTGGCCGGCCCTGCTCCGACCTGCCTTCTCTTCGTCCCTCTTCCTCTGTGAGGCAGCTTCCCCTCCCACTACGTCTCCTTTCTGATTTAAACCACGCGACAGTGCATTCTGAGGGGGAATAAAAGGACATTTACATAGACGCAAACACTGATTTCTGCGTAGCCCCGAAGCCGCCGGACAGAGAGGAATGCACTGCCTTTTGCGACCAAGTTCAGAGTGTTCATTTTCACTCAGAAAACAGAGTTTTTCTTTCAGGAGTTCAGAAATACACACTTTTATAGAAGACTAACTTCTCCCAAAGGCATCTAATAAGATCTAAGTCTTAAGAAAGCAAAAAGCAAATTTTGCTAAGTTATAAGATATTGGAACAAGCTGAGAGTCGACCATATTCACCACCAATTCTTAAAATTAAATGCAAGTTTGAATATTTTTCTTTTGATGTGCAAGATTCTTAAGTCATTGAATTTTGAGGTTATGTTAGATGATTTTCTGTTATAATTTTCAAGAAATGAAAGTTGTTCATCTTAATGTATATTAGATCAAGATTAAACATTAAGTTCTAGGGTGTAGGGCATTATAACACATGCACTTTTTCCAAATGTCATGTTTAAGAGAGAAAACATGGTCTAACACACAGAAATTTAATAATGAACTAAGGTTATCTTCCAAGATAAAGAAAATTGAGACATTTTTAACTATAGGAAAAATTAGATAATGGAGCAAAAGTGAGCCTTTAAAAAAAATTTTTTTTTCTTTTAAATTGAGTCCAGCAAGCAAAAAGATACACGGGAAAGCCATCGAGGAGGAAAAGAAAAAAAAAACACGGAATCTGTTTAAATATAGAAAAGCTAAGCCAAATAACTGGGGATTTTGTTACAAGAGAGACTGTAACTGTCATCAGCTTTAAACCCATAAGATGATGATTAAGCGGGCCCTGGGGTGACAGAGGATGTGGAGGCAGCTCGTGTCTCCTCAGAGCAGTGAGTCAGGAGAGCATATTTCAGCTAAATCAAGCGTAGAGATATTGAGTTACCAGAATAGTTAAATATCATAATTTAATAAACCAAAACGAAAGGAGGTGGGGGCAGGAAGCCGACATGTTTGTCTTTCATAATAGGTGTGTCAGGGAGTCTGTGTGAAGTGACGAATCCAGGAATAGATGTTTCCCTTTATAAGACTTTTTAATTAAGACAGCTATAGAGGGTCCCAGCTACCAGAATGGAAACGCGCACACACAGCACAAACCTAGGGAATGACGCCAATATTCAAAAGACAGAAAAGAAAAGGGAAGCCGAGAAGCGGAATCCGGAGTATGATCACAAAACGAACACCTGGCACAGTTTTCTCTTCAAAACACATGAACGGGGTAAAGACACATTAAACAGAATTGAGATTGAGTTAAAAACAAAAGCTACCTATCTGTATAAAACGTTGCAGCCTAAATAATGACCTGTGAAATATTGACCCTAAGAGTCTGGATTAAGAGGATTGGAAATAAAAAAGGAAGCAAAGTTTGCAATGTGAATAACAAACAGGAAAAAAATGACGGGACACTCACTGCGATGACAAAGGTGCAGTCTGCAAAGGACAAAGATCAGCATCGAAGCTCGTGAACCCAAAACTGCAGAAAATCCGAGGAGAGACGGACTCGCAGAGGCAGGCGCTGACCTCTGTTGGGGTGCGCGTGCCTCCGTGTCACCCTCGCCCCAGAGCTGGCGCTGAAGGGGGCGGCGGAACCAGACCGCAGGACACGCAGCGGTCAGCGCATCCTTTCCCCACGGCCACGATCGGGGGGTCTCCTTGCAGGAAGGGGCTGCGTCTTCCCGTGGGGAAAATCAGCGCGTTGTGCTTTGCGGGCGCTTGCAGGGCGCACCGCCCACTTTCGGGGCGCGACTCTGCGCCTCGCGGGCACCATCGCCCGTGGGCTCTGCAGCCTGTGCACATCCGTGGGCCTCGCCCGGCCCCGGGGCACAGCCGTCACCTGCCCGGAGGCCCGGGCTGAGAGGGTGGAGGCCGCCGACCTGGAGGCTCATCGGCCCCCAGCCCCCCGGCCGCCTCTCCGAACCCCGGGACGCCAGTCCGGACCCTGCGGCCGTGAGCCTTGACAGACGTGTCCGCAGTCACCCCAGGACAGTGCGCCCAGCGTCCAGCGAGCTCGGGCACTGTCCCCAAGGAGCCGGGGAGGCACAGCACGGACGGAGCCCAGGTGCCGTGTCGTGTGCAGGGGACGGAGCCGCCCAGAGGCGGAGTGACAGAGTCCTGGAAGTGCACGGCGCCCAGGCCGCTGACCGGAAGTGGGGGCCGGC
>NW_011889093.1:130516-133123 GCF_000151845.1 Pteropus vampyrus | reverse complement strand
GGTTGATCATTCTTCATCCCGTGTCTTATTAACAAGGCCTGTTCAGTGTGTTTAGAAATTTGGGGCCTTCACTCTTCCTCAATTCGATTTCGGTTATTGAGACATAAGTGACCTCAAGGTGTTGGCCAAGTTACTAGCACCTCCGCGTGCGTGAGGGCGCCGATAACTGACCACAGCACGTAAGATTCTGAGCCGTGTCTGCCCTGAAGCTCGCTGCTTTCCCGGAACTGCGTCCTCATTAACGCATGTTTTGCGGTTGACTTATTTTGACCTCTTTTAAAGGAATGTGGGCTCAAACTCTTTCATCTTGCAGTTTCGGACGTATTTGTATTTTGTTGTAGGATTGGTTTAGATTTTGATATGGCCATAAGGGTATTAATTTAACTCAAACAAACATGGAACGCTTAGTCTTTTTAAAGGGCGAATTATTTTCAAAGCCTTTTGGTTTTTCCTGAGGGATTGGTTTAGATGTCCTGGAAAGGGGAAAACAGCCTGGCAGGTAAGGCCGAGCGCTGTTTCCCGAGGGGGCTGCAGGCCACCCCGCCCTCCCCCACACCGCAGGCCAGCCTCCCGTCCCTGCTCTGTACCCGTCCCAGGTCCGAATGGCAGCCTGTGGCCGATAAGATTGTCTCTAGCTCCCTCCGTGTCTGTGACTAAGGAAGCTGTTTAAGGGGAAGTGAAGGTAGACTCTCACAAAGCTGTTTTTGTCTTTGTAGAAAAATGTCCAATGGAACAATCCGGAGCGAAAAGTCTGTATCGCGCACCGGCCCTGGGTACAGGTTACACATCTCTTCCCTTGGGGTTTCGCCTGCCTCCCAGACTGTCCACCCGCCCGTTGTCCATCCGGGGCGCCGGTCCCTCCAGCTCACTGCGTCCTTCTGCTCAGCTTGTAAGCAGGTCCATTGTTCTCTTACGAGTTCCCATAAGCTCTTTGTGTGACATTAACCGTTTGTTGTACATGTTGCCAATATTTCTTTGCAGTTTATTTACGTTTTGATTGTAATGTTTTGACATCCAAAGTTTTTAATTTAGTCCCGATTTCATACTTAGTGAACTTGTGTTCATCAAAAGATAACAAACATTCAGCCTTATTTTATTTTAGTACTTTGGCACTAATATTTTACGTTTAGACATTTGATTTTTCTGGCATTTTTACTCGTGAGGCATAGGTAGAGGTTTTCTTCCTCTTTGCAAATTGTTCACCTACTCCTCACTAATCCCTTGTTACAGCCTTTTATGGCTTCAAACATCGCTTACATCCTAAGCTCTTACATGTACCTGGATTTGTTTTTGGATTTTCCTCTTTCATTAATCTCACTTTTCATACTATTTTTCCAGCTTTATTCAGATAAAATGGGCATATAATACTACGTAAGTTTAAGGTGTACAAACTGTGGATTTCACACACTTACATTTTGCAGAACGATGACCATTCCTGCACATAACTAATTACCCTTTCTTTTTTGTGGGGAGGATATTTAATTGACTCCCTAGTAAGAGGAGGTTTTGTACTGCTTCGTGGCGGGGCTGGGGGTAGCCTGCAACCCACGTGACCTCCACAGATACTGAGGAGAGGGTGGCCTCGTCACCTCTGGGGCAGTGGATGCCACCCCTGTGGGAGTGTTGAGGTGCCTCATTACACCCTGGCAGTGGGGGACCCTGGGTTCCCCACACAAGTGAGCAGGCTTATGTTGGGGCTGCTCTTTGTCCGCGCCCCGTGGCATGTCTGGGTTTCTGGTCTCTTCAGCCCCGAGTCTGCGATGTACCGGGCAAACCCCGGGACCAGGCACCGCGTGTCATTCCTGGGTCTTGACCTGCCTTCTCCCCGTCTCTGAGTCTTCTTATGTTTGTCTCATATGAAAATAAATATGTGTTGATGTTTGGTTGCTCTACATGAGAGGAATAGGAAAAAGGACATCTGTCCCATCTTCCTGGAAGTGAACGAATACGTAACAAAAAGGAGTAATAAGAAGAGATGGCGTTTGACCACACACAGGCACGCGCGCGCACGCGCGCGCGCACACACACACACACACACACACACACATGCGGGCATGCATTGCATATGATTTTGCAAAGAGTATACTGAAGAGCACAGAACCAAATACGTCGTGTAGGGAAGCAGTCATGCTGAGAGCAGCGTTTGGGGGTGTCGGTCAGATGTACCCGATTTAAGCCCTAGCACGGTCCAGGGATTAGGCTAAAGTTTGCCCTCTCATGCTCCAGATCTAAAATAAGGCTTAACGTTAGAAGCAGAATTGAGCAGAATCTTTCAGGCGTTCAGAGGTTCGAGTTGCGTGTCTTTCGCTGACGTGCCCAGGGTGATCGCACAAGCGGTCTTCCCAGCAGGAAACCAGGGGATCGGTACGGGAAGGAGGAAAAGACATTCCGTGATGTAGGACATAGATGTGGCTCAGCTCAGGGTGGATCGATTCGATGAGTATTCCATCGGGAGTCTGAACGCGACTTCAGATTGAAGACGCTGGTCAAGTACGGAGTACGGCGCCTGTGAAGCTCTCAGACGCTAGACCTGCCCCTCCCTTTAGAAGATCATAGTTGCTCTGGACCTTTGACCCCTTTGCTCTCAGCTGCGATGAGCCAGGGGCA
>NW_011889093.1:127810-130466 GCF_000151845.1 Pteropus vampyrus | reverse complement strand
AACCCACGTGACCTCCACAGATACTGAGGAGAGGGTGGCCTCGTCACCTCTGGGGCAGTGGATGCCACCCCTGTGGGAGTGTTGAGGTGCCTCATTACACCCTGGCAGTGGGGGACCCTGGGTTCCCCACACGAGTGAGCAGGCTTATGTTGGGGCTGCTCTTTGTCCGCGCCCCGTGGCATGTCTGAGTTTCTGGTCTCTTCAGCCCCGAGTCTGCGATGTCCCGGGCAAACCCCGGGACTAGGCACCGCGTGTCATTCCTGGGTCTTGACCTGCCTTCTCCCCGTCTCTGAGTCTTCTTATGTTTGTCTCATATGAAAATAAATATGTGTTGATGTTTGGTTGCTCTACATGAGAGGAATAGGAAAAAGGACATCTGTCCCGTCTTCCTGGAAGTGAACGAATACGTAACAAAAAGGAGTAATAAGAAGAGATGGCGTTTGACCACACACAGGCACGCGCGCGCACGCGCGCGCGCACACACACACACACACACACACACACATGCGGGCATGCATTGCATATGATTTTGCAAAGAGTATACTGAAGAGCACAGAACCAAATACGTCGTGTAGGGAAGCAGTCATGCTGAGAGCAGCGTTTGGGGGTGTCGGTCAGATGTACCCGATTTAAGCCCTAGCACGGTCCAGGGATTAGGCTAAAGTTTGCCCTCTCATGCTCCAGATCTAAAATAAGGCTTAACGTTAGAAGCAGAATTGAGCAGAATCTTTCAGGCGTTCAGAGGTTCGAGTTGCGTGTCTTTCGCTGACGTGCCCAGGGTGATCGCACAAGCGGTCTTCCCAGCAGGAAACCAGGGGGTCGGTACGGGAAGGAGGAAAAGACATTCCGTGATGTAGGACATAGATGTGGCTCAGCTCAGGGTGGATCGATTCGATGAGTATTCCATCGGGAGTCTGAACGCGACTTCAGATTGAAGACGCTGGTCAAGTACGGAGTACGGCGCCTGTGAAGCTCTCAGACGCTAGACCTGCCCCTCCCTTTAGAAGATCATAGTTGCTCTGGACCTTTGACCCCTTTGCTCTCAGCTGCGATGAGCCAGGGGCAAATGCAGAAACTGAAGTATTTATTTGGAAAATGCTTCTTGATGATACTTAAGTCCATCATGGAGAACGGAGGCTGCATGCACGCACCTGGACACCCGGGAGGTGGCGGGGGCCGGAAGGGGTACACACAGCTGACTGAAGAGTGCGCCAGGGTTTAGTTTCATCCTGTCCCCCTCCCCTCCCCCCTCCCCTCCCCCTCCTTCCTTCCCCCCTTCTTCTTCCTTCTTTTTTTTTTGTTGTTGTTATTTGACATGTACTAACCCTCCTAACCGACCTGCAGCTCAGGCGCTTCACCAACTTTATTTGAGATTTTGACTTTCGGGAGAAAAAACGGTGTAAAGAAGAACCGTGATTAGAAATGGGCCGCAAATAGAGATCAAGGTGACACACGACACAGTCGCCCGTGTCTCCCCCTCTCTGCCCCGCCTTCATCCCCGAGCACCTGTCCCGTTGTTATCTCTGGCTTCTGCGGCTGCAGTTCCCATCGTCCGTTAGTTAAGAGTGACTCGCTGCATTTGCACTCCGCTGAGGGAGCCCCCCACGCATCACCCCATCACACCGGGACAAAATCCCGTTTTCAGTAAGAGGTAACCGAGCGCCAGCCAGGACCGGGCACACGCCAAGGGCCGGCGTGGCCAGTGGCAGAGTGGCAGCCACCGTCGTGGCACGTGCGTGACTTTGTGCGTGACCCTGTGCGTGACCCTGTGCGTGATCCTGCTCCCGTTTTGCTTCTCTGACGGTGGACGTGCCGAGCGTCACCGCGCCTGTTTCTCGTCCCCACCCCCTTGTCCGCATAATTAGCTCAGTCGAACCCACATAGCTGGATACATTTTACTTCTGTGGTACCATTTACTTTCTACCATTCTCTGTCCACGCAAGTCAATGGCAGAGACGCCGCTCTGAAGTCCCCCATTCTGATAACGTCCCTGAAAACGGAAAGGTCGCGGTTGTCTGGAAAGCACGCCGTCTGCTAAAACCTGGCGCGACTGGCCGAGTGGCCGCCAGCCCACCGGCGCCAACGGCCAGCGGGCCCGCGTGCCAACAGGCTCGGTCCACGAGGAGCCTCTGAGCTCCGGCCGGGGTCCTGGTTATTGTCGGCATCACGAAGCCGGGACGATGGGAGATCGCGAGGCAGGGAGGGTCTTTATTCACGACGAAATGATCACCGTCCGAGCTCTTCACGACGTCCCGATAGACAAGATGACTGGGCAAAGCTTGACTTGTTTGAGAGACGGGAGTTTTCTGGGCGGGATCCAAATAACTGTTCTGAAAAGTGATGTAACTCTGTTATTTGATACCCAGCTCCGTCCTGTTATGTTTTCAACAGAATCATTACACAATGACAAAAATACACCGAGTTAAATTAGTTTTTTTCAGGTCCAAAAGGATCGCAAACATTTTAATGAGCTAAGTATAAATTTAATGAACTAAGTATAAATTTAAATATTAATACATAGATTTAATTATACTAGAGAACATTTTCTTTTTTCTGTGGTTATATAATATTAGCAAGAAAAATTCCGTTGAAGATAATAAGCAACGATAATAATAATAAAGCAATTAGATAATTCTTTCGTCCGCTTCTCAACCCC
>NW_011889093.1:122234-126420 GCF_000151845.1 Pteropus vampyrus | reverse complement strand
CTTGATAAAGTTTCATCACATAGTTTGAGTAAACACTTTAATTGGTGGTTGCAGGCAGACGGAAACGCTGTTGGCTTCTGAGCCGATCTCACACCCGCCAGCGCTTCCGAACCGTCATTAACGTTCTGTACTTCGTCGGGATTTCCGTGCGTAGGGTCGTGTCATCTGCCAGCACAGAAATCTTCCCATCCACCCTCCAGACCTCGTGCCGCTCCTGCGTCCCCTCCCCGTCCCTCTTCCGCTTCATTTCGCTGGCCCGGGTGGCGGGCAGCACGTCACACCGTCACGCTGGGAATGGGCATCCTTGCTTACGATTTTAAAGTTTCTCCACTAAGTGTGATCGTTACTCCGTGTTCAGGAGTTTAGCTTCTACCAAGTTGAAGCCGTTTTCTTCTCCCCTAGTTTTCTGGAAGATTTTATGCAGAGATTCGTGTTTCACAAGATCGCTTCGGCCACGGCAAGTGGACGGTCCGTTGGTGGCTGCTGCAGTGGCCCGCGTCCGAGGGTGGCAGTGGGGACGAGGGACGTGGGTGATTTGAGAAACACTAAGATGAAGTGGATGGGACTTGGTGACAGCTGGGAATGGGGGGGGTGTCAAGGACCGGCCCAGGTCTTGGCGGGCGTGGCTGCCGGGCGCCCCTTGTGGCTGGGGAAGGCTGCCTGCAGGGGGCGCTGGCCCCGCACGTGTCCACGCTGACCTGCTTCTGAGCCGGTCAGGACAGCGTGGGAGGAGGCTTTGTGGGGAGGGGCCCGGAGCACAGAGTCTGGATTCAGAGTTCATCAGAAGCTGGCGGGTATGGAACAGCGTGAAAGGGGTGTAAACTAGGAATTTTAGGTGTTTCAGAGGGACACAGTGGGACAGCCGGAGCAGAAGCAATAGTCAGAGACGCCGTCGAAATAACTGTGTCTGGGCAAAGATCGGAGCGCCCAGTTTAAGAGGTCCTTGGGGTGCAGGGTACTCGCAGACGCTCCCGGCTGGGCAGACGGTCTCTCCGTGGGGCCTAATCGTTCCACCGCAAATTACAGCACTTATTCCTAAATGTCTGCATAAGTGAACCAACTCCTCGAAGATTTGGTCATAAACGTGAACTCTAAGACGTGAATGCATTTTGCCTGTGTGAATAAGAACTGCGTACGTCAGCACCGTGTCCGAAATGAGGAAGTGAGCCCCGTCTGCAGTGGGGTCGTGTAGGGCGAAGTCGTCGCCAGGAGACGGCAGCGTGAGTGCTGGGTGTGAAGTGACACATGTGTCCCTGACATCGCGTGAAGTCACTCCCTGAAAACAGCCAGCGCGTGAGAAAATACGGGGCCAGACACTCGGACGCTAGGAAAATGTGTCGCCAGAGCACCAACAAAACGATGCCATCCTCATGATCATCATCGTCATCTTAATTAAAACTCTTCGCACAGAAAGAATGTGCTACGTTCCTAACAAATGCGACAGGCTGCAGCACACACAGAACTTTACCGAAATGAAGGCGGGGGTCACTCGCTGAGGACCGGCGAGGACGGACAGGGCGGCAGACCTTGGAGACAGGAACAGAGAGAGACGCCCGCAGGCTTCGCCCAAAATGCGGTCGGCGCCGGCGCCGGCGCCGGCAGCGGGTGTGTGGACCACGGTCTGCGCTGCTTTCTCCTGACGGGTCCGGGAGACCGGCAGGGACCCTCTCAAGGCCGAACATGTGGACAGAGAAGACCAGGAGGAGAAACGTGGGGTCAAGGGCATCGTTTATCGTCGAGGACCCGTGCGTCTCGCCACGTGCGTGGAGTCCTTCGCGTTCTCCATGGTGACAGAATCCTCGCGCGCCTGAGCCGCGTGCCTGCGCCTCCCGGCAAGTGTGCGTCATCGTCACGCCCCGTCTCCGCATGCGTTTTAGGGAGCGTGCCCGTAGCCAGCCAGGCCACGTCGCCTCGCGAGCGTGCAGGTGTCCGGGCATTCTGCTGTAGAGGGCCGCGTGCTGGCGGATGCTGACCGTCTGCGGAAGCTTCTGGAAGAAGAGCGTGACCTTGCATCACCGTGACTACACACCGTCTGCCACCTGCACGTGCCTTGCTGCTGTTTGGCCGCAGGACCGTCGTGGGCGTGAGGCCATCTCGGCGCCTGCTGTCTGTGATGTCGCCGAACTTCCTCTCCTGACCCCGGGGCCGGGGCAGCTCTTCGCCGGACGTCACCCTCACCCGTTACGCAAAATCAAGTCCACCCCTCGACCGTCTGTGAGAAGCGCGGGCCGGTCTCTTCCCCCGAATGAAAATAACAGCCAGAGCCAGTTTCCGTGTCCCCGAAGACGGAGCCGACCTTGCCGGAGGGAGCGACGCCGGCCTGGTCCCCATCACGGTCCGTGACGTCCCTTGTTCTCATAATCCCTGCCGTTCCCGTTTCGTCCTTCACCGTGACGCGGACAGGCGCCCGTGAGCTTAACCGAGCCGCAGAGGACGCGGAAGTGGCCGGCGGCTCCGCATCGCGAGCACCGTGAACGCGGCCTCGCGGCCCCTCGACGGAACCCTCTGCCCCTCTGCGCGCGTGCCGTGCATCTCTCCCTTTCTTCTTCCTGTTTCTTCCGTGAAGAAGTTTTGAGCAACCACGAGAAAGACTGGAGAAGGAGAAGGAGACGTGGTTTTCAGGGTGCGGAGCGTGGAGGAAGCGGCGCCCCTCAGACGCCGGCTCCTCGGCCACGCGCCGCCCGCGGGCTTCGGTTTTGAGCAGCCCCTGCCGGCCGTGTCTCTGTCCGCTCGGTGTGGCGCTTGGCAGATCAAGTCCTGGGCTTCGGGGGAGGTTCGTACGCATGTCTCTGGCTTACAAACCGGTCTCAGCTGCGAGCTGAACCCCGTGACAGGACGGAATGTCAGTCCAAACAAAGCTGCCACCTTACCCCTCATCCGACCTGAGGTATGACACAGAAAGGTAATTAACCCTCGAAACGCGTCTGGTCATTCCCGTAATGACAGCGGGCACAGGGGCTTTTAGCCAACCTGGTGGCCTCTGACGTCCGCCTAGGAAGAAGCATTCTGTGGGCAGTGAATGACCTTAAAATCGCGAGGTTGGAGTGTGACCATGAAGCGGCTCAGAGACGCTGTGGGGGCCAGACTCAGTGACTCTGTGTGCCCCCCAAAAGGGAGGTCGCAGGACAATCCCGTAGGCACGGAAGCGGGAGAGGTTAGCGGGAGGGTCTGATCGTGTCATGGAAAAAGAGCCAGGTGGATGGGAGGGGTCCCCAGCTTTGGGGGAGGCGGATCTTCTGAGGTAAGTGTGATGATGCTACACGGTTTAGGCAAGTCGACCTCACAGGGTCTTAACGAAAGGACAATGAACACCTCACCTTAAAAGACCCCACGCAATCTCAGCAGCTGCCCGGGGGCGCTGTGGAAAAGGACAGGCGTGGACACACCAGGTGAGTGGACGGACATCCCTAATCACACAGCGTCGGCAGGAACGAGCCCCAACTTGGTGAGAGGGGTTTAAGCCCGTGTGTTGTCTTACATTGTGCTTGCAGCAATAAAAACACAACCGTCGCCCCCCGCTGTGCCCCGACATGCCACAGCTGCGAGGCAAGCCAGACAGGGCTGTTTCCACCCGTGAGAGGGGACGCTGCGTCTCGGTGTGCCCGCCAGCTTCTCAAGGTCGCGGGATGTGAGCAGGGGGGGCCCGCACTCAGGACAGCTACTCCCCGGCCCCCGCTTCCGTGTTCCGGGCCGCAGTGCAGTGTTAGGGACAGAGGGCAGAACCGTCCACGGTGACCGCCTCTCGCTGCCCGGAGCAGGTCCCGCCGGCCCGGCCCCCACGAGCGTCCTGACCGCGTGGGTGCGCGTTTCAGGCGGAACGGAAGCTCGCAGAAGACCGCAGATGCCCGGGGCAGGCGCTGTCCCCACACCCCAGAGCAGTGACCTCAGGCGCCACTACCAGCAAGGACCCCGGGCAGACAGTCAACATGGCAGAGAACGCGCCGTCGACTGACACGGACCCCCAGCAGCACCAGGCAGACCAGCGCATTTACACCAGGCAGAGTGTTCTGGAAAACAGAGTAGAGTCTGTGAATGGTCACGCGAGGGAAGTCGATGGAGCCGCAGCTCTCGGACGGACCGGCAGCCCGCGGGGCCCCCCTCCCGCGGGACACGCAGCGCTGCGTGCACCCCGCACCTCCCTCGCGTGCTGACACCGCTCGGCCCCCCTCGCCCGTGCTGTGTCGCC
>NW_011889093.1:113126-119359 GCF_000151845.1 Pteropus vampyrus | reverse complement strand
TTGGTGGCTCTATGACGGGTGTCACCGCCTGGAGGGCATCAGCGTGCGGGAGAGGGGTGGTTCCAAACCACAGGGGACTCGTCAGCGCCTCCCCAGAAGATTGCTGCTCGCTGCAGCCTGGGCGGTCGCTGCAGCATGAAACAGAGCAGGTGGCTTCTGTGGGGTCACACGAGCTGCCACCTGAGATTCTCTGGCAAGTCAGGGGTCTGGCGGCTGCATCGGGCCTGGCGCCTGCGGAGATTCGTGGGCACGGAGAGTCTCTCTCTCTTCTGGTTAAAATGACAGGAATTCCCGACAAGCAGCAGCGTCGGGTGGTGGCACGGTCAGCAGAACGGTGACGCGTGTCGCGGAGCCCGAGGGGCTTCCTCGCAGGGCGGACGGGAGCCGTCAGAGCCGGGAGGCGGTTTGGGCGGCGGTTCCGGCCCCATCACTCGGCAGAGCTGGCCGCTACCCTCGGGCTTAGAGGTGCGTCTGGGCACAGGCGGTGAGTGGAACTTTCTTTACATGGAGGGCTCTTATTTTCGTGGCTTTCTCCCCAGAGCTGCTCACACCAGCTGAGCTGCTGTTTGGGGCGGCACAGGAAAGGGGCCGATGGGGCGCTGGAGCCTCAGCCAGCGGGCCCGGTGCCGAAGCAGCCGACCTCCGCCCCAAGGGCCGTGGGGCAGACCAGGCACGGTGCGGGTTCGTTTTAACTGTTTGCTGCAAAGCCAGCGGCTCACCTGATGGACGACCTGGGTCTGCGTTAGACACCTGTGGCCGCAGGAGACGGAGGTGGCCCGCACGTCAGATGGCGAGTCGGTGGCTTTGAGATGAGGCCGTGTGGCCGCTGGGGCGTGACTCACGCACTCCCCGTTTTAAGTCTCCTTAGGAGAGGTCCTGCCGGCGGCCCTGGAGGTCAGAGCTTTAAAATGACGGGAACAGAGTGTCCAGGAAAACAGGCGTCGATGCGACCCACACCCCGGCGACCCGCATCTCCCGGCAAGCCGCGGCAGCGCTACTGCTCCGAGGTGCCGGTCACTGCCGCCGCTGGCTTCACGTCAGCGGCTCCCTCCAGTTCGGGCTTCACTCAAGACAGGCAGGCTGGCAGCAGAACAGGTGGCCGCCCTTGCTAACTGGCCACCCGGTGGAAATAGCAGTCCCTATATTAAGCAAGTGACCCGAGGTGCTGGACCGCGTCAGTTACTAAAAGTGGCCCTGGCTTAGCCTCGCCGCATCGGCGTCCGGCCCTCCGGGCCCGCGGAGAGCCAGCCCGGATGCCGGCACACGCCACCTGAGCCGTGCTCTGGGACCCGTCGGGGGGCGGGGGTCTCGATGCTCGGGGAGGACCGTGTGGGCCCCTGGCCGTCGTCGCTGTCCTTGCTGACTCGGGCGATATGCTCGCTCGCTTCCGCCAGGCCTTCTCGAAGCTCTACGGGGCGCTCTTAGTAAGTACCTCCGTCCGCGTCTTTACGAGGCACTTCGGAACGTGTGGGGGGGGGGGGGTCCCTGTTTCCACTTCTAAGACGGTCTCCCTGCCCTGTGTGCATGCTGACGGGCCGGCCAGCTCAGCAACCGCTTCTCCAGGTCGCGTTCGACCTTGCAACCTTTTCCCTCACTTCGTACCATTCTGCTTCACGGGAAATCGGAGCCGGTTTTCTTAACAGGTGCTTTTCTCGTTCCGTCTTCGTTAGGGATAAATGCATCGTCCTTTATTTCTCGTTTTCTTTAAATGCCGGCTTGCGAGTTTCCTGTTGTGCACCGCGTCGCTCTGCCCAGCGATTTGATCTTGCTCCTGAGTTTGCGGAAGGTCGGGCACCCTCGAAGGTCCCTGCGCGAGCGCTGGTCCGGGGGGAGGTGGCTACGGCGGCGTCTCTGAAGTGGGGTGACCTCCGTTTATCAAGTGCTCGAGGCGCCGGGCGGGAGGGCGAGCCGTGCTGCCTCTCGCGGTTCCTCTTCCTCTCGTTGTACCCACCTCCCCCTCCCCTTCCTCGTTCTTTCTCCCTCAGACGGCAGGTGCGGGGTCCACAGTCAGCTGGGAGGCGTGGCCCCTGTTCCAGGCGTGGTCTGTGGGACTTTGTCACAAGGACCCTCATGCCGCTCTCTCTGCTTCTGCGTCTTGAGTGCCGTGTGGTTTCTCTGCATCTTTGCTGATTTGCAGCTGTCTCCCCAACGCGGGGTGGCCAGTCCTGTTACTGATGCCGGCAAAGGTGACGGTCTCAGTCGGTCAGCGGCCGTTCTCTGAGCAACGCGAATGGCTGGCCGCGTGGCCGAGTAGCTCCTTCCAGCCTCCCCCGATTCTTGATCCTCTGGTCCCATCTTCAGATAAATAGGTAATTACAGAAATAAATGCCTGGAAAAGACATAGCACCGTCCTTTGTAATGTGCCCGTGCCTCAGACCCAAGGAGCCCCCAGTCCTTTTGAAGATAAACTGTTGAGATAGGGGACCTTGGAAAAACGTCACGACCTTGGACGTCGTGCAGGTAACGGCACCGACAGTGGGGTGCAGAGGAAAGCGGGGACCGTGTTAAGTCAGCTGCATGGGGGGGTCCAGCCTCACTGGGCCCCGCAAGGTCGAACACTTCCAGTGGGGACAGTGGGCTGGGAGCTCCGTGCTCCTAGGCGCCCGAGGTGGGAAGTGCAGTGTGGGGGTGAGGGGTGGGAGGCGCTGAGCTGGGGTGACGAGGGGCAGCTGTTTTGGAGTGTCGGCCTGCAGGTCTCACCCCGGATGGGGGGCTGGGGGGACTGAAACCAGGAGACCCTTCTGGAGGTTGTCACGTGAGGGTGAGCGGGTGAGGCCGGAAGGCCTGAGGGGCACGGGGGCGTCGAGGAAGGCGCTGCTGAGGTCAGGCCCCACAGCCTGGGTCCGAGGGGGGGAATCTGAGGTCGGTCTTTTGCAGGGTCTTCCTTTCTGTAATTTCCATGTCACGTGTCACAGCCACGTACAGGAGGAGACAGAGCATCCCAGAGAGCGGAGGGTCCCAGAACGATCAGCAGTGCCCGAGCCGTCTAGGGCCTGGGCTTTCTGGGTTTTTACTTGCCTCGTCCCATTTTTAAACCATCAGGAACGCACGGCATAAACGGCACGCTGGCGTGTCGCAGACACCGCACGCTCCCCGTTTCTCACTCAGTTTTCACTTCACGGCGTCCTCATGAAACGCCGCAGAGCAGCGGGCTCGTCCGCCCGTGCGGGATGTCTGGGCTCTCCTCCACAAGCGAGAGGCGTGGACCCGCACCAGCGCAGGCCGCGGCGTTCGCGCGTCACCCGACCGTCTGCATCGGGACAGGCGGCTCCTGGGACTCGCCGTCGGGGGCGGGCGTTGGCCAAACGATGCTCACAGCGCCTCGTGGGTGAGGAGACTGAGGCTCATCGCAGGGGCGACTCACGGTTACTCTGGTGAAGCCCAGGATGTGACCCAGGCAGGGGTCCCCACGCACGGCGCCCAGCGAGGCGGCTCACACCCACCTTCGGTGTGGGGGTGACCAGAGCTCAGGGAACCGCCTGGCGTGTGGGAGCCCTGGGCCTCGTAAGTGGCAGAGCGGGGTTTCCGTGCGGGTAAAGGTGTTTGGGGCCACCAGACAGGGCTCTAGCAGCAAAGGCGCACGAGCGACCCATCTGGTGACAGGCGCCTGTCGGCAACCCTCTTCGGCCCCCCAGGCGACGTGCCTGCATTTCCGCTTCAGCCCTGGGGAGGGCGCTGCGTGTCCAGGAGCGGAGTCTGTGGGTGGGAGGACCCGGGCCATGGCTCGTGGGCTCCCGCTGGCCACTGCGTCCCACAGGCTGGATTTCTGTAGGATCCACGGCGGGGGCGGGGGGGAGGCCTCTGCTGCACCAACAGCGTGCTGATGACGGGCTTAGGGCTGACGTGTGCCCTGTGCAGGGGGCCCCTGGCCCGGGCTGTCACAGGCACACCACGGGGATGCGTCCTTGCTCTTCTCCCTCCAGGCGTCACCGTGGACCTTCCCTGCACAGGCCACCTGCCACTGCTCCTCTGTGGGAGGGACGGAGTCAGGGCTCCTGGGCTCCACCTTAGTGATGCTGGTGGCTTCGCCTCAGCTCCTCATCAGTCAGCTCTAAAGACGCAAACTGAAGGAAGCATAACCCGCTGTGTAGCATGAGGAGTAAGTGTCCCCGATGGCAGCTTCCCCGTCACACATCCCCCTGTGCACGGCAGGTGGATGCCGCTGTCCAGCACAGTGTCCAGGACACTGGGCTCAGCCCATCAGGGAGAAGGTGCAGCCCCCTGCTGCAGGTGGCAGATCTGTCTGGAGATGCCAGTGTCACCTGGAAACGGGGAGATGGTGGGACTCAGGCTTCCAGTGGCCGTCTTTGGAGTGTGCGTGGTCACCCACGCCCGGCCGCCAGCGTCCCTCTGTGGGCACAGCTGGCGGCTCGTACCGGGGACGCACTGGGAGGCGTGACGAGCGGCACCGACCAGTGTCCTGCGTCAGTCCCGTCGTGGAGCCGTGTGCCGTTTCTGTGTGGCGTGCGTCTTTCTGCCCCTTTCCTCGAGAGTTCGAGGGGACGCGCGTGTCCACGGCAGGTACAGTCAGAGGTCTGTCATCCAGATTCCCCTGAAAACATCACAGGGGCACATGACAATCTTTGTTCCGACGCCCGGGCACCTGGGTCTGGGTCTATGATCTGTGAATTCGGACATGAACTCTGCACAGGTTTCTTCTGCAGAGTGACAGCGTGAACTTGCGTAGGAGTGTGAGGCTCACGGGTTTGGGGCCCGTGTCTTTCACGGGGCGACGTTGGTAGAGCAGCAGCCTTTCGTGCGCAGACTGGAGCTTGGGAATCCGGGAGAAGGAAGGAGGCTCTAGAGTGTTCTTTGGGCGCAGGGCCTGGTGTGTTCAACTGGTTTCAGCTGTTTTCACTGCTGTTCCTTAAAGTCATCCCGGAGGAAAGCGACATGCATTTTCACTCTGCTGACGCACTTTGCTCCATGTCGACGACGCCCGCAGAGGTGACAGCCGGGGGCAGACCCCGTTTCTCAGGAAAAGTGGGCCGTTTGAAAGAAACGGCCGAGTTGAAAGCCAGCCAGCGTGAGGCCCAGGTGCAGAGCTGCGCCGCGGCCCGTGCGCTCGAGGAGCCGTGTGCCAGGTGGCAGCGTGAGGTGACGGGCACATTGCACGTCGCAGACGGCAGGACGCGGTCCTCGCGTCTGAGATCAGTGTCCAGAGGCACGAGAGGCTTGGCCTCTGCTCCCCGGATGACTGTGTCCTGCGCTGGGGCATGAGTAGACGAGGAGGAGAGAAGGTTCCGGAGCCAGGGAGGCTGGGCAGCGCCGCGGGCAGCAGTCTGAGGGGCCGTGGTCTCGGGATGGTCTGTCGCCGGAGGGGACGTGCACTGTCAGGCCCGGCTTTCCTGGTCGGGCCCCAGGCTGGGAGGCCTGGGCACCCAGTGCATGGGATCGCGCCTTCCCATTCCCCAGGGCCACACGCCCTCTCTGCCATTCCCCACGGCGCGGTGTCTTCCTCTGCGCTCACCTGCGGCATGAAGCTGTTCCCGCTGCACCACGGGTCCTCACCTGCGTACTCGGGGTTACGCCCCGGCTCTCTTCCTGGTTGTGACTTCCTAGAGGCTCAGGGGTGTGTGCGTGCGCTTATGCATGTGTGTGCAAATGTGAGTGCATGTGTGCATCCACATGCATGCAAGTATGTGTGCATTCTGTGTGCGCACACACATGTGCACGCATATGTAGACATGTGTATGCCTGTGTGCGCACACATATGTGTGTGCGTGTGCAGACATGTGTACGTCTGTGTGTGCACACATATGTACACACGTATGTATGCATGTGTGTGTCTGTGTGCGCGCATATGCGCATGTGCATGTGTGCATGTGTACATCTGTGTGCAGTGCACATTTGTGTGTTCACATGTGTGTCTGTGTGCATGTGTGCACATCCATGTGCATGGTGTCTGCATGTGTGTGTATGCATGTGTATGTCTGTGTGCATGAATATGCGTGTATGCATTGTGTGCATCTGTGCATGCATCTTGTGTGTGCATTGGGGTCATATATGTGTATGTGTATCTGTGTGTGCATATGTGCATATATTCGTGTGCATGCATGGTGGGCATGCATATACAAGTGTGCGTGTGTGCAAATGTATGTGCGAGTGTGCACACACCTGTGTGCATGCATCGTGGGCATGTGTGTGTAAGCGTGTATGCAAATATGTGTGTGTCTGTGTGTATCTGTGGGGTCTGGAGAGGCAACAGGTGACTCCGTGGCGTGTTCTTATTC
>NW_011889093.1:111379-112766 GCF_000151845.1 Pteropus vampyrus | reverse complement strand
GGCTTGGCCTCTGCTCCCCGGATGACTGTGTCCTGCGCTGGGGCATGAGTAGACGAGGAGGAGAGAAGGTTCCGGAGCCAGGGAGGCTGGGCAGCAGTCTGAGGGGCCGTGGTCTCGGGATGGTCTGTCGCCGGAGGGGATGTGCACTGTCAGGCCCGGCTTTCCTGGTCGGGCCCCAGGCTGGGGGGCCTGGTCGCCCAGTGCATGGGATCGCGCCTTCCCGTTCCCCAGAGCCACACGCCCTCTCTGCCATTCCCCACGGCGCGGTGTCTTCCTCTGCGCTCACCTGTGGCGTAAAGCTGCTCCCGCTGCACCACGGGTCCTCACCTGCGTACTCGGGGTTACGCCCCGGCTCTCTTCCTGGTTGTGACTTCCTAGAGGCTCAGGGGTGTGTGTGCGCGCTTATGCATGTGTGTGCAAATGTGTGTGCATGTGTGCATCCACGTGCATGCAAGTATGTGTGCATTCTGTATGCGCACCCACATGTGCACGCGTATGTAGACACGTGTATGCCTGTGTGCGCACACATATGTGTGCGTGTATGCAGACATGTGTGCGCCTGTGTGTGCACACATATGTACACACGTATGTATGCATGCGTGTCTGTGTGCGCGCATATGCGCATGTGTATGTGCGCGTGTGTACATCTGTGTGCAGTGCACATTTGTGTGTTCACATGTGTGTCTGTGTGATGCGTGCACATCCATGTGCATGGTGTCTGCATGTGTGTGTATGCATGTGTATGTCTGTGTGCATGAATATGCGTGTATGCATTGTGTGCGTCTGTGCATGCATCTTGTGTGTGCATTGGGGTCATATATGTGTATGTGTGTCTGTGTGCATATGTGCATATATTCGTGTGCATGCATGGTGGGCATGCATGTACAAGTGTGCATGTGTGCAAATGTACGTGTGAGTGTGCACACACCTGTGTGCATGCATAGTGGGCATGTGTGTGTAAGCGTGTATGCAAATATGTGTGTGTCTGTGTGTATCTGTGGGGTCTGGAGAGGCAACAGGTGACTCCGTGGCGTGTTCTTATTCGTCCCAAGACCTGACGCCAGGTGAGCGCCCGGCAGTCGTGACGGGAGCCGCGTGTGAACCCGGAGCGAGGGACACGGCGGTGGCCTCCCCTCTGTGCCCTGGCGTCCGACACCGGCGTCTCGTTGAAGTGACGGGGCTGCAGAAGAGCTCGGCGATGCCCGCGCCCTCGTTTTGAGCTCGTGTCCCCCGTTTCGCTAACAGAAAAGAGGAAGCCGCGTGCCTCGTTGCCTGGGGCTGTGAGCGGACGTTTGTCCTGAACTGTTGTGCTTGCTGGGATGCCCGCAGGTTGGACCTCCAGGCAGCAGCAGAAAACCCTGTCACTGCCACATGACGAGCAGTCTCA
>NW_011889093.1:102194-110379 GCF_000151845.1 Pteropus vampyrus | reverse complement strand
AATATGTGTGTGTCTGTGTGTATCTGTGGGGTCTGGAGAGGCAACAGGTGACTCCGTGGCGTGTTCTTATTCGTCCCAAGACCTGACGCCAGGTGAGCGCCCGGCAGTCGTGACGGGAGCCGCGTGTGAACCCGGAGCGAGGGACACGGCGGTGGCCTCCCCTCTGTGCCCTGGCGTCCGACACCGGCGTCTCGTTGAAGTGACGGGGCTGCAGAAGAGCTCGGCGATGCCCGTGCCCTCGTTTTGAGCTCGTGTCCCCCGTTTCGCTAACAGAAAGAAGGAAGCCGCGTGCCTCATTGCCTGCGGCTGTGAGCGGAAGTCTGTCCTGAACTGTCATGCTTGCTGGGATGCCCGCAGGTTGGACCTCCAGGCAGCAGCAGAAAACCCTGTCACTGCCACATGACGAGCAGTCTCACGATGAGACAGTGTCGTGGGGGCCGTCTTTCTTTCGTGTTCTTACTGATCGTTGTTCTAAAGCTTAATCCGTAGCCCACCATCCGGGGGGGAGCGGCATTGGGGTGGGGGGGTCACTGAGACGCGCAGAAGGAACTGAGTGAGGGGACTCCTTGCCGGGGACACTGGGGAGTCAGTGGCATTAGCATCCTAGGAGGCCGTTGGGGTGTCAGAGCCCCCCCAGCTTTGGGGAGTCAGAACAGGACTTCTGTCTCTGGGAGAGAAGCCACCGGGAGCAAGTCCTCGGCAAAAACCAGGAAGCGCCGTCCTGGGACCTGAAGTCACGTGAGGAGGAAGGGGCTGAGACGGGGGCCTCCCGGAATCCCGGTGCGACCGGCCCAGTGGGGTCCCCGTCAGCACTGGCGGCAAGTGTGAGGGAGGGGCTCGGCCCCCGTGTCAGGACGGAGCTTGGACTGGGGCTTGGCTCCAGGGGACCGCAGCTGCTTTGTCACCCTGCCTCCGCCGGCAGCTGTGCCTTGTTCGCTTGGGGAAGGCTCATTGTGTTGGGGACGGGGGACTCCAACGTGCAGCCCACTGGTTCTCTCCGCCCCGGAGTGTGGCAGCTGGTTCTCCCATGCCGACGAGTCTTCGGATCACAGCGTTTCAAGCGGCAGAGTTTGTTCGTGCGTCTTTGTGTTTCCGCAGCGGTTGGTGTCGATGCATTGTGGAATACGTTATCCGCTCCCGCGCGATCATTTTCTTTCTGGCGTTTTTCTCCCTCACTCACCCTCCCCCGTCCTTGCTCCTAACCCAGAACAAAGGCTCACTCAGAGCGGAAGGGACAGGAAGAGGCAGGGCAGTGGCCTCCAGGGCAGCAGGCACTCCGCGAGGAGGCCAGCTCACAGCCACGCCGACCTTCTCGGCGTCGAGTTCAAGGTGAGGCGGGGACATTGTCTGATTGTACGGCTGGCGGAGGCTCCGACTGCATGGCTGGTGGTGGAATGTCCCATCTGACCTTTCGGCTCTCTCTCTGGCCGTGTCCTTACGTGCCGTCTCATATTTTCTAGATTCTCGTTGTCTTATTTAACGGCAAATATCAGTGAGCACATTTATTGTCTTTGTCGTGCGGTGACTTAAAAAGCGACAGCTCGCTTAATTGTCTCCCTCTTTGCTGCTTTTTTCAGACTTAGTGTTTTGTTTCCTGTTTGCGCTGGTAGTTGATCAGTCAGGTTTTGTAATTTGAATTAGATCCTATAGAATTAATATTTATGTAGAACAAATATGGTTTCATCTGCTAACGACTGTGTTCCAAAACAAATTATTCTAACAAGTGGTAAATTTACCCGGAGACTAGACATCTAAATACGCACAGTTCCTAGAGCTCTCGACCCTTTGCCGAATGTTAGAAGTTCCTATCGGTCACCGACCGTGTGCACCTGGGGTTGGACGTCGCCAGGCACAGCAGGGCGAGGCCTGAGCACCGGACGGGAGGGGCTGGGACGAGCAGCTGGGACTGCAAGCCCCTCTCCGGCCGCTTACCGGCTCTCCTCCTCCCTCTTCTTTGTCACCTCGTCCCCCTCCCAAGCCCAGGTGTGCATCATGAGTCACAGTCAGTTCTGCCTGTCAGGTGACGTGTGGGAATGCACTGCGAGCTGAGGGGTCTCCGTAGCGGTTCTAACCCGCCAGGAGGGAGGTAAAACATTCTCCTCACTGCACGGAGCTCAAGTCTTAGGGGAAGCGAGATTTCTGACGACAAATGGAAAGTGGGAGCCACGGAGGCAGAAAACTCAGGGCATTTTACAGGCAGCCCTTGACCAGCACGGGTCTGCGCGGCGTGGGCCCGCTCGTACGTGCTGCGTCCGGTCTGCGGTGTGGGTCCGCGGGGGCAGCGGGCCGGCCATGTGCATGGACCTACACCGCTCATGCCAGGGGCCCGGACATCCTGGGCTTGGTGTCCGCGGCATCCGGGACCCAATCCCCCATGGACACCAAGGGCCGGCTGGGCTTTGTGGGGGTCAGAAGCCATGTGCAGATCTCTGATGGCACAGGTGTCGGCGCCCTCACCCCTCGTGGTTCGGGGGTAAACTGTGTCTCACGCTTAAGTAAAACGAAGCCCCGGACGTGAACCCTTCAAGCTCATTTACTGTGGAGCACAACCCCCGAGGGTGCCCCTCGCTGGCCGAGGAAGGGCTCGCTTCCACGGGGCGGTCTGGGGCAAGCCGAAGGCTGGAGGGCATGGCAAGCAGGGGAGGGCACGTCCCCGAGGGCAGAGTGGGGGCTGGGCAGTGGAGGGACGGAAGGCTTGACACACACGCACACGCGCACACTTGCGCACACATGCACACTCACACACGCTCAGGTGTGGCCGGCGTCTGAAGCTAGTTCTGCGTCTGCCCAGCCGCCAGCACACCTGAGCACACCAGCTTTAAGTGACTTGTTCCATGCTGCTCCGGAAGTGATTTTAACGTCAGAAACATTTAAAAATCCATGTTCTTTACAAACAATCTACAACCATGTTCATTTTCTTAAAGGGTGAACCTCTTCTTAAAGAAGTGAATTTGGTCTCTGGCCACGCCACCCTGAACGTGCCCGATCCCATCTGATCTCGGAAGCTAAGCAGGGTCGGGCCTGGTTAGTAGATGGATGGGAGACCACCTAGGAAGACCAGGTGCTGTAGGCGTAAAAAATAAAAGAAAAAGAAAAAAAAGAAGTGAATTTTGTTGGAGTATAATTAACCTCCACGGATTTCTCACACATGTCATTTCAAAAATCATCGAGTGAAGGCCGGTCTTGTTTTATTTATGCAACTACCCTTTCTGCACCCCTGTCGCAGCTCAGGACTATTTTGAGGCAAAACCTAGTCATCACGTCACTTAAAGCAGACATGTCCCCTCCCCCTTCGCAAGGCTGGAAGGTGGGCGGCCGCAGCGGCTCCTCTGGTGGGTGAATGAAGCTGATGGGGGCGGGGGGCTTGCTGCCGAAGTCCCTCACGCCTCCTTCCATGTCCCACAGATGTCCCCACCTCACACGGAGCTCCTGCCTCCCGAGCGCAAAGCTGGCCCTTTGCCCATGTCCGTCATTTGTCCTGCGTCCCTGTCCCTCTCCCGTGTCCCCGGCCTTTGTCCTGCATCCCTGGAGGACAGTCTGCTCTGACCATGTCCACCGCACTAGCCCAGCTCCCTGGCGGACTTGCTGAGAATTCGAAAGTCCCTTCTGTGCCAGGTTATAAATTCTCAAAATTTGCACGCATCTATAGGAAATTCACCTAAGTTGAACAGAATTGAGCAAGAGATTTTTTCCGTTTAACTAAAACTTGTGAAAGCGAACCCCAGGCCCCGCCCAGCTTCCTTACACGGCCAGTTACGAGAGGGACCTCCCTTCAGCTCCAGTCACAACGTGACCGGGACAAGAGAAACGGTTCGATCGGGATGGTCGGCCTCCGCGTGCCCTGAGCTCTGCCCCGCTGCTGGCAGGTGGGAGGGTGCACACGGGCGGAGGGCTGCTTCCGACGGGCGTGGGCAGGCAGACTCTCAGAGCCGTGTCCACCAGCACCGCGAGCACCAGTGTGAAGCGCAGACCACCGGCATTCAGAGCGCAGGGCCTTAGCAGGCGGGGCCCGGGCAGCCGGCCTCCGTGGGTGTGGCACGCGGGCCAGAGCCGAGGGACGGCAGGCAGGCGCCGGGAGCCGGGAGCCGTCGGCATCCGAGTCCCCGCGAGCACCAGTGTGAAGCGCAGACCACCGGCGTTCAGAGCGCAGGGCCTTAGCAGGCAGGGCCCGGGCAGCCGGCCTCCGTGGGTGTGGCACGCGGGCCAGAGCCGAGGGACGGCAGGCAGGCGGGAGCCGTCGGCATCCGAGTCCCCGGGGTCAGGCGAGCCCCTACTGCGATGACTCCACTGCGCTTTGTTTGGTTGGTGACCTTTCGCATGTAGGACTTGCCATGAGTATTTTTTAAGGTAGATTATGAACAAGAGGGAACCGTGGGGTGACGGTCGGGCAGGCCGCAGGGCTGGGACGCAGGGCGAGGCTGCGGAGCTGGGAGGTAGAGGTGGGTCTGAAGGTGTGGGGGGTGGGGCCCCGTGGGACAGCCAGCGTCCTCGCCTGTGCAGACACGTGAGGGGCAGGGCTCAGCGCCCGCAGGGGCCCTGGGAGGTGTCTCTCCTCCTTCGGAAATGAAAAGCTGGGCCTGACCTGACCTCGGGTGCGTCTCCCAAGCTGGGAGGGGCTGGGCCTGGAAAGGGGAGAGGGGACTCTACCACCGCAGGACCCGATGGCTTTGTGCTCCGAAGCCCGTCTTCCAGGGATCTGTCTGCGTTAGAAATGTTTTGTAGAGACACGACTTTGAAAAAGGTGTTCTTTGCCATCAAAATGCTCATTCCTGGTTCACTTCCCACCGCTTTCAAGTAGAAGAGCCGTCGTTTCCAGAAACAGCGGCGCCTCCCATCGTGTCCCCAGAAGCTTCTGCCGCCGCTCTGGGTGCTGCCCCCTCAGACCCAACACAGGCACGGCAGCTTCCCCGGCTCCCACCCTCCCATGCACCCCCTGCAGGGCAGCAGGCAGGCCATGTGTTTACCCCGCTTGCCTGGCCAGGCAGTGGGCACCCGAGAGCCACCTGCCACCACGTTCAAAGCCCCATTGTCCGTAATTGAAGTCAAAAGCTTTTTCAAATAAGAGCTTTCCTGTTATTCATAAATAACTTCCCGAACACATGACATTGCTTTCTTTTTAAAAATAATCTATTTGCTGATGTGGATGGCGGTAACAGATTGTGTTGGGAGGGACCCAGCGTTTCCTGTTTCCAGCTTACAGGGGCGTCTGCGCTGCTCCCCGGCTTTCTTTGTCAGAAGGAGCAGGGAGGGTTTCACCCAGGTGACTCGAGTGCGGCTCGCCAGCCCGCTGACAGCCCGATGACAGCCTGCTGTGCCGTCGCAGGGTGGGGCGGCTCCCACGCTCACCGAGGGGGGTCGCGAGCCGGGCTCTGTGTGTGTGCCACTGCAGCTTCCCCGACAACACGCTAGGTCTAGCGACAAAGCGAGGCGACTTTTAGCCACGAATGGCGAGGACGCTGACCGCCTCGGGCTGCCTCGCACACGGCAAACTCGGTTTAGGGTTTGCAGACTCCCTTCTGTCCTGTCCTGGGCACCTTCTGAGCCCGTGCGGGCCCCTGCCCGAGACACAGCCATCTGTCCCCACCGGGCGCAGATGCAGAGGTGGGGGTCGGCCGGGGCTCTGGCAGCCCCTGCGAGAGGCGTCCCAGCCATTCCCCCTGCAGGGTCCTTGCCAGGGGCCCAGGTGGCGGGACCACAGCACCGCCTGGCCACGGGCTCCCTCCCCGCACCGGTCCGGTTGGGTGCAAACTGGGTGCCGAGGCTGCTCTGTGCCCAGGACCGTGCGTCTGCAGGCCTCTGCCAGCACGGGGTGCCAGCTCCGCAGCGGCTCCCCGAGACCCTCAAAGCAGCCTTCATGCACACACCATCTTAGATGGGCTAAAAATAAGCCGGGACGAGGGCGACGAGTTGAGAGTTCTGTGCCTGCTGCCTAAGTTTGAAGAGCTGTCGCTCGGTTTCTCCTGGTCTGAAACATGGAACGTGCGTCGTCGCATTTCGAATGTGGCAGTAACACGGTGACTAAGAAGCCCTCGGGGAGAGGGCCACACTTTTAGATGGTGCACAGCCGTCCGCTGGCGCCCCTCCTGTCTGCCGACCTGGAAGGGGGCGCACGCGTTACCGGCTAAGCGGCTCAGAGTCTGGGGGTCGTGTCGCTTCGGAAGGAAGGAGCGCGGGTCAGCTTTCACTCCCCGCGTTAACTTCCTTCCGACGGAGAGCAGATTACCCCGCGCTCGCCGGCCCCGCACGCACCCAACCCGGCATTTACCACTGTGGTGGCGGAGGGGCAGCGGGGTGGCCGCGGCTCAGCTGGGCGCCTGCGGCCCGGGCGCCCTCGTGGGGTGCCTTCCAGCCGGGGCCGGGGCCGAGGTCTCGCCAGAAGGCTCGACGGTGGAGAACCGCTCCCCAGCTCACTCAGGGCCTGCTGGCCGCACGGCTGTGTCACCACGCGGTCTGTGTCACCACGCGGCTGTGTCACCACACGGCCATGTCACCACATGGTCTGTCTCACCGCCTGGCTGTGTCACCACACGGCCGTGTCACCACACGGTCTGTGTCACCGCACGGCTGCTGGCTGCCCGAGCCGAGCAACCCAGAGCTAGTGAGAAGCTGAGTCTTTCTATAGCCGAACCTCAAAGTGACACCCCTTGATGTCGCCATAATCTACGTGCTAATAGCAAGTCACGCACTCCAGGGCAGGGGACTGTGCAGGGGGCAGCAGCAGGAGCAGGCCCCGCTGGGGCGCGGGGGCAGCGGAGAGGAAGAACCCCAGCTGACGGCGGAGGAGGAGCCGCCCCCGCCGTGCCGTGTCACCGTGCTGTGTCGCCGCGCTGTGCCGTGCCATGTTGCCGCGCTGTGTCGCCGCGCTGTGCCGTGTCGTCGTTTTGATGGGGGGGGGGCGGTGCGGCTGCTCTTCCGTCCCGGGCTGGAATCCCCTGCGGCCGTGACACTAGAAAAGGTGCTGCTTTGGGTCACTCCTGCGTCGCAGATTCCGTAAGTGCATATCAAATCCTGTGCAGGTGACGGCCATCACTGCCCGGACCTTTCTGTCGCAGGCGTGGATTTTCACAAACGGCATGAAAATAAGAAATGTCATTTAAAAAGCTCCTCCACACGCTGCAGCCATCCGGCGCCCCTCCCCCTCCCGAGGCTTCCCAGGTCCCCTGGAAGCTCTGTCTCCATCACCGACTCCGCCTCCCTTCACCTCAGAAGCCTCCTGCGCCTGCTTAAACGAGCCGCGACTTTGGGGGGCCCCCTCTCCAGTCAGACCTCGTGGGTAAGAAGGGCAGCTCATCTCCCAGGGGGCCACTTGGGGCTCTGGGGACATGGGTCTGTGCGCTGGTGGCTTCTCTCTCCCGAGCTCGGGGCTTTGAAGAGTCAGGCGTGGCCGTGCCCCCAGGGACCACCAGCTCTGCCTCCTCTGGAGCCCACAGCTCTGGCCACCCCACCTGCGTGCTGTCCAAACCCCAGAACCCTCACCTGCCCGGGGTCAGTCCCTCGACGGCCCTGCCTTCCCTGTGGCCGGAGCCCGTGGCCCAGAGGGGCCCTTGTCCCTTCAGACCCGGCGGCAGGACAAGAGGCGGCTCACGGCCCCCGCGTCCTCGCTTCCTTCTGCCTTCGATGTGGGCTAGTGTGTCGCACATCAGCGGACATGTCTGTCGCTCTGCTCCTGATTCAGGATCATTTGGCATCTGTGACGCACCGCCCAGTCGTGACCTACGACCTCTGCCGCAAGTCGCCCGTAGCTTCCCCGTCGCCCCATTCAGTGACTTGACGAAATCCTGACTTTCCTTTATGTCACTGCCCAGCGATAACGCGGGGTGTCCCCTCAGGTGTGGGGAAGCACGGGGGGCCGCAGTGCCCTCCGAGCCCCTCACCGGGCAGAGTCCACCCGCGGTCCATGTAACAGGGCCTCAGTCAGCCACCGACAGAGGCCCGCGAACATGGACACCCCAAGTCCAACCACAGGTGCTGGCTGCAACTTGCGGCCAGCAAGGCTGAGGCGTGGCCTTGTGGGGGTCACGGAGGCAAGTGTGCCGGGCTGTCACGATGCTCAGCACAGAAGAGGAGCCCAGATGTCCCCAACCAGCACATTCTCATCAGCACCCAGGACACTGGGCCGGGGACAGGGGCTCTGGCGCCCCGAGAGGTGTCCTCTGGGGTCAGAGGTATCTCGTCAGAGACCCTG
>NW_011889093.1:98913-101006 GCF_000151845.1 Pteropus vampyrus | reverse complement strand
CAGGGCCAGCTGCACAGGGTTTTATAAACGGGCTTTGATTCAGTTAATTCTTTGTGTTCTTAACACCAATTCAGGGACGCCGTGACTGGTGCAGAGCTGGAGGCTCCGTGGGTTGATCTGCAGCGGTGGCCCGGATGTCATGCCCTGGGCTGGTGTCATGGGAGCTGGTTCTCCGTACACGTACCCTGTGGGTCTCGTTCCACTGGAAAGCAGAACCCACCTGAATGCCTTGACAGCTGGCCCCCGGTACCGGCGATCGCTTGTGATTGGTGTGTCTGCCTGCTGTCAGGTGTAGAAGAAACCAGACATAGCCTTACTGAGTTTTCCATGCGGATGGTGGGGTGCCGAGAAGAAGGGGAGAGGCTGAGCCCCAGGTGCCGGCAGGCCGGCAGGAACTGCAGCAGCTAGTTGTGTGTGTGTGAGCACATCGCCCAAGGGAACCGGGCTCTGGTCGTAATGAAATACCGATTTGCAGAATCTGGCTGGGCTCACTGGGACCTATTGACCATCTTGTGGTTATTAAGAGATCTTGTAACATCCGTCGGCTCTTGGTCGATCAAATGCTGGTGCTGGGCCCTCTGGTCCCCTGCAGGTCTGACTGCAGAGCAAACATCCTGCCTTAGAGATCCGCGTGGGCGGATAGCTCAGACCGGTGTCACCGCCACTCAGTAGCGGGGTGACCGTGAGGGGTGGCCCGTCTGCCCTGACCTTCCTCTGCGAGCACGGCCGGCCTGCTGTGTGCAGCCCAGGGGACCTGGGCGTGCAGGGCGAGCCCAGCACCCCTCCCGTCGGGAGCTCAGGGGGGCCCTCCGCGTGAGGGGGGCCGCGAGCCCGCGTGCGCACCTCGAATCTGGGGGTGTGGCGTCCACTGCGACCCCTCCTCCTCCTTCTCCGAGTCCACCTCGCATGAGGATAAGCTCTGGCAAATACCACTTAATCGACTTGCTCTGTAGGTTCTAACGTGTAATGTATAAAATTGTAGTTTTTATTGGAAAATGGTCAAATTTTTGGCAATTTCATGTGCTCAGTCTAACAATTTGTTTCTTGTACCATTCGAGATTCTTCACATATGGCTTTGCAATTCCCGTTCCTAAACAAGCAAGCGAAACATATGAAACAAAATAAAACTGTAATGTCTGCACAAACGTTTGTGTGTGTGAATGTGTGTGTAAAGGTGTGAACATGTGTGTAAAGCACGTGCAAATGTGAGAGTGGGTGTAAATGTGTGTCAGTGTGTGTGAGTGTGTAAGTACGTGTGTGAGTGTGGGTGAATGTGTGTGAGTGCGTGTGTGTGTTGAGTGCGTGTGTGAGTGTGTGAGTGCGAGCGTGTGTGAGTGTAAGTGTGTGTGAGTGTGTGTGTGAGTGTGTGTGTGTGAATGTGTATGAGTGTGTGTGTATACGCGTACGTGTGCTCTCCACACCTCCAGGATGGGCACGACCTCCTCGTCTCTGCACAGCTCTCGGATTCCTTCTGCCGTGGGCCGCAGGCACGCGTGAATGTCTGGGGAGCAGTTCCAGGAAAGGTTTCTTCTTGAGTGACTGTCCCAGACTCTGACCGTCCCCGGCGAGGACTGGTCTCTGCGTGGCGTTGATGTTCCAGGTATTCACCTGGTCCAGACGTGGGGCACCGGGTCCGCAGGGAGAGGCCGACGTCCTTGTTTACTCAGAGTGGGGACGGGACGGGACCGCCGTGGAGGTGTCTGCCGTGGCCAGGGAGGCCGAACAGAACGAGGGAGAGTAAATCCGTCCCGTGTGACACTGCACAGCGGCCCACGCTGTGCACCACGTGCAGATGGACACCCGCGTTAGTACTGGTTCTAGCTAACTTCCTCTGCAAAAGCAATGTTTACAGAACATTCTCAACCGGTACTGCACTTGCAGAAAACTGGTGAGGTGGGCTGGACCAGTCCTGAGTTACAGGGGACAAAACTGAGCGTCACGAGTCCCGGTGGTTTGGTTAGAGCCGCACGGCGAGTGGTCGGCCGGAGTGGGACTGGGCTGGGACTGGGCTGGGCCTGACGTCACGGCTTGTGCTGTTCCTCGGGCCCCAAGTCCTCCCTTTCCAGCAGCGGCGAGGGGGGCGCCTGCACACC
>NW_011889093.1:92890-94623 GCF_000151845.1 Pteropus vampyrus | reverse complement strand
ACAGCACAGACAAGTGTCAGGATTCGGACGCCTGACCAACCACTTAACTAAGTGGAACACCGTTACTGGCGTCGGCAGGAAGGTGGGCTGGTTTAGAAGCATCCACGCTTTTAAAGAGAGCTTTCTTGGCCCATGTTTCCCTGGGAAGATGTCACATGACGTCCCCTCTAGAACTGGAGGGGACACGGGTGACCCAGGAGTGCTTACGGAGCGGGTCTCCAGTGTCCGACGTGGCGTCTGACGAGAGTTCCGCCTTTTCCTTCGTCGTTCCGGACCTACCCGCCGGCTTCCAGGACCTGGTCCGCTTCGGGACCAGCGACCACGCCCTGTTCGGGTCACAGGCCCACGGGGTGGCGAGGAGGACGATGGGCCCCCCACGGTTTTTCACTTTGATCGACGTTCTCGGCGTGTGTTTGGGTTCGTTGTTGGGACGTGAAACAGACTCTCAGCCCCATGAACCTCTTACTGAATGTCTCGCCAGGGGACTGGCTGGCACTGCGCGCTCAGCAGGACCCTGGGCTGTGTTCGCATCGGGCCCACGGCAGCTTTCTTCCTGGGGACATGGGGACAGCACAACCAAATTCCTCCCCTCCACAGGGCTCAGAACAAGTTCTGGGGGAAGGACTTTTCATTTCACCCCAGATTTCGGTCGGGGTTCTGCCTCCAGCCAGCCGGGCGATCTGCAGAACTCACCTCATGCTTGGTCCTTGTCCTGTGTGGGGTTGAGCCAGCTCGGGACGTTTCCACTAGAAGCGTGGTTCTTACCATGACTCGTGTTTACTTGTGTTCCTTCCTGCGTGCTTTGTACAACTCTGCCCAGATGGGGACAGCCACGTGGGGCTTCTCAGAGGAGAGGCTGGCACCCGGAGCCTCGTGTAGGTTTGGGAACAGTGGCTGTAGACACACAGAAAAAAGCCCAGGGCCAGCTGCACAGGGTTTTATAAACGGGCTTTGATTCAGTTAATTCTTTGTGTTCTTAACACCAATTCAGGGACGCCGTGACTGGTGCGGAGCTGGAGGCTCCGTGGGTTGATCCGCAGCGGTGGCCCGGATGTCATGCGGGTCTCCAGGGCACCAGCCCTGGGGGGTCAGGGCCGCCCAGCAGCCGCCGTTACCTCGCTCACCTCTGTGAAGGCCCCACTCCCAAATGCGGTCAGGTTCTGGGGTCCCGGGGGGCGGTCGTGAGCACGTGGGCTGGAAGGTGGGCAGCCGGGGGGGTCGTCAGCGTGCGGACCGCAGGGTGGCACAGTTAAGCCCACACGCTTCGTGTGTCTCAGTGGGTCGTGGTGGAATTGCGCGTGTGTCAGCCGAGTCGCAGTTCGAGCCGAAGCTGCGCAGGTCGCACTGCTGCCCCGACGTGCCGATTCCAGTCCCGTGTGTTGAGTTGTGTCGCAGGTGAAGCCAGTTTTCAGTGTGGTTCCACACTTGCGACAGTGAGCCAGAGAGGCACGGACGGTTCCGTGTCAGGCTGGGCTGGCTCCAGATGAACTGTTGGTTCCCCTGATGAAATGAAGAGACCAGCCTTCTCTTTTGTGCCTCGGTGCCGATCTCGTCCCACGTCCCCACGTGCTGCGGCCGGCACGAGCCGACGGCCTGATGCGTGAACGACCCCTGGAATGCCGAGCGACTTTTCCGAGTGTGAAAGCACATTTGTGTCGCGAGGGGTGGGCTTGCCGACACACCTGTTCTCACATCCCCCAAAAGCAAACACCTACCCGAGTCCCTGTGGTCTG
>NW_011889093.1:88116-92840 GCF_000151845.1 Pteropus vampyrus | reverse complement strand
TGGGACTGGGCTGGGCCTGACGTCACGGCTTGTGCTGTTCCTCGGGCCCCAAGTCCTCCCTTTCCAGCAGCGGCGAGGGGGGCGCCTGCACACCTGTTTCCCGGGCACCCCATGGCCATGCCCTCCGCCCCTGTCTGCAGGGTCCCTCTTCCCCCGAGGGGAGGGGCGACACCTCCAGCACCTGCTTGTCCACAAGATGCTGCTCCAGGCTCTCAGAGGGATCGTGGGATGATATCTAACCGTCCACCAGGTGCTCTGCAGAAAGTACGAGGCACAGCCCTTGCGCAGAGGGGCAGGACCGTGCCCCGGATGGGGGGACCCCATCCTCCCGGGCACCCCCGGGAAGCCGCAGTAGGGGGGGCCACGTGGTGAGGGAGCACGCGTGCTCTCTGCTTCCCCCGACCGTGGAGTCGCCCTGGGCAGGGAGAGGAGGGCGACAGAGCTGCGGAGGACGCGCTGCGGCCCCCGGGTCTCCAGACCGCGCCCGCAGCTCCACGCGGAGGCTGCGCTGTGAGCCATGACGGCGGAGGACGCGGCGCCTCCTGGCTGTGCCCACAGTGTCCGCCCAGCGCTCTGGTGAGCGAGCAGCGGAGCCGCGTGTCACAGGCTCTGTTCCTCCGAGACCTCGCTCCTCGGCTCGAGTCCCCGCCCGCCCCCGCGCCTCCTCCGGGGCCTCCATCGGCGCATGATGCTGGTTCCGCCCACGTGTGCGGGTCTCCAGGGCACCAGCCTGTGGGGTCAGGGCCGCCCAGCAGCCGCCGTTACCTCGCTCACCTCTGTGAAGGCCCCACTCCCAAATGCGGTCAGGTTCTGGGGTCCCGGGGGGCGGTCGTGAGCACGTGGGCTGGAAGGTGGGCAGCCGGGTGGGTCGTCAGCGTGCGGACCGCAGGGTGGCACAGTTAAGCCCACACGCTTCGTGTGTCTCAGTGGGTCGTGGTGAAATTGCGCGTGTGTCAGCCGAGTCGCAGTTCGAGCCGAAGCTGCGCAGGTCGCACTGCTGCCCCGACGTGCCGATTCCAGTCCCGTGTGTTGAGTTGTGTCGCACGTGAAGCCAGTTTTCAGTTTGGTTCCACACTTGCGACAGTGAGCCAGAGAGGCACAGAGGGTTCCGTGTCAGGCTGGGCTGGCTCCAGATGAACTGTTGGTTCCCCTGATGAAATGAAGAGACCAGCCTCCTCTTCTGTGCCTCGGTGCCGATCTCGTCCCACGTCCCCACGTGCTGCGGCCGGCACGAGCCGACGGCCTGATGCGTGAACGACCCCTGGAATGCCGAGCGACTTTTCCGAGTGTGAAAGCACATTCGTGTCGCGAGGGGCGGGCTTGCCGACACACCTGTTCTCACATCCCCCAAAAGCAGACACCTACCCGAGTCCCTGTGGTCTGGAGTCTGGAAGTCCCCGTGCCTCCCATGCTACCGGCTGTCACCACCCTGCATCACCTGTGTCCCTCACCTGCCACTTGGCAGCTAATGCACCTTACTTTCCACAAAGGCTGTCACCGCATTGCAGCACATCTTTCAATGACGGTATCTCAGAAATGGGAGGTCCGATGAACTAAACGTGTGCGAGGCAGCACACGCTACACCTACGATAATCTGAAAAGAGAACAAAGTGACCTAATAAAATCAGAGGCCGGTTCTAGCTTTAGGATGTTAAATAGTTAGAAATAAAGAGATATTGATATGGTGATAAAGAAAGCTTGTCTTCACCCGCTTAAGTTAAGGAGCAAAGCAGAGGTTCCCACTGGACCATTAGGAGTTCGCATTATGAGGCGCCGAGCAGGAGTGGAACAGCCTGAAGCAGGTGTGTAATACCTGGGACATTATAAAGGAAGCATCAGAAATGGGGCAGATATACGTGATTCAGTACATCACACGGGAAAACTGAGTATGGGTGAAGATCTTCACTTCGTATTGTACTCAAAATCTCTAGGTGGATCAGAGTTCAAGAAAATAATTGAATTAGAAAAAAGAAAGAAGATATAGTTGAATATTTAAGTGCTCAGAATGGGGAGGGTTTTCTAAGCACACATGCAAAGGAAAGAACAGGTTCGCAAAAGAGATCGTTTGCTCTGACTTTCAAAAAATTTGAAAACTGTTTACATATCAATTTATAAATAAAATGATAAGGCAGTAGACTGGGAAAATATGCATAAACTTTGATAAAGGGCTAGTTCCTTAATATAGAAAAAACTCTTAGAAAACAATAAGCAAAATACTAACTCTCAAAAAAGCGGGCCAAGGACATGGACATATTTACAAAATAGAAAAATACTACAAATAACTACCAAAGGTTTTTAAACATGACTAGTAATCAAATAGATGCAAATTAAAGTAGTGACTGACTTTTGGCCACGCATTATGGTGCTTTTTTCAGGGCGGTGCTTCGTCACTAGGTGTCCTTCGAGTGACATGCTTGAACCGCGGGGCTGGTGTGGCTCGCCGCAGGCTTTTGGAAGACAGTTCAGCGTGTGTATTATTAACCTCAGAATTTTATGACTTTTAACTCAATATTCTCATTTGTAGAAATGTATTCTAAGGAAATAATAAGACTAATTAGTCGTTTATGTTCAAGGGCGCTCCTTGCTTATTATTATTTTTTTACTTAAAAGTAAATGGGGGATGGTCGAATCCTGTCACCCCGTGACACAAGATGTTCCGCAGCCTCAGGGAGCTGCGGGGTGCCTGCTATACGATGTCAGGTGACGGAATCGGGCTTGAAAAGCGCCTGTCACCCAGAGTCCTCGTCGTAACACCCACCCTTCCTGCGACTGCACCGTTGACTGTGTGATTACTTACGTTTCCGCAGACGGAACCGATGCTCGGGGCGGAGCCGTGTCCATCTCGTTGGTCACTCTGCCCCAGTGCGGTTGCTCGGCTCGCTGCGTCGTGTATTGGGCAGACACGCGAATATTTGTCCGGTAGCCTCGCTCGCTCGCTCGCTGACACGCGCACTCACAGGGTGCCCACGGCCAGACTCATCCCCCCACGTTAGAGGGGAATGCACCACATAGTCCTTATTATATAACTAAGACTCTCTGAGGAATGCCGTGTGTCTGCATTCGCTTTGTGAAACACTGCAGAGAAATTACAACGAGTCCGAAATTCTTCGCTCTCCCAACGGCGAGTATTACTGCCTTGTACCTGCCTAGTGTCTCCCAGGTTACGGAAGTAATTTTCGAATATTCTTAATTTCCTTTGACTCCTTCCATCTGCCCAGTGAGAGCAGACACCCCCGTCCTCCCATGAAAGGAAGTGTGGTCCGGGAGGCACCGTCCCCACGCGCGCGGTTGGCGCTGGAGCCACAGGGCAGTGGGACCAGGGCTGGGGGTCAAGTGCCCCAGGTGTGGACGCTCACCCCGGGGCTCCCGTCACCGCCTTCGGGGACCTGCAGCCTGGAAGCCCCCTGCGTCCCCCTGCGTCCGAGCCCCTGGGGCTGGTGGCCCACCACACCGCACGAGGCGGGCCTTTCATAAAATGCGCTGACAGCTCCAGCCCGGTTTAGGAAAGAAAAAATCAAAATTCGGAAGCAAAGACTTTCCTTCCTGGGCAGTGAAGAAGCAGCAGCCACCCCATTATCCACGAAGAACCGCAGCTCTGTCCTGCAGACGGCCGCGGGGCAGAGCGGGGTGGGCCTTTCCACGGGCGGCGTGCCCTGTCTGCGCCAGCGCCATCACCGTCACCGTCACCGGGAGTCGCGGGGAGCCGCTGGGGAGAGTTCAAGCGCGCTCAGTTCTGCCGGCCTGCGCTTGGATTAGAGACTTAACGGGCGACCCTGCACCATTTTAACTTGGTTTTTAGTTACTAGGCTGAAATCGGGAAACGGGCTTTTCTGTCTTGGAATACGCACATCTTTTTTTCTGCCTCACGAGTGCTTCGTTGGGGACATCTGGCCCCAGTCCGCTGATGACTGGGGTCCCCACGTGCCGCAGAGACTTTGAGGCGTGAGATGGCTTTGGCGTCGCGTGCGGTGGGGGTGGGGGCGGGGGAGGAGATGGCGAGCCGTGCAGGACGTCACTTACTGGAGAAGCACACGGGGCTCTGAGGGGCGTGGGCCCGTCATGCCCGTCGAGGGGGAGCAGAAGCCTCTGCTCCGCGGTGTCTGCTTTGTCAGCCATGGGTCAGGGCTGTGACACCGGGGCCCGAGGCGTGTTTCTGGCGTGTTCTCCTCTTTGCCCCGAGCACCTCTGTCACAGCTGACACCGATGTGACACCCAGCAGGCAAGGACCCAGGGGAGAGCCTTGCTGAGCTTTGGTGGGACTGAGTTTGCTCACCTGGCTGATGGTTCCCCCGAATCCCTGCACCCCCGGAACCCACACTGCGCTCACTCCCAAGGTCGCGAGGTCAGGGTCTGTGCACCCCAGCCCCCCAAGCCCGAGTCCCAGCCATGACGTCACGCCCTAGTATCTTTCAGATGACACCGAGGGACATGGGAGGCTTAGGGCCGAGTCACTCCGGATGTCACTGGCTTGGCGGGATGCGGGAGATCAGCTTGCTGTTGTGAAGACACAGCGGGCCCACACGGTGTGGGGGTCCCTGGACCTGCTCTGCGGGCTTCTTGGCCGTCCCCCGGGCCCTTGGGTGATCCTGTGGCATTTCCGAGCACGTCCTGGGGTTGAAGTGGCTTTTATTGGGCTATTAGGCCTCGTTATCTGAAGAACCATCGGCGCGTAATTTTAAAGTGCCCTCTGACCCGCGGTGCTGACCTGCCCCTGCCTCTGTCAT
>NW_011889093.1:86781-87971 GCF_000151845.1 Pteropus vampyrus | reverse complement strand
GGCGGGCCTTTCATAAAATGCGCTGACAGCTCCAGCCTGGTTTAGGAAAGAAAAAATCAAAATTCAGAAGCAAAGACTTTCCTTCCTGGGCAGTGAAGAAGCAGCAGCCACCCCATTATCCACGAAGAACTGCAGCTCTGTCCTGCAGACGGCCGCGGGGCAGAGCGGGGTGGGCCTTTCCATGGGCGGCGTGCCCTGTCTGCGCCAGCACCGTCACCGTCACTGGGAGTCACGGGGAGCCGCTGGGGAGAGTTCAAGCGCGCTCAGTTCTGCCGGCCTGTGCTTGGATTAGAGACTTAATGGGCGACCCTGCACCGTTTTAACTTGGTTTTTAGTTACTAGGCTGAAATCGGGAAACGGGCCTTTCTGTCTTGGAATAGGCACACCTTTTTTTCTGCCTCACGAGTGCTTCGATGGGGACATCTGGCCCCAGTCCGCTGATGACTGGGGTCCCCACGTGCCGCAGAGGCTTTGAGGCGTGAGATGGCTTTGGCGTCGCGTGCGGTGGGGGTGGGGGCGGGGGAGGAGATGGCGAGCCGTGCAGGACGTCACTTACTGGAGAAGCACACGGGGCTCTGAGGAGTGCGGGCCCGTCACGCCTGTTGAGGGGGAGCAGAAGCCTCTGCTCCGCGGTGTCTGCTTTGTCAGCCATGGGTCAGGGCTGTGACACTGGGGCCCGAGGCGTGTTTCTGGCGTGTTCTCCTCTTTGCCCCGAGCGCCCCTGTCACAGCTGACACCCGTGTGACACCCAGCAGGCAAGGACCCAGTGGAGAGCCTCGCTGAGCTTTGGTGAGACTGAGTTTGCTCACCTGGCCGATGGTTCCCCCAAATCCCTGCACCCCCGGAACCCACACCGCGCTCACTCCCAAGGTTGTGAGGTCAGGGTCTGTCCACCCCAGCCCCCCAAGCCCGAGTCCCACCCATGACGTCACGCCCTAGTATCTTTCAGATGACACCGAGGGACATGGGAGGCTTAGGGCCGAGTCATTCCGGATGTCACTGGCTTGGCGGGATGCGGGAGATCAGCTTGCTGTTGTGAAGACACAGCGAGCCCGCACGGTGTGGGGGTCCCTGGACCTGCTCTGCGGGCTTCTCGGCCGTCCCCCGGGCCCTTGGGTGATCCTGTGGCATTTCCGAGCACGTCCTGGGGTTGAAGTGGCTTTTATTGGGCTATTAGGCCTCGTTATCTG
>NW_011889093.1:80232-85827 GCF_000151845.1 Pteropus vampyrus | reverse complement strand
AGGGGACATGGAGAGGGAGCGCCATGCGAGTCAAAGGAGGCACCCGCTGGCCCATTTCCCGAGTCCCAGGTGACCTCCCCTTACCCGAGAAAATAGAAGTCTCTGGCCATGTGTAGGAAACTACCCCTGAGCTCGCCCAGCACAATGTCCCAACCCTCCGTGGCCGGATGGAGGCCAGCGGTGACAGTCAGCGGCCCGCGGTCATCAGCCACCCGGGGCAGGACGGCCCCCGACGCACCCTCCCCTCAGCCTCTCTGCTGCCCGCGCCTCTCCCTGCCTGCCGGTCTGCGTGCCGGGCCCGCTGCGGAGACGGAGCTGAAGAGCACGGCCCGCACGCTCCATCCGGCAGCTCGGGCCGCCTCCCCCGCGGTCGGCACCGGCCGAAAGCACGCGGTCTGCCTCAGAGCTCTGCGCTGTGCTCCACGGGAAAATGTCTGAGTCTCAGAAGCGTAACTCGCAGCACTAGCTCCCCCTCGCTTCTGGGGTCGGGAGGCAAACCTCACTGACTTAGAGGATACAGAGAATTTTTACCCTGAAGTATGGGCGCGTGTCTTTGAAAGCTTGACCGATATGGTCGGAGAATCATTCGACCTATAAACACGACCCACAGTGAGACCTCGTTCGTCTCCTGAGTGGCCGGTGGGTATTTTTCCTGCGGGGGTCCATCGGCTCAGCGTCGCCGTGCCTGGCGGGCAAGACACCCCTGTGGTTTTGGCAAGGACGTTGTAATCTACAGTAGCAAGCATTTGGGAATATATGTTGACAATAAATCACAGGTGTCGACGAACGCATTTTTTTGCATTTTGTGAAGCAGGTGAACGCTCTCTGAGTTACTTCTTCTCTTCTGGTATTTCTGGGGGTGCCACCCCATTTATTTCTGATCCTCTTATAAACTGGGGAGCCCCTAACTGGAGTTGCACCGAGCTCAGGGCGGTGACTGTGCCCTTAGCTATTTTCGTCCAGTAATAGAAAATCTGTTCAAGGTTCAGGTCGCTTTGCCCTTTGTGCTTCCCTTATTAATGAGAAATCCGGGGAAATGCTGCGCTTTTCCGGAAACAGACGGTGATTCATCAGGGACTCACCAGCTTTCCGAGTGCCGGTGACAGGGCACTGAGGACAGGGGGCGTTTGATTGTGCCGAGCACCGTTTAATCAAACCACGCTTCCGTGACTCGACTCTGATCAAGGCCAGGCCGGAAAACCCCAGGACGACTCGCAGCGGCCAGCGGGCCCTCCAAGCCGTCTGGTCGTCTGAGGTGACAACCTCCACGTCCTCTGACGCCGGGCACCCAGCAGGCGGCTTGAGGGCGTTCACACAAGGTGCTAGGGTCTCCCCCTCTGCCGAGCGTGCAGGCTGATTTTCGGTGACAAGAAGAAGCATGTTCAGAGCTTGGTTAGGTCAAGACATGGTGTTGGGTTGATGGCTGCATCACACGAACGTGACCTCCCTGTGCCCCTTGCTGAGCGAGCGCCTCAGAGGGAGCAAAGTGCAGACGGTCATCGCACGGGGAGCGTTTGAAGGAAAGGAGACTAACTGCCCTCATGTTCATTGTCAGCTGTCCTTCAGGAAAACCCAGTTGGCATAAATTTCTCAAGGAAAGGTACAGATACTGTGTATACTTTTTGAAGTAGAAAGGAGAATTGGAATGAAAGTGCACACGGAACTAAGTTCCTGGTGAGATTTCTTAAAAATAGCAAATAGAGGTGTGAGGAAGTCGCCCGAAGGCGATGAGAAAATCCCCGGCCTCAGACGTCGCTTCCCACGCGGCGACGATGTTTTAAGAACTATTCTCGCGGAGTCTCTGCTTCCGATCCCTCCACGTTCTAATGTTCTTGGAGCATCGGCGGCTGTGAAGCCCAGTAGCAGACACGAGCGAGCGGTGGCGGTGGCGGTGGCGGGAGTCGAGCTTGCTCTGGAAGGCCGAGGCCCTGCCCTTGGCGTGGACGGCTCACGCTCAGCTTCGAGGGCACTGCAGGGCACAGGGGACCGGTGGCCTGGCCACAGCAGAGCGGGCGCCGGGAACGGCACGGGGCAACAGCTTCACGTGATCCCTCGCGGCGCCGCGGCTTTCTGGACGGACACAGGGACAAAGCTCCTGTGACGTCTGAAACCGAGTCGTCGGCCAACGGCGTGTGTGCACGCGCCTCGTAAGCCCCACGTCACTACGGGAGTGTCGTCGCTGACTGGCCAGTCACGCGTAATGAAGAATCCTGCGTAAGGGTCGTTGTCATCTGTATAGATTCGGAGCAAACTTGGTAATTGGTGGCATATCCAATTGCTGTCACCAGTATTTAAAAGTGACAATGTGAAGTGCTTTGAGGAAACTTTTTCCTCCTTCTCTTAAGATGACAGCGTTTGTAGCTTTCCTTGAGTTTCCTGTGTCTTTCAGTGAAGAATTGTCTCCTATTGATAAAATGGTAAACGAAGCAAGAAAATAGCTCCAGATATAAATTCTTCACAAAGTTTAGAAATAGGTAGGAAGGAATGAACCTCAAATCTTCGGTTTCGCTGTTTGCAGTAACCTGCGCTCCAGGTGCGCTTGCTCACATAACGCAGTGCCTTGAGGTGATTGCATAATCCAGTTTTAAAAAGTCTCTGAGTTGCTGCCCACATGCGACAACACTTTCTGTACTTGCTGAGTTGTGCAAACGGTTGCAGATGGTCAGTTAGAAGTAGAAGATATATTCTGCTTTTCACCAAAAAAAAAAAAAAAAATTAAGATGTAACTGGGAGATAAAGTAGGCAGAGTAACAGTGGGATAGCCAGAGATCTGGGTTCTGACCTGAATGTGACTCTGAGCAAAGCGCTGGCATCTCCTGGCAGGCGGCGTCCACAGCTATGAAACGAGGAGCCGACGCGGGCGCATGACGTGGTCACGGCGGGTGCGCGTCCCAGCGGTCAGGGGACCTCTGCACGCAGCTGTCCACGGGTCATGAGAACAAAGACAGACACCGGTCCAGGTGTGGACACAAACCCACCTGCTTCTCTCGGCTTACACACCCGGCCAGCCCCTGCCGAGCTGTCCAGGAGCGGACGCAGCAGGGGGCTTTCTACAGATTGCTCCCAGAGCCAAAATCATTTGTTTGGAATTTCACGGGGACTTCAGGGGCGGGGGACACAGTGGCAAGTTTGAAGCCAACAAACTGAGCTTTCCTGAGCCTGTGGAATGTCGCCGGAGGCCAGCTGTGGCAGTGACTGAATGCAGGACACACGCCTGAAAAGAAGTCTTTAGTCTTGACCATCAAGTGAGGACATAAAAGGAGGACGTTGAAGGTGGACCCCTCTTCCCCGCCCCGGCCCCCGAGCGGCTGGGGGCTCCAGGAAGCTGCCTCATTTGCGCCCCCCAGCAAGACGGGAGCGTGAGGAGAGGGCCCCTCCCGCCTGACCGATGGCCTCCGCCTTTAAGGACCACGGGCTGTCGTGTTAGCCCCGACATTCCGGCCCTGAGCCCAGAGTTCTTTTAAGGGCCACAAGGATTTTCAAAGTAAGAATTATTTAAAGACTGCCGCGCTCTCCCTTCCACGTGGCCAGCTACCTGTCGCCGTGAGATCTGGCATGCCGTTGGGAGGTCGGCGCCGGGAGCCCCCTTTTGATGAAAGTAGGCAGAGCAGGCTCCGGCAGCCCTGCGGTAGGGAGCGCCCAGGCCGGCGAGGGTGGCCGCTGTCCCTGCGGGTCCACCCCGAGGCACGTGGGCCCTGCGGGGTGCGGCAGGAGGCGCCCCAGTGTCCCGAGTTCCCTCATGGGCCCAGCGCACGGTCTGCAGTCCCGTCCACACCCGCGGCCCCTCACCCGCCCCCGCCCGCCGCTGCCCCGTACGCGGAGGCTGCTGGGACGAGAGCGCCAGGCCCCGTCCCCGTGGCGCGTGGCTGAAGGGAAGGCAGCGCTAGAGTGAACAGCGGGAACGCGAGTTAAAACACGGTCGTCGCGCAGCGGCTGCAAAGTGCCAGGGGTCTCCGAGAAGCAAGGTGCCTTCTCCCACTGGGAACAAGGAGGCAGGTGAATGAAGGGTCCTGCGGAGCTTGGCCTGAAACGTGGAGGGAGCGCATGCCGGGGGTCGGGGGGGCAGCGAGGGCAGGGTGGGGACCGGGGCGTGAGGGCAGCTGTGGACACGCTGCCCGGCCCAGCTGGGTTGGGGAGGAGAGCGGAGGCTGTGGGTGGTGGGAGATGAGCTCCAGGGCAGGTGCGGATGGATGACAGGTGTTTTGAGCGGCAGCTCGAGCTTGAGTCAGCCCAGGTGGCACAGAGGCCGAGGGCCGAGCGGCGCGCAGGAGGCCGTCTGTTGGGGACGTGTCGACTGGCTCGGATGAAGATGAGGAAGGAGATCAGCTCGGGGGCTCAGACCCAGGCTGGGGCCCGCGCGGGGAGCGTGAGCCTGTGAGACGCTGCCCGGTGAGCCCCGCGGGAATGGGGCAGAGCTGTCCCCTGTGCAGCCCCCACGTCTGAGTCTGAGGGCTGGTGGTCAGGAGAGGGTCGGTGCCTCGCGAAGGTGAGCAGCTGGGCGACATGCAGGTGTCGCAGAAAACTTCGTAACTACGGACGGAACGCCATCCAGATGGAGGCGCCCCGCAGACACTCACGGGCGTGCTTGCCGCTGGGGCTGGGGATGCAGACTGAGCAGCCAGCCATGTAGGTGACAGGCGACGGCACTCAGGTGGTGCCTAAGGGACTTGACCGTCGACCTAAAACGTAGGGGAAATCATTGAGGTCGTAGAATAAGCCGGGGCTTGACCGGGCTTGAGTTTTTAACGCGTATCCGAGTGGCAGCGTGGAAATCCCCGGGCGCTGTCTGCCGCCGGAGCCGCCCGCCGAGACGCGCAGACGAAGCCCGGCCTGTGCCCGGCCCTCACCGCGCCTCGCGGCTTCACCTGCGCCCCTCACGGCACCAACACGCCTCTGTCCCGCACGGTCGGTGGCAGGCCGCAGGCTCAGCCGGCTCAGCGTGAGCGGCCCACACCCGCAGAGACGCGTCGTGACGCCCGCCGTGCACAGAGAGGGCCCGAGGCACAGGCTGCAGGCCGGAGGCATGGCTGGTCCTGACCCACAGACTGTCCTGACCCACGGGCCGGTCCCGACCACAGGCCCGGCGCGTCCCAGGCCCAGCACAATCCACGAGGCCCTGAAAGGAAAACAAGGAGGAAGAGCTGTGGTGGCCGCAGGAGAAGGCTCAGCGTGGACCTGGCAGTCAGCGCCGTTGACTGACGGCGAAGTCCGGGGCGAGGGAGCGGGGAGCCCAAGGCGGGGGGCGGGGTCTCACTGCAGACACTGTGTCTGTGCGTAGACAGAGCCGGCCCCCGCGATGGCCGGCCCCAGGCCTCAGCCAGAGCCCCCTTCCACGTGCCCCCCTGGCTCCCAGCACCATGTGGCCTCCCGTGCGTGGGGTCCCCTGGGTCACAGTGCTGCTCCCAGGGACCCTGCCCTTTTTATGGGGGCTTCTCTCGCCAGAGCTGACCCCACGGGAGTGACCCCTGTAAGCCCCCGCCCACCCCGACTCTCACGGTATTCTCCTCCTGCCAGGACCTCAAGACCAAGGCGTGGGCAGGGCCATGCTCCCTCCGAAGGTTCTAGAATCCGTCCTAGGCCTCTGTCCAGCTTCCG
>NW_011889093.1:79518-80182 GCF_000151845.1 Pteropus vampyrus | reverse complement strand
ATCCGTCCTAGGCCTCTGTCCAGCTTCCGGTGTTGCCGAGACCCTTGGTGATCCTTGGCGTGTAGACGCACCCCTCCAGCCTCTGTCCCCATCATCACGTGGCCTTCGGCGTGTGCGTGTCCTCCTGTGAGGACAGGAGACGCACTGGGTGTAGGGCCCACGCTCGTCCCGTTGGGTTGTCATCGCGAGTACATTTGTAGCTACATCGAGATCACGTCTTGATCACATTCACAGGTTTGGGGCTTCCATACATCTTTTTTGGGGGACAAACCACAACAGCAGTCATGTTAATAGTATATGGAAAGGAAAAATTCTCAGACTTTAATTTCTTTTTGGTTTTTCATATTTTTAGGCTGTTATTTAAAATACTTCCAGGCTAAAATGCTTTTGTGACACACTTCCACGTTTGCATGTGTGTCTCATCCCTTCCTGAAAAGACTAGGAGGTCGAGCCAGACGTAGCAGCTGTCCCCCCCCACCCCCACCCCCGGCGACAGGATTGGGGTCTCAGACGTCCTGAGGAGTCAGGACTCCCAGCCCATGTCCGGGAGGGACGTGCGACCTCAGGAAGCTCATGGCACTCGCCTCGGCTCGGCGGCGTGGGACGCCGGACTTGGGGTGCAGCACCGCGAACCCCACGTCAGCTCCCTGCTGGAGAGTGCTGT
>NW_011889093.1:57278-78953 GCF_000151845.1 Pteropus vampyrus | reverse complement strand
TGACCCCTGTAAGCCCCCGCCCACCCTAACTCTCACGGTACTCTCCTCCTGCCAGGACCTCAAGACCAAGGCGTGGGCAGGGCCATGCTCCCTCCGAAGGTTCTAGAATCCGTCCTAGGCCTCTGTCCAGCTTCCGGTGTTGCCGAGACCCTTGGTGATCCTTGGCGTGTAGACGCACCCCTCCAGCCTCTGTCCCCATCATGGGGACTTCAGCGTGTGCGTGTCCTCCTGTGAGGACAGGAGACGCACCGGGTGTAGGGCCCACGCTCGTCCCGTTGGGATGTCATCGCGAGTACGTTTGTAGCTACATCGAGATCACGTCTTGATCACATTCACAGGTTTGGGGGTTGGGGCTTCCATACATCTTTTTTGGGGGACAAACCACAACAGCAGTCATGTTAATAGTATATGGAAAGGAAAAATTCTCAGTCCTTAATTTCTTTTTGGTTTTTCATATTTTTAGGCTGTTATTTAAAATACTTCCAGGCTAAAATGCTTTTGTGACACACTTCCACATTTGCATGTGTGTCTGATCCCTTCCTGAAAAGACTAGGAGGTCGAGCCAGACGTAGCAGCTGTCCCCCCCAACCCCACCCCACCCCCGGCGACAGGATTGGGGTCTCAGACGTCCTGAGGAGTCAGGACTCCCAGCCCGTGTCCGGGAGGGACGTGCGACCTCAGGAGGCTCATGGCACTCGCCTCGGCTCGGCGGCGTGGGACGCCGGACTTGGGGAGCAGCACCGCGAACCCCACGTCAGCTCCCTGCTGGAGAGTGCTGTTTCTCACCTTTTGTAAATAGTATATGTCACGTGTCCTGAACCTATTATGAGGGTCACTGGCCGTCCCCTCGGGTGGCCGAGGCGATGTCCTCACTGCAGGCCGGAAGGCGGGAGGGGGAGGGAGGAGCGGGCCCGGTGGGCTGCGGAGCGGTCAGGCCCTCGTGCTATGCACTGTCCTGTGTGTCGTTCTGGAAGGTGGCAGAGCTCCCGGCCGCCAGTCCCCGGCCTGGGTCCGTCACCTGTCCACTCAGCGTGCACCAGGCCTGGAAACGGGCGTTGTGCGTAGCGGTTGGAAAACAGACACGGTTCCCGTCCTCACGGCCACATCCGCGGGAACGAGAGTCACGCACCGTACGCCTGAGCATCCCTGCTACGCTCAGGGCGTCTCCCTGGGGCCTGGCTGCTCCCGGGGTTCACGGGGAGTGTCCCCGCAGGGCTAGTATTGGGGGTGAGCGCCGGAGGGGGAGTCTCGTCTCGGTGAGTGGGAGTGGGGTGCAGCGAGTCAGGAGGGCGGTGACTGGATGAACAAGGGCCCGAGACAGTGGGGAGGGGGCGGGTCTGCAACCTGAGAGCAGGTCAGTGGCCGGAGCCAGGCTGCAAGGGGGCAGGGGACATGGCAGGAAGGGCTTGGGGAGCCGGGCTCAGGGAGGGCGTCTGCGTCAGGCCAGCCATGGACCTGGGTGAGGACCAGCACCCTTGCTTGGATTCATAGAAAAAGAAGCGTAGCCTGAGGCGTGGATCTGGAACAGGCCTGAGGCTCGTGCCAGACGTCCCGCTGGCTCACGAAGCATGTCATGCAGCCGCTGGCTTGTGTCACGCAGCCCCTGGCTTCTGCGCCTCGGAGCACTGTTAGCATTGCATTTCAAACCTTTCTAGTCACATGGAGTTATTAGTAACGAAACAAAGGTGACCTCTGTGGTATGGTAAGAAGCCCCCAGTCTGCAGGTAGCAATTCCTGGTGAGTGTTTTCTACGCATTCCACTGACCTGGGCTCTGTGGCGTGGGGAGCTCGGGGGGCAGTCTGCTGCGGCCGGGCGCCTAAGCCCGCTTTCTTAAACGGGTCGTTCCGTTGTCCAGCGACTACTGATGTTCGTGTCATTGTCAGTTTGTCACTTACTGAGAGGCGTGTTAAGCATTCCTGAGATGGTAATGGATTGTCCAGTTTCTACCCTTGGTTCTGCCAACTTTCGACGAATTCTGTATGTTTTGAAAGCATATATTTCGATGTGTGCGGCTGACAGTCAGTGCACCTCCCTGGTGGGCCGCAGCGTCCATCGGTGTGTAGCAAAGCAGCTCTTCCCATTAATCTTCGCGGGGTATGTCTTTTCGATTCTTTAATGTGAAACTTTCTGTCTCTCGTCCTAGTTGTTTCTATACATTTATTTTAAAGTGGTTCAACCCTCTCTGTGTCCTGACTGGAGAATTCAGGCGTCCACGCCGATGGTCATTTCTCACGCATTTTGCTTGGTCTCCCCCCTTTGAGTCTGTGTAAGGTCCAGGACCTGATTTCTCCCTGCCAACGAGAGCGCCTGGCGCTCGTGGCCGTGGGTTCACCCACGAGTGACCGACAGAGCCCCTGGGCTGCGGCCCGGCCATCCCCAGCGGCGTCCGTTTCCGCGTACCCGGCTTCTTCCGAACCCCCTTTCCCTCCTTTCTTGCCCACTTTGGGAATACTCGTCTTCCTCTGCCCCCTGTTAGTTTAGCGATCACACAGTGGATTTCTGTTTTTATCGGTTTCTCTAGCAACTTTAATCCACATCTTTGATGACTTTCGGAAAAATACGAGGAAGTTAGACAGTTAAACTCTGATCGCCCCCCTTCTGTAAGTTCTAACTGTTTTTAAGTCAGTGTTTCGTGTCTGACTTAAGCCCACGACATATGCGACGCTTTCACGTCGAGTGTGCGGTCCACGAGGGTTCAGCTGTGCCCGTGGGCACACTGCCGCGGGCTGTCCGTCTGGAAGTGTCTTTCTTTTGTCCTTCTTGAAAGATCTTCTGCAAGGTGGAGAATCCGAGGTCGACGTCATTTTCTCCCAGCGCCGCGCGTGTGTCAGTTCGGTCCCTTTTGGCTTCCCGTAGAGTGTTAGTTGACTCTCTAACTTTCATTTGCAGAAAATCTGTCTTTTCTTCTGGTAGCTTCAGAGAGATTTCTTCCTGTTTTTTGGCATTCCAGAGATTTTAATGTGATGTATTTAGGTATGGATTTATTCTTCTTTTAATCCTCCTTAAGATTTTTAGGCCTTTTTAAGTGTAAGGATTGGTATTTCATCAACTCGGGAATGATCCTCGACTGCCGTCGCCTCTCTGAAGGGTGTTTGTCTCCCTCCCGTCTGCCTCGGCTGCCAGGCGGAGGCTCGAGGCATGCTGGATTTTCTCACTCCCGCTACCAAGCCTCTTACCCTGCCTTTCACATTTCCTGTCTTTTTGACTTTCTGGTTTGCATTCTGTCAGTTTTCGGCAGATCGAATTTTTCCTTTTTAACTCTATCTTGGACTTCGTCTAAACTGCCATTTAATCTGTTGAGTTTTTTATTGAAATTATTATAGTTTCACTTTTTTAAGTTTTACTTATGTTTACAAATCTGCTCGATTGTTTTATCGTCTCTAATGTCCATATGATGCTTTTGATCTCCCCTTTTGTTTTTTATACACATGAAACAAGCGTTCTATATTATTTGTACAAAAACGTGAACCTCTGCAGCCTTTCTGGGTCCGGGGCTGCAGCCGGCTCTCCCTGCTGGCCCTTGCCCACGGTGGCTCACTTCCATGTGCACTCGGCAGATGTGATTGTGAGTCGTGTCCCTGAGAATGTCCCCTGGGTTGCAGCTCTGACACGAGTGTCAAGCATGTCTCGAGGATCACAGTGGCCTCTGTCTGGCCCTTGGAGAGCCACAGACTGGACCTTTACAAGGCACATTTTGGGGCAGGCGTTTCTCAGGCTGCCCAGGAGTGTGATTTTGGCCTCGCCCCGTCCAGCGCTCACGCCTAAAGGCACCCCTCTTCTGCGGCCGTTCCCCAGCCCCCACGCCCCCGATAGCTCGCGCTCCGCGGGTCCTCACTGGACCTCCTCCCACGTGGGTCCCTGGCCTGCTCCAGCTCCTGCCACTTTCCAGATTCCGTTAAAACCGGCTCCGCATCACGGGGCTGGCACGGACTCAGGGCCGGGGCTGCTGCTGGTGCCACTCACCCGTGGGGCACGTGCCCTTTTCCTGGCACTTAGCCTAATTCCTTTCCCCCCATGCCCCGTAGGGTCGGCCACACTTTCGAAAGAAGAGGGTCCCCCCGTCCCCCCGGTGTGGTCCAGCACGTGTGCGTCTCAGGAAACCGCCCATGTAGGAGGCGGCCCACGGGCTGCACTCGCCATGGAGCCCGACCCCAAGCGGCGTCCCGGAACGTTTCCTGCGTATGGCCGTCCTGTTCCATCGCCGAATGACCATGTGGTGCCTGAAATACTGGCGCTGTCTATGAAATATTTTTTTAAAGATGAACATTTCTTGCTAAAAAAGATCCTGGCAAGGAGCTCACGTTCTCCTTTGTACGCGTTCCAGGTCTTGGGAGACTTTTCTACTCGGAGGGTTTTATTCTTCCTTGTTAAGGAACAAACCCTTCCTGCTGCGGTTCTAACCTGTTTCCTCTTTCCTGCTAACTCCCTTCCTTTGGGAGTTTCTCTGTAGTTTGTGCACAGGCTCAGATGGGCCCCCAAAGCCCCTCTTCCTCTCTCCACAGCTAAGTCTCTTCCCGCACGCTGGGGCCGAGTGCTGTGCTCAGGAGGGAGCCTCTCCGTGGACCTGTGTCACGAGGTGCTCAGTACCATTGGCGGAATGGGAAGTGCGTGTTCGTCCCCCGGGGTTGCCACAACAGAGAGCGGCTTGAAACAGCAGACGTGCGTCTCGCGGTCTGGAGGCCCGAGGTCTGAACCAGGGCCACAGGACCCTGCCGCCCCGACGCGTGCAGCGACCCCGTCCTTGCCTCCTCCGGCTCTGTGGGGGCCGTGGCATTCTCTGGCTTGTGGCCACATAGCTCCAGCCTCTGCGGTCACATGGCCTCCCTCACGGCGTCTCTGCCTGCACGTGGCCTTCCTACAAAGACACGTCATGCTGGGTTAGGGCCCGCCCTGCCCAGCGTGACTTCACCTTAACTAGTTACATCCGCAGCCACCCTACGTCCACGTAACGCCACATTCTGAGGTCCCGGGGGTCAGGACTTCAACACGACTTTTTTTTTTTTTTTTTTTTTTGAGGACTGGGGTACAAAATTCAACCTACAAAAACATATAAGCAGTCGTAAAGCTACGGACGCTGTCACCTCCCAGTGAAAGGCAGCTCCTCGCCGCCCCCCCCCCTTTTAGAATGTGGTTAGAAAAGACGGGGCACGCCAGGGCACCCACAGTCGGTGTTCCCGGGGCCCTCCCTCCGGCACACCCCTCGGCGCCTTTTCCTCGCGATGCCGTGGCCTGCGCGTCTCAGTCTGCGATCCCTCTACTGTCTCGTGAGTAAACGAACCTTTGACAAGGAAACCTGGCCCTTCTGCCTCCGAGAGCACAGCGTTCCCGCGGCCAGGGCGCCCTCGGTGTCTGTCCCCAAAGCCGTCCGAGGCCGGCGGAGGCCGTCACCTGGGCTTCCGTCTCGCGGTTCCCTGACGGCAGAATCGGGCCTGGTGGTCTTTCCTGGCCACGTGCAACATGTTGTCTGTGAAGGGAGGAGCCTGGTCTGCCACCCTCTCGGCTGCCATTCCCTCTTGCGATGTCCTTCGATCACAGCTCGTGTACGGCTTGACACACTGAGACTGTGAACTCGCCGAGGCTCAGACCTCGTCTGAACACGTTTCACCTTGCCGTGTAAGTGCGGATGGTCAGGCCACGTCTCTTCACTTCCCGAGACGAGGCCTTTGTGTCTGTTTCCTAGATTCTGTGTTTTAGAGAGATGCCATAACTGTGCAGGCTGCGCTCCTCACAAACCTCTGAAAATCGTCATCCCTTAAATCGTCAAGTCCCTTAAACAAACACGCACTGCGTGCTGCAGGCAGTGGCTCCTGAGTATCTCTGAGCTGGTGGGAGAGGCCAACGGAGAAGCCAGGAGTTGGAGCGCGGGAACCGGGGCCCCCAGGCAGGACTCCTTGACACAGCCTGTGGTGTGGAGGGGTGTCGCGGGCTTCCCCGGGGGCAGCAGGGAACCGTGGAGAACGCAGGAAGAGGCGTAGCCAGTGGGTGGAGGCTGGAGGGCAGGAAGGACGTCCCAGGCCGTGACGACAGTGCACGCAGCATCCCAGAGACTGGAAGGTCCACGTCCCACAGCACGTCAGCGTGGGACGTGGCCGCCCTCTGGGAGAGAGCGGAGAGGCCGGTGGCTCAGTAAAGGCACGTGACGGAGCACACAGCCGCCGAGCAGTCTGCCCTGTCCTGGCCGACGTGGGCAGCTGTGGGGCGTCGGGACCGACCACCCAGTTTGCTTCTAGGAAGATTCGTTTGGTAGCAGGATGCAGATGGGCTTTGGGGGGGCAGCACGGAGCCAGTCATCACTGTATTCCGGCCAGAACTGGCGAGGGCCATGCCGTGTGACTGACTGCAGGGCTGGCAGAACGCGAGACACGAGCAGGACTGAGGAGGTGTCCTCGACAAGTCCGAGTTCCGCTGGACGCGGGAATGAGGAGTGGCGTCCGCGTTTGGGCGGCGGGGCGGGTGGCGGGGCCGCACACAGGCAGTGCCGTCTCACGGAGAGGGCGTTCCAGTAAAACAGCTGGAGCTCGGGCATCTGCTCCTTTCCCAGTTGGCATTCATTTTCTATGTGAAACTCTAGGATTTTAGTAAATAACGTCGAGCCCTTGACAGTTCGCAGAGCACTTCCACGTTATCGGTTGATCTGTTCGGAATTGCTGTTTCTGTAGGTGACAGTCTTGTGAGAAAAGCAGGACAGGTTTCTCCTGTCCCCTTCCCTGCCTGTCCGCCTTCTTCGTGGCCTGGGGCGGGGGGTCGTCCTTCGTTGGGGGGCCATCCCGCGCACCGTGGAATCTCCAGCATCCCTGGCCAGTAGCACCCCTCTGTCCCCTCTAGTTCTGACAGCCAAAAATGTCCCCAGATATTGCCCAATGTCCCTTGGGGGACAAAGTCACCTTCAGTTGAGAGCCTCTGTTCTAGAGGCTCAGAGAATTTCAGCACAAATCAAGTCACCATCAGAACAGCAGGTGGAGACTTATCTCAAGACCTGTCACTTTCTGATATACGTTCCTTCTCGCAAACGTGGCACAGTGTCCCGGGTCCACACTGTCCTCAGTGCATGGATCTGCTGTGTGATAGAGACTTTATGTTCAGCCGTGTCTGTTTCGTGTCCAGTGCTGCATCTTTTCATTTCCAGAGGTATTTTGTTCATTTTTCTATTTTCTGGGTCACTTTTAGAGTCTCTCGTTCTTCAATCATATTTTCATTTCTTCCTTTTGTTCCCTTAAACAAAATAGATGTGATGATTTTGTATTCTACGTCTGATGAGTCCAGCAGGCAGACGTCACACGTCTGATTCCGTGGCCCGTCGTCTCGCTGGCTCTGCTGATACACCGTGTCCTTGTGAACCGTGTTCAGCGACTGTGAGCTCATGATCCTGGGGACATCCGAGGAATTCTTCGAAGCCTGGGTCTGATGTCGGTTTCTGCTAGGAACCTGGAGTAAGAACCATTTGAGACCCTTCTAAGTTCTCGGCTTGAGTTTTTGTTGTTTTAGATTATCGAGAGTGAGCGAATGCAGGTCATAGCTGTGTAAGGGCTGCTTGTGTTCACAGATTCTCAGGGGACGGTTCTCACCCCCTTTAGTGCCAATGTTGGGCCACGATCCTCTTTGCAAGGGGGTGTTTAGTGCACACAGCCTACCCGGCTCCCCCACCCCCTGCCGCTAGGACCCCACACTGTGTGGCTGGGCTTTCGTCTTCTGTGGCCCCGATAGCTGTCAACATGGCATCTCAGACCTAGACCTCGATCTCGCCTCCTCCTGCTGCCCCTCACCTCTCGTTGTAACTGGCTGTTGGACTGTGACCTTCCTCTCAGGGAGAGGTGTCTTGTCTTCTGAGGCTTGTGTGGCTGGAGACCCCTGCCCAGCCTGCAGCCCACTTATGAGACAGAGCCCCCGGTTTGGGGTTACTCACAGCTCTTCCCTTGGCCTTAGGCCTGGGGCCGCACGCCTCTGCCCCGGGCAGGGTCTCAGAGAATTCTGAACCGGGCCCTTTCCCCCATGGCCACATCTGACCATGGCCACGTCTGACCACGGCCACGTCTGACCACGGCCACGTCTGACCCATAAGAGCTGTCACACGGCCCCCAACACAAGCCCTGCAATTGTAGGTCCGCTCGGCGAACAGCCCTCCTGTGCCTCCCCGGGCAGCGCTCACCCCTGGCTTCAGACGCCAGACCTATGATGCTGTGTCCCCAGCAAGTCACAGACCCCACAGTGGGGCTTGAAATAAAAGAGGTGGCCCCCCCCGCCCCTAAGCCTTTGTCACCCTGCTCTTTCATAGGTGGGGGGAAGGGAAGGGTGCTCCAGCACAGATGTCGCCTATGTCACCTCCCTCACTGTCCAGGACAGCGTGTGTCCCAGAGACGGTGGGGTCGTAGTTACGACAGCCTCCTGTCCCTCACTGTCCAGGACAGCGTGTGTCCCAGAGATGGTGGGGTCCCAGTTACGACAGCCTCCTGTCCCTCACTGTCCAGGACATCGTGTGTCCCAGAGACGGTGGGGTCCCAGTTACGACAGCCTCCTGTCCCTCACTGTCCAGGACAGCGTGTGTCCCCGAGACGGTGGGGTCCCAGGCCCAGGGAACATGCTCTCGGCGTCTCCTTGAATTGGCCTAGTTATTCGTCCTTGAAATTTTGAAATTTTACACCTCACATATCTGGGGACTTGGTAGGAATTTTAATTTTCATTAGTCAATCATGAAATCCCATCTGCTCTAAGTTCTTAGTCACCCTGTTCTTTCGCGGACTGGGACCCCGCTTGCTCTGTCTGCCCAGGAAATGTCTGCTTAACCCAAGGAGTCCCCCCAAATGCCACCTCTGCCTTGACTTCCCCAGTTAGGATCGACTTCTCATTTATCTCTGATCATGTAGCACTTTCTTATGTTTCTTTGCATTTCAAAAAAACTGCCTTGTGTTTGTCTACTCGCTCGCCTTCCCGTCCACGTGACTGCAAGCTTCCGGAGGTCGGGGCGTGTCCTGCCAGTCTCGCACCCCTAACGCAAGCACAGGGCGGGGGCTGGGAGGCGGCCATGACCGTTGGTCGGCCTGAACCGAATGCACAGTAGCCAGCCCGGCACTGAGGCACAGTGGTGGCCGTGGATTCCAGCGCCACACTTAGGGTGCTAAGTCAGAGGGAGAATAGAGATCCCCAGAGATAACTAGGGGCCTGCGGGACTCTGTGTCTTCTCTGCAAGTCTCCATAGCCCCCTATCGGGGCACCAGCCTTTGCGAAGTTTGCCTTTTCTTCTCTAGTGTTTGGTAAGGGTCGTTTGGACCCAGCTTACAGGAGGCCCTGACACCGCTCCCAGGTCCAGCGGCCTGGAGGGTATCATCATATAAGCCCGGGGGCGGTGGTGGCTGGTTGCTAGGGACGTTGATATACCTTTGTTCTACCAGGATGAAGACAAAGGCAAGCAGATTTGTTCTAGCAGTGAAATGAATTCCACAGTTGAAATGTGAAAGCTTTTTTTTTTCTTTCGAGATGTTCAAGCTCAAAAGAAAAGTTTTGTTGCACAAATTTTGGGGGAATCATGAATGTCCCCAAAGACGTTTCCTTCCCAGTCCTGTCACGGCAGGCCAAATGCTCTTGATCTGTGCCTGCCCCAAGGCTTCTGCCCTGAGCTGGCGCAGTTGGCACGGGGTGCGCCTGTCTCTGGCCAGTTAGTTGGGCCTGCTCCCCACAGCGAAGCTTGGTGGAAACGCCCCTCCCGCCCTCCGAGCTGGTCACCAGGCTGACGTCTAGTGTCTGTCAGCCGCCCTCCTGGTCAGAGCAGCAACATGGCATCGCCCCCGCCTGTCTTTACATTTGCTCAGAGCCTGGATGGCTGGGAGGAGGGACTGAGGGTAGTTGGGTGGGGGTGGCGGACAGGGTGATAAGCTGCTTCCCAGAGTGGGGATAATCAACCTCAAGCAGAACTCTCAAGGGAAGCAGTAAATGATTCCGACTGACGTGTTAGAGATTCGCAGTGAGAACACAGAACATGACAGTGAGCCCTAGGTCACATCCTGATACTAAACTCTCCGGGCTTGCCACCACCTGGCCTGCAGCATCCACCAAACCCCGAGAGCCATCTGGCCTCACCTGTGACCTGGATGCAGTGTGAGCTTACCAGCTTACTGGGGTCACCTGCCCTCTGTACTCACTTTAGTGAAGATATCCTGTCACAGGTATTAGTGCCACTTTTGATTCAGCGAAGGGGAAGCATGACACATAGACTTTCACAGTCTGAGCAGCACTAGATAGCCGCTTCTGGACCGTTCTAGGGCCGACGGTAGTATGTTGATGGCGTTGTTGGACCCTGTCTTAAACATAAACTCAACACGTGGACATTGCACAAGCGTCAGACAGGACAGGATGCGCCGAGTCCTGCTCACAGGTCCCGTACTGCCTACAGCCCTCCAGGAGTATTTGTAGAAAAAAGGATGTTTCCCTTTAAGGCAGATCCGTTGCGGCTGCGAGCCTGGTCTCGGGACTCCCTGTACAAGCCCTGATAGGTCATCTCTGGATAATTTCTATATATGGAGTCGGAGGTCATGGAGAACGGATGTGTCTTTGTTCTCCAGCCAGTGCCAAGGGCGGCTTTCCCAGCCTGGTGCCTGCGTCCCCGACCACGTGGGGATCCGTTCATCACCGGGGAGTGACGGGTGGGCTCCCTGGCCGAGGCGCCGGGGCTGCGGGGCCGGGAGCGAGAAGCGGGCCGTGGGACTGGGGCGGGGTGAGGTGCGGAGCGCAAGTACCCCCGGATTTTGTTCCATTTTCTGGAAGCGTTTGCGAATCAACAATTAAAGTTTTGTTCGGCACAGAAGCGCTTTGTGCCAAAGTGTATAAATGGATGTTTTAAGGAAAGAAAACATAATGACACTCCTAAGCTAGGAAAGAGCCCAGCAGGCCAGCGAAGCAGAACAGAGAACGCGCGGCGGGCGTGGCCGGGCACCGCTCCGGCGACCTAGTGCCGCGCAGCGGCGGTCCTCGGCCGGGGGCGGCGGGCGTGCTCCACGGCGGGCGCTGATTGGCGGCGGGCGTGCTCCACGGCGGGCGCTGATTGGCGGTGGGGCGGTGGGCGGAGCCGCGGCGAGCGGCCGCACAGGCGGAGTACTACGCGGAGGGCGGGGGGAAGAGGAGGAGGGGGCGTGGCGCCCGGGGCGGCAGAGCGGTGGGCGCTGATTGGTGCTAGTGGAGGGGCACGAGGGCTTGGGCGTGGCTGGGCGTGGCAGCGGCCGCTGATTGGCGATAGTAGCAGAGGGCGGGGCGGGGCGAGGTTGCCTGGGGCTGGTCTTCGCGGGGCCGGAGAAGGAGGGAGCGCCTGGAGCGGCGGACGTTCATTGGTGGAATTTGCGGCGGGCGGGGCGGGGCAGCGGGTGGTGATTGGCTGTAGTGGCTGTGGGCGGGGCGGGGCGGGGTCGCCTGGTCCTCGCCCCGCGGCGGCGGCGGCGGCGGCGGCGGCAGGAGGAGGAGGGATCGCTGGGGCCCCGGCCGCGGTGGCCGGCTCGGCCTGCCCTTTGTGCCCGCAGCCTGCGCCCCGCGCCGATGGCCGCGGCGCCGGGCTCCCAGGCCACGCGCGCCCGCCCGCGGACCTAACCTCCGCGCCTGGGATGCGCCGGGGATGCGCGTCCTCCAGCCCTGCGGCTCCTCCCGGCTGGGCGCGGGGCCATGGAGCTGAGCATGAAGAAGTTCACGGTGCGCAGGTTCTTCTCCGTGTACCTGCGCAAGAAGTCGCGCTCCAAGAGCTCCAGTCTAAGTCGGCTCGAGGTAAATGCCGTCACCTCCAGCGCGCAGGTTCCCAGGTTCCCGCCGCGCCCTGGAGGACGCCTCGGGTCTCGGGGCCACCCCGAGCCCATTGTCACATGCGCTGTACCCGCAGATGCATCGGGGAGTTAAAGTTATTTGAGAGCTGGTCCGGTTTTCCTAAAATCGAACGTTATTATTGGGACTTACTAGTAATTGGGCTGGTCTTCGGTCCTCAGCGGGGACTAAACTCTGCCCCTATCGAATCTCTAACTAATTTTGTTCCACGGTCTGGGCAGGATTTGGGGGTGGTCACCTGGGTGCTCTGGATGAGGAGGGCTGGACGGCACTCGGGGCGGCACCTCAGAAGTCCCAAGACAGAAGCTCCCCGCCCCAGCCTCTGTCGTGTTGACGGGTTCCTTGTACAGCAGCCCAGGGCCACGCCGGTTCCACGGCTCGGTGAAGGTCCTTCGCGTATTTGAATCAGTGTAGAATTAACAAAAAAGGATGAAAAAAAATTCAGCAACTCAATCCACTCTGGCCAGTCCGAAGCCAGTCCTAAAGGCGCCCAGTGGTGAAGTGCCTGATGCGGCACCCCTGGGCAGCTCTGGGCTGGACACGGATGGTCCTGCAACCCCGAGAATCGCGTCCTTTCTCCTCTCCCTCCTCGTGTCATCTGGGGGTCTCCAAGTCATCTGTGGGCCATTCTCTAATGTGGTTGGTTGTTTTTCCCCAACAATCAAATCTTATTATCTTCATCTCAATGTCCAAATGGCATTGTTGAATCTATAGATGACAAAATGGTGAAATGTGTTCTAGTCAAAAAGGGACATTGTGATGAAGGGGGTGGGGTTTCCCTTGACAGTGTCCTTGCCTTTGCCGTGAGGCTGGCACCTATGGAGGTTTTCGGCTTGTCTGTTTCTGTGAAGGCAAACGATTGGAACAATGTCACATTTTGATCTTGCTTTTCTTTGTTGCAGCTGCCATGGTATTAGCTACAGGCGTGGATTCTGTAACAATTAAGAGATTTTGAAGCAAAGCTCGGGAATAAGACATGAAGGCAACAGGGAATTTACTCATTTAAAAAGTTTCTGTTATGGTGTTACCGAATCTGAATTTAGAGTACTGGAAAGGATCTTTGTGGCTGGTTTCTGACTGTAAAACATCCTTTCGAACAAGTTTAACTATTAATCAAATAACGAAGGAGGGCTTGCTTTAAGCCTCACGCTGACGGAAATGAAACCTAAGTTCGCTGAAATAAGTCATTTCCTTGGGTCTTAGGGACTTTAAAAAGCTAAGTTGACAAGAACAGAAACTCAGAACAGTATTTACCTTTATACCTGATACATTTTTAGTCATCAAAACATGGAGTTTATTATACAACTCCTTGTCTCCTTTATCGTTCTTCCCTAGGGGAGGCACACATGTGAGCCAGCCCCCTGAGTCGTTCGGGGGGGCCCCGGGCAACCCCACAGAGGGTCAGGAACCCTGTGACGGGGAGAACTGTGTCGTGGAAGTGCCTCAGACACAAATATGATGAGAACCAAGGCTGGGAGAGCATAGACATGAGGTATTTTCAACGTGAAAATTAAATATCTGAAAATCACTAAAAAAAGCCTCAGATACGCAGAATTGTCTAGAAGGAAGTGTGGTCTCTCAGTCCGTTATCTGAGCCGATGGCCGCACTGGGTGCTGGGACAAGCACTGGTAAGGATGACCAGCCCTGGTGCCATGCTCTGTTCACACATGCTCACCAGCGTCCACCGGCTGATACTCGTGTAAATCTAGACGGGCATGTTAGACTATTCCCATTCTATTGCTGGGTGGGGTGAGGGGAGTCCTGAGAAATGGAGGGTCTTGTTGAGAGCTCACGAACTAATTTATCATGCGAGTGATTACAGGGAGCCTGCTCTGTGTTCAGCCCTTTTCCAGGCATCGTGCCCCAGACGATACAGGACGTAGAGATCCTGGCCTCGTGGTGCCTCCACGACGGGGGTCCGTACATGGCTGGCCATGTGCTCCAGTCCAGTAGATGTCACGTTCCTGCCCCGCTACCTTCTCATCTTTTTTCCAGAGAATCCTGGCTATTCGTGTGTTCACAGCAGATTATCGGCTAAGAATCACTCATTAAAAAATGTGAAATTTAGGAGAGGCGTCTGTCAATAGTTTGAGATTGGGAACTAGGACATGTAACGCAATTAATACAGGTGTATATTTTCCTCTGTTGGGACTAATGGAAAAGATAACACGTTTTATATTCTTTAAAGAAAACATGGTTTTTATTGTTTCTGTGAAATTTATATTTTAAAGCATACACAGAGACTTTGGAAATTTTTGATTTCGAAATTTAAGATCTAATGATTAGCAGGAAAATAACAGTAGTTACTTTAAGTTTAAAACAGTATCGTCATTCTTAAAAGGGCCTTCAAGGAGAGACTTATGTTTTCATCCTGGCTTTTAAATTCAGCTCTACATCTAGCACTCAGCATTCGTACGCTCTAACCAACAGAGAAGCCAGCTCTCTTCATCAGACTTGAGAACAGTTTACGAATTGCTTAAATGTTTCTGTAGTGTGTCAGCGTGGCATCAACTGACATGGCTACATAACTGACTCCGGTGGGGATAGTTTCTCTGTGTGTGCCCTGGAGAGGCATCAGGGCCCGATGTCTGCCAGACCCTCAGCCACCAGCAGGCTCCGGCTCCAGGACGCTGGTAATGTCACCTGAGAACCACAGCCCTAGCTGGGAGCTGTGGCCATCACGTCACTCATCGGTCAGTCCATTTTGTAGATGGGAAAACGGGGCCCCGGGAAGCGAATGACTTGCTCGTGCTCCCACTCACACACGCTTTAAAGGCAGTCTCCACGTGCGAGCGCGTGCTGCCTAGTCTTAGTTTGAGCCATCTTGGTTATTGGAGTCACTGTGATCTAGATGAGACAAGGGGGGCGTGGGGGGTGGCAACGAATGTTTCAGAGGAAATCACTGTTTGGAGTATTTTGGAATGTTCGCCACAACCTAAGATTATTCTAGAGAGTGTCTTCTGGACGGTAGAAAGTTCTGGGTGAATTTGGACTTTGCATCAGATGCACTTAAATTGGATCCCAGCTCTGCCTTTCACGAGCAGGGTGGTGCCCTATTCTTCTCCGCCGTGGAATGGGGTGGTGATAGTCCCCGCCCAGTACGGTTAATGTGATGATCACGACCTGTCACGTGTGAGGGCTTGACGTGCAGTCTGGTTGACAAAACGCTGGTCACTCATTGTTGGCTATAGATATCGATAAAGTGCTTCCTCTTCCTCATCTTGCATATGCCCCATGGGTCACCTGTCCTGACCGCTGGATGCATTACCAATGCCAGCACCCTCGCCAGGGCACCGTGGGCTACGGCGGCTTCTAGAGCCAGGTCCTGCCCCGGCGTCACTGTCCCACTTAGCAGAGCTTCAGGAGGAACTGTCCCCACTGGGCCTTCAGGGCTCCGGGAGAGCCACCAAAGGCGGGACATACAAGCTCCAAAGCCTGACGGGGCACTGGGGGCAGTTGAGAGGGAGGTGGCTGGGAAGGGTGTATGAGTTTTAAGTCGATGAAAAGTGATATGGTTTACTCAGGGTCAGATTAATCCACCAGCTCCCTAAAGGCATCAGTACTCAAAGCGACTTCACTTGGGGACGCCCCAAGCACTAGTGGGGCGCTCGGATGATTACCTATCATTTCACCTGTTGTTCGCATTTTTACTGAAAGACAGTTGGGGGTGAATAAGATGGACAAAAGGAAAATTTCTTAGCCGAGATCTCGATGGTGGCGAACTTCTTTATTATTTGCTCAACTGTTACACACTCGGAAGTCTTTGGCACAGGCCGTGCGCGTCGTGCTGAGCAGCGGGGTGGGGGCGCGTGGTCCCTGCCCTCAGTGACCGTACCATCCAGCGAGAGGCGGAAGCGGAAACGTGAGCCGGCTGCGTAGGGCGTGAATCCTGTGAAGCTATGGGCATCGTCAGAGTCGGTCTGATTTTATCGGCTGTCAAACCTTTTTGATTTCTCACGGTCACAGGTAAGCGAATGATACCAAGGCGCACATAGGGCTGCATTTTGCCGGCTCCCCTTCTGAGCAAAGCGCGCTGCTCTGACGCAGGGGAGCTGAGGCGCTCTCGGCAGACACCGTGAGGTGCTGGCTCCAGTCACGGACGGAAAGCAGGCTTCTCGGGAAGTTGAACATCGAGGCTTTTTCTTGGTGCCGATAGGTAAGCTGTTCTGTATCTTGGGAGCTTTCCAGGAAAACCATTTCTAATTAAAATGATTTCAGGTGCTTCCAATAAATGCATGCAAAGAAATTTTCTATGTTAATCTTGATTTTATTGGGCTTTAGGACAATAGCCCTCCAAAATCAGAGAGGACGATCAATGGTCCATAATAGTGAATACTTAATTTGCTTATCGTTTTGCTTATTTACCCTTAAATTCCTTATTCACGCTCGTTTCTGTGGTATGCTTTATCTGTGCGAATTTATTACACGCTCTCTCTCCCTCCATCCAAGTGAGCTTGCCAAAGTGTGGTTGCTTATTCAAAAACATGCGAAAAGAAAACCAAAAATATTGAGATTTCACCCGTTCTGCTTCCTTCACCTGCTTTCCCCATTCTCTCGGGAGACGCGTGTGCCGGCTCGGCTGCCGTCCACCGTGCCCCCGATGCGGCGGAGACGAGTTGCGCATATTTCTCATGCACTCGGGAGCAGAAGGATGGAATGAAAGAATGAAGTGCGTGTCCACTGGATTTCACTCCGTGTCTTGCGTGCTGGGCGCGCGGTTTTCTGTGCAGATTGCACAGTGGGTGGGAGACAGACGTGTGCCGTCTTTGAGGCAGGGTGTGCTGGGGAGAGGGACCTGGGCCCCAGCGGGAGGACGCCGAGCAGGGCAGGTCTGCAGCGCGGTGCGGGTCGCCCCGTACCTTCGGGCGCTCCAGGGTACGCCTGAGCCCCTCTGCAGCGTGGGGAGACAGGATGGGCTCGTTCGGCGTGGAGTGGAGCGGCGACCAGCGCGTGGCCGGGGCACCCTCGACGCCTCCGCGGGGCTGTGCGCGGCACAGACACGTCCTCCGCACGCCCCGCCTGCGTTTCCGCCGACGCCGGGCCGTGTCGTGTCGCGTTCTCCCCAGCATTGTGTGTTCGCCGACGTGTTTACACTGGCGAAAGCTCTTAAGTCGAAGTCACGTAGGAATCACCAGCAGTCTGGCAAGCTCCCGTGGCTTACGAGCGAATGAGTCGGGCACGTGTATTCGGCACGACACATGGCGCATCGGGTCGGGTTTGCGGCTGCGTCGGAGGACTTCCTGCTGGCGGTCAGCACGGCGACGTGCCGTGCGCGGTTGTGACGAACCCCGAGGCCCGCACGGCAGGGCACGGCGGGCAGTGGCGGAGCCCCACGCGGGGACGTGGTGACAGCTGGAGCCGGCGTCTGGAGCCACCCATGTGTGCACCGCCACCAGAGCTGCTGGGGTCCCCGTGGGCCTGTGGCCCCGTGTTAGCAGGTCCCAATGCGTCGACTCTGGGAAGACCCACACCCCGATGTCTGGTCAGACTCCTCATCCCCACCGGCCCCCAGGAGCCGCCGTGACCCTGACCTGACCTTTCATGAGGACACTGGTCAGTCAGTGTAGAAAGCGCGAGCCTGCCCCTTAGGACACTTCTGCCCGCTGACCGCACCCCCCCGGGGCACTAAGTCCCCGCCCTCCTCGTGGCCATGGGGTTGCGTGACCCCCTCCGCCCCAGTGTACAGACCCCCACAGCGGCCCCGCGAACACCATTCAGGGTGAGTGTCAGGACAGAACTGATGGCCACCCGTCACTTGCATGCGTTGGTTGAGGCCCAGTGACAGGCGGCCGGGAGCCCGCTGACCAGAGAGCCCTGCTTGAGTCCAGCCAGGACACGGCAGCCACCCCGCCACGAGCTTGGGTGTGCAGCGGCCCCTGTGGCCTGCAGGCTGTCACCCGCCCAGAGCCCCTGCCTGTGTCATGCCCCCTGCACCGGCCGTGCCCGGCCTCGCTGGCCGCCCCCCGTCCTGGCCCCTCGCGTCCCTCGTCCTGCCGGAGCCTTGCCAGGCCACCTCGTCCCGTCGAGCTTCTGTCTCCTCAGCCACCACGCGGCGTCAGCCACGTCATGGTGCTGCCTGGTTCCTGGACGCTCGAACGTGACAGGACGCGCGCCTTGTCACGGGGTGGGGGTTGCACTTGGACCTTTTGGCGTGACACCAAGCTGGCTGGACCCTCTCTGTAAGGGGGTGCACGTCACTGGAGGGCGAAAGGCTTTTCTCCTTGGCCAGCCCCTCTCCCTCACCTTCTGCGTGCACATCTGCTTCAAGTTCGTGTCCCCGCGAAGCCGGCCTTTCCCAGGTCGCAACTCTGCTCAGGGCAGCGAGAGTGAAGGCTGACTCTACCCCACTGTCATTCGGATGTGATCTGTGGAGACGGCAGCTCCTGTAAAGCAGGGGGGCGTTCACGCCGTGGTCCCGCCGTCAGCGCTCCGGCCCCGGCCCTGCGCGGGTCCGAGGAGGTCATCTGGCTTCGGACAGAAAAGGGTTGTGGCTGTTTTACTCTCTGAGATGAAATCAGTACGATTCGAAAGAGCACGAAGCGGAGAATGTGCATTCGGGCTGCTGGCCTGTGTGTTTTCTCCAGGGGCCAGAGAGAGGTTCTAAGTAAGATCGACACGCTTCCCCCGGACGCTTGTCAGCCACATTTTCCGGTCCTGGGCTCGCTGGGTGGACACTGGCCAGAACACGAGCAGGACCCGCTGTGCCGTGCCTGTGCCGTCAGCGTGAGCTGCGACGTTCTTTGCAGCGACACGTCTCGGCCACACTGTCCTGCCTGAGGGCCACGGGCACGTGGCATTCACTCAGTAAAACGTGAGGCAGAACCTACCAGGGAACAGGGTGGGGGTCCCTCCTCAAGACTGCTCTGGAGTGGCTGTGGAAGAGAAGCTCTAGTGACTGCTAAAGAAATTGCTCATTTAGGTCTCAGTTTTGTCGGTGTTTGACCCAGGGCACTTGCGAACTTTCTAGAAGTAAGGTTAGGTGCAGCATGACCGTCCACGTGTGTTCTTGCATCCAGACTGTCGTGTGGACGGTCTCTGAGGCTGGAGAACGAGACGCTCCTTGTGAAACGAGGGTTATGGCAGAGAAGCGGAGAAGGCGCCTCGGGCGTCCGCGCGAGGAAACCGGACGGCTGGGGGCCAGGCAAGCGGGGGGCGGCAGGGGCCCCTGGAGTTGGCGGACCCCGCAGCGCCCGCCTGCCCGCGAGGCGCCCCGCTCACCAGCTGTCAGCGTGTCTGGGCACCGTCCACCAGGGAAACGCCAGAGACACTGGTGCCCCACGGCCCACGGCGGCCGTGACACACTCGTCTCGCGACTTGCTGAAGTGACCCTGTTTTGGCCGACTTAGCAGATAGAGGAAGGAAAGAAAACGAGGCGAACACAGCAGGAAAGAGGGGGAGCTGAGGCCGAGGGCGCCTCGCGCTCTGCTCCTGGGCAGACGCGGGAGCCGTCATCCGTCGCCGACGGCCTTCATCCCGAGCCCGGCACGGCTTGGGCTGGGGCAGGACTCCGTTTACAGATCCCAGCAAAGCGCGAACGGGGGAGTTCCAGTGTGTGACCCCGTGAAGACCCGGAGGGCGCGGGGACCTGCAGCCTGGGGCTCCCGGGCACGCTCAGCACTCAGCGTGCACCGCCACGGCTGCGGGTGCAAGGCCTCGTCCCCACCCCACCAGCGCGGCTCGCTGTGTCCTGTGCCGACTGGTGCTGTCGAGGTCGGTGAGCGTCCAGCTCCAACCGCTGTGAGGAGGTGAGCGTGCTGTTGAAATAAACGGCCGCGGGCGTTTCGCGTGCGGCGGGGGAGGGAGGCGGACACGTGTCCAGGCCGCCGGGAGGGAGCCAGGGGCTCCCGTGTTTACATGTCATCGCCCCACTCCCCACCCAGCCGAGAGGCTGAGCCTAGCGCCTCTCACCACCTGAATGGACCTTCTGTGTCACTCCTCAGCCTCCACTCCAGCCGGGCGCTGACCACCCTCCAGGTCACCTTCTACCCCACGAGCCCTTCCTTCCCGACCGTCTGTCATCTGTCGTTCGGCCCCCTGGGCCTGCGCCCGCCCGCTCTGCTCCCCGTCCACTCTCTGTCTATGCCCAGGACCCTGGCTCTGAGCTCCCCGGGCACCTGGCTTCAGGCCATGCCTTTCCTCTGAGGACCCCGGAGCACCCATATCCGGACGGGGCAGGTCTGTGGGAATCGGGGGCGCGGCTCACAGCTGAGGGCCAGGACGCAGTGCAGGGTGCCGCCCCGAGTCCTAGCCTGGAGGGCGAGGGCAGCTCTGTCACGGCCGCGGCCGACAGGAGCGGAGCGTGCTGGACAGAGAAGCCCGGGAGGGGGCCAGCCCTGTGGCGTGGGCTCGGCGCCCATCTCCGCGATGTCTGGAGTTCCAGAATGTTCCCTGCATCGCGGATCCCCCCGCAGGATCAGGGGGCCTTGGAGCCCCACACCTCCTCTGCTGCGGGGAGGACACGTCTGTCCCCCATGCTGTCTTCTGCGTGGCTGCGGCTCTGCTCAGGCTCGAGTGCCGTGCGGGGCTGTAGAAACCGTGCTCGGACCAGCCTGTGGCCGATCCGGGGGCATCGGGCCCAACCCTGGGTGGCCCCGTGTCCAGGTACAGCTGTGAGTGTCCGTCAGGACCATCCCCTGCCGTGCCCTATGTGGACATCCTCTGTGAGGCGTGTGCTTCTGGGTCAGTCCGCGTGAGGTCCCTGGAGGCCCCTCGGGCACTTCCGTCTCAGGTGCTGACCGAATATTCACCAGGTGCCTGGGCGTTCCTGTACGACGTGGGTTTGGGAACATGGCAGTGACCGAGACTGACGGGGGTTAATGCCACTGCGTGCGACGTGGCTGAGAACCGTCGCGGGACCGTGTGCCCGCGTGGGCCGGTCCAGGCACCCGGCCACTTACTCCCTGACAGTCTGCTCTGCAGCGTTCTGGAACCCTCCGTGGACGGGGCGTCTGACTCACATCCGCAGCACAGCGGCCGCAGTGCCATCGTGCAATAACGATGGAGGAAATAAATCATTTTTATCACTTAAAAGTTTTTAAAGCCATAAAATATCTTTAAGGGTTGAGAAACTATCAATATTTTAAAAGCAGATTAGAAAGTTCAGAATGCATTAATGCTGGCAATTTTTCCTAACTGCGAAACGGCACGAGTCAGCGGGGACTTTTGTTCTGAAAGCTGGTGCTTTCAGGAGAGTGGCTTCGATTCCAGGAAAGATGGCTTCGTGACATCCCCGAAGGCAGTTTCTCATCAAGTTTAAAAGCTTTCGGACTCTGAACGCCGTAATGTTTGTGGTCATTTCACTTTGAAGCTTGCGAGCCACGGACTGTCACGACCCTAGGAGGGGCGTGGCCTGGGCCTTCCCGCCAGCTCCTCTTCCCTGGAGCGCGGCCCCTGCCCGGGCATCCCCGTGGCCCTCGCTCAAGCCCAGTGGCACGTGACGGTGAGAGCTTTTCTGTCCTGACTTCACGTTCCAGGAAAGTCGCGGCTTCTCCCGAGGGCCAGAGGGACAGCAGCTCATTCTGACGTGACCCGGATTCTCGTTCTCGCCCGCAGGCAGGACTTCTCTTTGGAGAAGAGACAAGGTGTCCCACGTGACATCTTTAGAAGTCCGCGGACACCGCCCTTCCACGGCGTCCCACCCCAGCCTGCCCCCGCTCCTCCCGCTGTCCCTTCTGCAGCCTCCGGCCCTCGCTTTGTGCCCAGTACACAGACAGTCCCCGGCGGCCTGTGGGCGTGTGGGGCCGTGTTCTTCGTGGCTCCTGGCCGGTCCACACCCGTGGAGTCCACACACTGGCTTTCCCGCCAGGGGAGTCCGCTGAGATGCAGCGGACGTGCCGCGGGCGGCAGGAAGTGACGTGGAACGAGCTGGGGGCCAGGCCCT
>NW_011889093.1:52141-56803 GCF_000151845.1 Pteropus vampyrus | reverse complement strand
ATCATTTTTATCACTTAAAAGTTTTTAAAGCCATAAAATATCTTTAAGGGTTGAGAAACTATCAATATTTTAAAAGCAGATTAGAAAGTTCAGAACGCATTAATGCTGGCAATTTTTCCTAACTGCGAAACGGCACGAGTCAGCGGGAACTTTTGTTCTGAAAGCTGGTGCTTTCGGGAGAGTGGCTTTGATTCCAGGAAAGATGGCTTCGTGACATCCCCGAAGGCAGTTTCTCATCAAGTTTAAAAGCTTTCGGACTCCGAATGCCGTAATGTTTGTGGTCATTTCACTTTGAAGCTTGCGAGCCACAGACTGTCACGACCCTAGGAGGGGCGTGGCCTGGGCCTTCCCGCCAGCTCCTCTTCCCCGGAGCGCGGCCCCTGCCCGCGGCGTCCCCGTGGCCCTCGCTCAAGCCCAGTGGCACGTGACGGTGAGAGCTTTTCTGTCCTGACGTCACGTTCCAGGAAAGTCGCGGCTTCTCCCGAGGGCCAGAGGGACAGCAGCTCATTCTGACGTGACCCGGATTCTCGTTCTCGCCCGCAGGCAGGACTTCTCTTTGGAGAAAAGACACGATGTCCCACGTGACATCTTTAGAAGTCCGCGGACACTGCCCTTCCACGGCGTCCCACCCCAGCCTGCCCCCGCTCCTCCCGCTGTCCCTTCTGCAGCCTCCGGCCCTCGCTTTGTGCCCAGTACGCAGACAGTCCCCGGAGGCCTGTGGGCGTGTGGGGCCGTGTTCTTCGTGGCTCCTGGCCGGTCCACACCCGTGGAGTCCACGCACCGGCTTTCCCGCCAGGGGATCCGCTGAGATGCAGCGGACGTGCCGCGGGCGGCAGGAAGTGACGTGGAACGAGCTGGGGGCCAGGCCCTGGGCTTGGGGCCGCCCCCCGGGCCCCTCGGCCAGCTCCTGGCGTATCCGGGCCCAGCCCAGTGTCCACCAGTGGCCCCTGGGCCAGGCCTTAGGCTCGAGGCCGCCCCCCGGGCCCCCCGGCCAGCTCCTGGTGCGTCCGGGCCCGGCCCAGTGTCCACCAGTGGCCCCCGGGCCAGGCCCTGGGCTCAGGGCCGCCCCCCGGGCCCCCCGGCCAGCTCCTGGTGCGTCCAGGCCCAGCCCAGTGTCCAGCAGTGGCCCCCGCAGCCTTGGTGGGTTGGACACTGAATAATGGCCACAGAGAGAGCCACGTCCTAATCCCAGGAACCTGTGCATGTCACCGCACTGTGAGAGGCACTTTGCAGATTGGATTAAAGTGGGGAGCCGGAGGTGGTCCTGGAGTGTGCACCCTAATGTCATCACAAGTGTCCTTGCAAGAGGGAGACGTGATCTTGGAAGGGGAGCACGGACGTAACCTGGTGACGGAGGAAAGCGACGGAGCCTGGAGCGACTCCCCCGCAGCCGCCGGGCGCGTGCCTGCCCACAGGTGACGCAGTCGGACTTCCGACCTCCGAGAGAGAAACCTACGCAGCTTCGAGCGACAGTGCTTGTGGCGATGGTCACAGCCACCAGTGGGAACTGACACAGCGGCCGGTCTGCTTGGAGGGAAGATTCTAGTCTGTGGAAGAGGTGGGGCGGGCAAGGGGTTCACCCCCGGCCTCCGGTCTTGGGGGCTGGGGCAGCTCAGGGAACAGTGCCAGACACGCTCACGGGGGTGTTGCAGGGCCTGGCGGGGTCAGCACAGCTGTGTCCAGGGCTCCTCCTCGGTGGGGGCTCGAGATGCACGGTTAATGCGGGACCCCTCGCCAGCCATCTCCGTGCATGCTGAGTCGTGCCTGGCGTCCCGCCCCATGGTGACAGGAAGCTCCCCTGTCATCAGCTTCCGCCCCCTAAACATCTGTGCAGCACCCCTGAAGGGGGAGCCCGTGTCCTGGTGCATCGATATTCCAGCGGGGAGAGTGAAGGGCCAGGTTTACACGGAGAAACGCACCCATTTCAGAGTCAGGGATAAAACCCCTGTGGAGTGAGCGGGGACCCCTGGGGCAGAGGAGATCATTTTCATAGCAGGGGCCCGGAAGGGGGCTCGGGCTCACGCCCGCAGAGCTGAGTGGCCTGGGGGCGCAGTGCCCGGTGTTCTGAGTGTCTCCGGGGAGGGGCGGGGTGCAGGGTGCAGAGTCTGACTGCAGCGAGGCGTCGGAGGCCCAGAAGTGTCCCACGGGTCGGTGGCTCGTCTGGCTTGGGGAGCTTCTTCAGAACGGAGGAAGGGAGCCGGCCCTCCGGGAGACGGGCTGGAAAGCTGGCATTTGGCAGTGCCCCTGGGCGCAGACCCAGCCCCAGCATAGACGAGTGAGGAATCAGGTGACCCCCAGGCCTGGGGAGAGCTGCCCCATGAAGGCAGTGCCGGGCGCGTGGGAGGCTCTGCCGGGTGGGGGGCAGGGAGGCACGGGGGCGCCCCTTCGCAGGTGCCACTTCCAGATGCCTTCAGAGGGCGATTCGCTTTGCAAATTAAGGCGGGAGACACAACTGTTATTTGGAAGCTCGTGCTCCCGCCATACTGCCTTCTGTGAACGGCCCAGGTCCTGACCTGTCCAGCCCCGTCCCTGGTCCTCCCCGCCAGCCGCAGGCCTCGCTGCAAATCCGTGGTTGTTCAAACACGTCGGAAGCATTAGGAGAAACTGCGGAGGCAGCTTTGAGTGAAGGGGCCCGAGCAGCCGTGTTTCAGGACTGGAATGTTCCCGGTCACAGGATCAGACTCCTCTCCGACTCAGAAAACTCAGACTCGCGCTTCCGGCAAAGGCTTGAGATGGGGGACAGGTCCTGGAAATGTGCGGCGGAGACGGAGGGGGCTCCACCTCCTCTGCGAGTCCTCAGAGCCCCGAACAACTCCTTGTTTATGAAGATACATCCTTAATGGGGGGAGAAGCCGAAGGGAGGGCGGGGCCGAGCGAGCGAAGGGCGTGGGAAGGAAGCGGCATGTGAAGGTGGGGAGAAGGTCGCGTCAGGAGGCGAGGGGCCGACTCTGGGCCGGGCCGACCGGCTGGCCCCGCAGAAAGCAGGGCGGGGAGTTTTCAGCCCGTGAGGCCGGCCGGCCGCAGGCTTCGCACAGCCCTGCCTGACCCACAGTCGGGTCCCGTGATTAGACGCAGTCGACAGGAAGGGGACAGCGGGCGACATGCCTGTCCCCTCGCCCTGCTTACTTACCGCTGCGGCTCTGAGGGTCCAGGGCCCCCGGCTGCAGTGAAGGCGGTGTCCACCCCCAGGGCACCCTGCGGGGCGGAGCGTCCTCCCGCAGCCGAGGTCTTGGCGCCAGTTCCGCATCTGTGTCACAGTCACCTTCGTCTGAAATCCGGACTGTGGAACAGTAACGTGAAGAAGGATTCAAAACAAAACAGAATGGGCATCGAGTCTAGGAAAGGTACTTGCGAATTATACTTAGCCTCCCACTTGTCAGCGTCTGCCAGGGCTCTGGCTGTCATGAGCGAGTGCGCGTGTTCCTCGTCCAGAGCAAACCTCGTGAGCACACTGCAGCGTTGCCGTCCCATTTCACATGCTTCGATGGCCAAGTCTGTGCCAGCGCCACCTCTTCACTGTCGTGACCTCGTCACCAAAGATCCGGTACATCAGACGACGGACGAGACCGACGTACGAGATGCAGACCTGCGAGCAGGCGGCCCCGTCTGCCCTGGAAGTGTCCACGAACTGTGCGACACGCGTAAGCTGACCGCACAGGAGCGCGTCTGTCCTGGCCACCGGGGGTCCTTTCCTTAGACCTTCGCTCGCAGGTGAGGTGACGGGCGGCCAGTTCTTCCGGAAGGCAGGAAGCGCACGTTCGTTTCCTGTCCGTCCTCGGCCACCATTGTCTGTGCTGGGCGTTGTCTTTTCATTCAGAGGGAAGACACGGCCATTGGGTCTACCTCCCCTGATGCCGTCGGGCCGCTCGGGCGCAGTGAGGGTGACGAGTGTTTGACGCACTCGTCGAACTTCAGACGCCCATTGCGGTGACACCTTGGCCACCCATGTACCCGTTTCAGAATGCCTGATTTACGTGACATTCGCCATGAAGGATTTCTGTCTAACAGGATACTTGGTAATAAAAACATGATGTCGAAATGAACAGCGAGAACTATGATGACACGGGAGTGGAGAAGGAATCAGAACAAGGGAAAGAGTAAGCGATTAGAAAAACAGAAAGAGCAAGAACGAGTGATTCCAAGCTGAAAAAGTCTCCTTCTCTTGAAATGAGTGGACAAAGATATTTCCTGATTCCCTGAACATTCCAGTGTGTGAATTCTCCATTTTCAAGTAATCACAGGTTAATAAAATATACTTGACACCAAAGCTTTTCTAAATAGAATTAAGCTTTGATGATTCAGAACGTACTGTACGATGTTTCGCTGTCCCCGGGCCATCGGCATGCGTGTCCCATGTCCCCCCCTTGCCATCGGCGTACGTGTCCCGTGTCCCCCCCTTGCCATCGGCGTACGTGTCCCATGTCCCCCCTTGCCATCGGCATACGTGTCCCATGTCCCCCCCTTGCCATCGGCGTACGTGTCCCATGTCCCCCCCTTGCCATCGGCGTACGTGTCACACGTTGTGGTCTTCCACCGCGGCTCCAACGACGTCACACCGTAAAAACGATGCGACCGTCTCATTCGGCCACCAGGTGCCCAGCACTCTTTCCTGTGGTGACGCTGAGAGTCCGTCTCAGTCAGGGATTTCCGCTCGCATCGTCC
>NW_011889093.1:41998-52091 GCF_000151845.1 Pteropus vampyrus | reverse complement strand
TGACATTCGCCATGAAGGATTTCTGTCTAACAGGATACTTGGTAATAAAAACATGATGTCGAAATGAACAGCGAGAACTATGATGACACGGGAGTGGAGAAGGAATCAGAACAAGGGAAAGAGTAAGCGATTAGAAAAACAGAAAGAGCAAGAACGAGTGATTCCAAGCTGAAAAAGTCTCCTTCTCTTGAAATGAGTGGACAAAGATATTTCCTGATTCCCTGAACATTCCAGTGTGTGAATTCTCCATTTTCAAGTAATCACAGGTTAATAAAATATACTTGACACCAAAGCTTTTCTAAATAGAATTAAGCTTTGATGATTCAGAACGTACTGTACGATGTTTCGCTGTCCCCGGGCCATCGGCATGCGTGTCCCATGTCCCCCCCTTGCCATCGGCGTACGTGTCCCGTGTCCCCCCCTTGCCATCGGCGTACGTGTCCCATGTCCCCCCCTTGCCATCGGCGTACGTGTCACACGTTGTGGTCTTCCACCGCGGCTCCAACGACGTCACACCGTAAAAACGATGCGACCGTCTCATTCGGCCACCAGGTGCCCAGCACTCTTTCCTGTGGTGACGCTGAGAGTCCGTCTCAGTCAGGGATTTCCGCTCGCATCGTCCGCTGGAACCTGCTTCCAAAGGGCTCGTGCAGAGCCTCAGTACGTGAAACAGATTTTGATGGAGAGACACTCTGGGTGCCTGGCGGGTGGCCTTGATGCCCTGTGACCCACCCCCCACTGTGGGTCTGGGGCCAGGGTCCCAGAGAACCCCAGTTTGAAAAGCAGCAGTCTAGAAGAGCGTTTGTTCACGGGGAGGAACTAAATCACGGCCTCCTGGTCTTCGCCATCTCCGGCCCCTCGTCCCCGAGTGGAGGAACACCCCCCCTTGCCCTTGGGGTTTTCCCCGGCTTGGGGGGGTCAGTCTGACTTTGGGCTGACCCTGGGACCCACACACGCCGGCAGTGGTGCTCAGAGTAGGTCCCCGTGTTCAATGGTTTAGTTTCTCGTGTCGAGGTCGTTTTCTGGTTTGTAGAAGTCCTGTTTTTCAGAGGTATTTGCAGCCTCCTGGTGGTCTGGGTTGAGGACACGGCGTGACCGTGTACGCGCAGCAGCCGCGGAGGAGGCGGAGGGTGCTCGCTCCTTGCTGGTGGCGCCCTGCCTGGCGTCCGGGACTTAGCTCCGGTGCCACGTAGGTCCAAGCAGTGGCCAAAATGTGATGTCTCCCCGAGACGCAAAGGCCGCCCCGACCTCTCCCGCCCAGAGATGGGGTGATTCCGGATCTGGAACTGGAAGTTCTCGGAGGGATTTTTCTTCCACCTGCCCATAGATCGTCAGATTCGGTGAGACAAGCGTGTTTTTTCATAGCACCAAATTGACTTGAGTTTATGTGGGCACAGAGATATTTGTTACCACCGCACAGATGAAGTCACCTCACTTCTAACCGTGGTGGCTGAGGGAGCGGACTTCGCACCCGGGGGACCCATTTCTCGAGTGTGTCATGCCCCCACCCCCGTAGACTCTCGCCTGTCAGGGAGCAGACGTCCTGTGGACATAGCCATCATACGCGGAGCCGACGTCTCTGGGTGGTCTCTGTGAAAAACTCCAACATTTTCCCCGAGAACGGACTCAGAATTAAAATCGGATACGTGAGGAGAATGCACTCTGCCGCCCGTTTGAAGCTGCACCGTCATGAAGGCACCGGGAAACCTCAATGTCCTCGCTTCGTCCCAACTTCCCTCAACGCCGTGACTTTTTCCTCGTTTTGTCAACAGCTTTATGAGATCCACTGCACGTACCCCACAATTCGCCCCCGAAGTATGCAATCCACGTGTTCCGTAGGTTCACAGAGCTGCACAGCTGTCACCGCAATCTAGGACTTTTCCGTCACCCCCAAAAAAATCCCTTGTGCCCGGTAGCGGTGACTCACCCGTTCCCCCTCCCCGGCCCCTCCGACAGCCCTGGGAACCACTGCCCACTTCCCGTGCGTGTAGCTCGGCCTGCCCTCGACACTGCGTGCCAGCGGACTCATACGACGCGGTGCTGCGTGACTGGCTTCCTTCACTTCGTGCGTGAGGAGCATCCGCGTCGTACCAGGTGCGTCTGCTTACGCCGGCTGGTCTGTAACTCAGTGACTTACGCAGGGGTCACGGTGGACGCTGGGTTGTTTGCAGTCTCGGCTCTTTTGACCAGGGCCACCGTGGGCGTGTGTACAAGCTCTCGTGGGGGTGTCACGTCCTGGGGATGTACACCCGGGACCGGAACGGCTAGGTAACTCCGTCTGCGCGTCCAAGGGTCTCCCCGACCATTCTCCGGGGCGGCGGCAGGGGGGCCCGGCCCTCCCCCAGCTTCTCACCACACCCGTCACCGTCCACCTCCGTCCACAGCCATCCTTTGCACCGCCGTGGCCCCGACGCTGAGTGCTGTTGGCACCATGTCTTCTTCAGAGAGATGTCTGCTCAGGTCATTTGCCCGTTTTTAAACTTAGGTGATCGTTCTGATCATTACCGAGCTACAGAGTTACTGACGCGTTCTGGAAACAGGCCCCCTGTCAGGTGTGTTATTGGCGAGTGTTTCCCTCCGTTGGGCGGGTCGTCTGAAGCTTCTGGATGGGGGTGTTTGCAGCCAGGTGCCGTAACCGTTGAGCTGGCTGTATTGTTCCACTGTGACTGCGGCCACTTTGGGGGCCCCTGAAACCTGCTCGCGCACCCAGATTTCTAGCGGGGTGCTGTGCTCGGCACAGCTTTGTGCAGAATTAAATTCCCAGTGCCACTGGCTTTTCTCGTAACAAAGCAGGGAAGGAGAGGAGTCTCTAGCTTGGTTCCCACAGTGAACAGGTAAGCGTGTTTCAAAGAAACCGGTTTTAAGTCTCTACGAGCACTCGGGTCTGTGGCTCTCAAAAGAAACAGGGTCCAGATGGCTGGAGTCCAGTCAATTTCAATGGTCCTGTACTGTGGCCACCGTTCGATTTTCACACAGGCACCTAATGTGTGGAGCCCCCCCCCTCCCCGTGGGGTGACCTTGTGCTGTCCTTGCTCTCCCGCAGAGGCGAATCCGGGTTCTGAACCTGCCGCAGGAAACCAGGACCCAGAGGCCGGTGATGGACGGCAGGTGGGGACATGCCTTAGGCTGAATTCACGTCAGCCGGCAAAGTGACAAGCTCTGTTGGGTTGGCTGTGTCTTGGGCAAGGTGATGCCTTTGTCTCTCGACCATTCATCATCCAGTTCCGTTTAGGGTCTTATCACCGCAGAAAGAAAGCAATCTTTTAGTTTGCTCTTTTCAGTGAAATTCATGTGCCATTTTTATTTTTATGTCACCTTTAAAACGTCTCGGCTGAATGCAGACAGGGGAGTGTGTGAGTGTTCCTGCACGCATGCCCATCTGCGTGCCGCCCCCACACAGCCCTTTGGCTGCTAGAATCGTAGGCTATATGTTAATTTCTTGCTATAATGTCATATCAAATTTAAATGCCTGGATAGAAAGCATGGTATTTTACAAGTTAAATAGGAATATCTACTAAAGACTCACAAATATAAATTATGATATTCTCATTGGATTAAGCCTTAACGAGCAATTTTAAGTTCCAAGCCAGAACTCGAGGAGCCCAGGTTAAAGCTTGTCGCGTAGGCTGCAGGTGACCAAGGGGCTCCCTTCAAGGAGCTCACAGTCTGCTTAAGGAGACGAGCGTCGCGTTCTGGGAATGATTGTGAGTGCGCCGAGGTTCTGTCCGTGCGTGGCTCAGACAGAAGGAGCCCACCGTGAGTAGATTCACTGCGGACCCGCGAGCCGTAGCAGAGAGTCTCGGAGGGCTGCACTTGTCATGGGCATCGTGAGCCGGTGTCTACTGGCCATGGGCCTCGGGGACCAGGACCCAGTGCAGATGGCTTGGTTGCAAGTTGCAGCTTCTCCCCAGCTGGGATCTGTAGACGAAGTCTGTTTGGATGTGGTCTAGGGGATGCAGAAGGGAGTAGGGGTGACCTCGAGCACGGGGGGCTAGTTCCAGTGATGAGCCTGTGCCAGCAGAGTCAGGGAGGGCGGGAACGGGCACCTGTGGGGCAGCAGCTGCGGGAGACCCTGGGGTGGCCCAGCCCGCAGTTGCGACGTCAGCGGAAAGTGGCTTTGCTGTTGAAGGGTCTGTGTGCTCCCCTGACCTCAGAGGCGCAGGGCTCCGAGCTCGCGGCCTGTCCACGCTCGGGTCACATAGCACCCATCCCATGAGGCCATGAGGGCATTGGCCAGTTGGGCCACCGACGGACGGGCACCGCAGCCTCACCCCGGCCCCCCGAGCAGCTGCCATCCACCCTGGCTGGATCAGCTCCCGGCAGCTTCGGTCACCCGGGTCAGGGTGCACAGCCACTCTGGACAGGACGAAATGTGGGGGCCACCCCGTGTCTGCTCCCGGCTCCACGTCTCAGTTCCCCGCAAGCTCACGCCCAACACCCAGGTGGGTCACACGGCAGACTGGTGCCATGGGGAGGCTTTGAGAGGACAGGGAGACCTTTCCTCGCTGTCATTAGTGGGCTGCGATGTCCCCGTTTAAGTGGACTTTGAAACTTCGCACACTGCTCGCGAGCACTTCCCAGACCGTTCGTCCAGACCCGTCTCGGCCGGAGCCGTCCGTGCAGGGCAGGGCGCACGTGACCTGCACAGAGGTGTCACTCCCCGGCCACTCCAGCGGGAAGCGGCTCCTCGGGGTGCTCTCAGCGTGCTGGCAAACCGGAGCCCCTCGCTGTTCTATCCTTGTCCCTCCTTTCGCCGTGGACCCTGTGGCATGTCGTCCGTCCGGTCCTGCGGCCCTCCTCTTCTCCTGAGCGGCCTTGGAGGGGAGAGGCCTTCGGGCCGGTGGAGAAGTTCTCGGCTGCGGCCGCACCCCTCCCACCGGTAAGCGGCCAGGTGTCCAGTCCCTGCCCCGCCCGGCACCAGCTGCCTGTCTGGCTGGTGTCGGGGTGTCTTCAGATCCCCCCCGTCCCGAGCAGCAGGAGGAGGGAGCGCGTTTGCTGGCCACGGGCGTCCCCAGCCCGCCCCCGAGGCTCGGCCACCCTGAGGCTCCGTGGCGATGCCTGTGCCTTCGCCTCGCAGCTTCGGTCAGCAGAACCCGCCGGCTGCCTTCCGCGGTGCCCGGCCACCCATGGGTGTAGGGTGGTACGAAGGCCCCCGGCACCCTCGGGAACCCCGTCTCACGCCGGAGCTGCTTCCCCAGATGACCCATCGTCTCCCCACCGCTCACAGCACCGTCCCTGCTTCTCCACAGACCTTCACAGCCGCTGTCGCTCTGTGAGGGTCCCGAGAAGGCCGGGCTCGGCTCCTGCTCCGTGTGCCTCGTCGTCACCGGGACCCCACTGCCTCGTCATCGGCACTTTGACTCCGTCTCGACAGCAGACACGTCTTTCCTGCTCCTCGTCACTTCCGACACCGTCCTCGCTTTGCGAGCCCCGCAGCCCCAGAGACAGCTGGGCGCTGCCCACTCCGGCCCGGTGAACTCGCTTTCAGGTGCATCAAGGAGCTTCACGGGGAAGCGTTTACGAGCAGCGCGTGCCAGGTAGATTTGAGCTGTGTGTGTTCACGTCGCGACAGCGTCGTTTACGTGGATTCGAGAGCGTTCTACGCATTCCGTGCACGAGTGAGGACACGGGGCTTGGTTTTCATTACTCCCCGTCTGTGACGCACGCGGCCTGGGGCGCTTGGCGTATGCGAATGGGGTCACCGGGCAGTCAGGCCCGAGGCGGACAGCGAGCTATTTTTGTTTGTTTTTTTAATTTCTAATTCCTTCATTTATCACTTTTTTGGTTTTTTGAGGTGAGGACAAGAAGTATTTTGCTGTTTTTTTTCTTTTAAGAAGCACTAGATATGCAGGATATTTTAATAAGTTGCTCCCTGAGTCTACGAGGCAAAAGCAATAGGACTAACATAATAAAAATGACTTCGAGTTTAAAATTTAATTTCCTACTGATCGTGATGGGACCACGTTCAAAGTGCACGCGTGTCCCATTTGCCACTCTCTCCGCTTTGTGAAGAAAGGAGCTGCTTTCACTGATTCCTGCACGTCTGAAATTCCCTTTCACTTGTGATGGTTCATACGCTGCTGTATCATCTGGTCCGGAAAGCAGGGCCAGGACGGCAGCTTCTGTGCTGAGCTGCTGTTTCGGGTCCCGTGACCTGTTCAGCCAGCCTTGGGTGCTGATTCTCAGATGGGCGAGGCGAGCTCCAGCACCAGAGGGCCTTCGGTCCATCAACGGCGAGATGTCCCGAATTCCCAAGGCAGCGCGTCAGAGGGGGTTAGATGGATTCAGACAGGAGACGTCGCCTCTGCCTGGAGTGACTCATCTGCTCCCTCACGGAAGCGTCTCGAGTGAGGTTTTCCAGCAGGCCAGGTGCTCGCCCCCTCCAGCTTCTGGGGGCCCCGGGCATCTGGGCTCGTGGCAGCCTCTCTCTCATCTCTGCCCGCCATCACGAGGCACTCAGTATGTGTGCCATCACATGACCTCCTTTCTGGGACAGCCCCCCCCCATGGAAGGTGACGGCCCACCCTGCTACCGTGTGCACCCATCGTGACTAATACGTCCGCAGTGACTGTGTCCCAGACAAGGTCCCATTGTCAGGGACTGGGGGATAGGACTTCAACACATACTTCTCCAGGGGACACAGTGCAGCCCCTCACCATGCCTTTACCTGGCAGGCCCAGCACCGCCCGGCTGGACACGTTCTGCTGACACTCCAGAGACCTCGTCACCATTGAGCTCTTCACTTTGCTCACATCTGCTGTCATTCAGAGACGCCCCAGCACCTTCTGGAACGAGAGGGTGTGGCTGATATCTTTGCCGAGCCTGACACTGGCTCTCTCCATCCTCTGGTAAAGATTCGAGCGTGCGTCCCGGGTGCCCTGCACCCTGAAATAGCACCTTCTGTCTCCAGATCCGATGGAGAGCTGACGTCACAACCGGAGTCTGTCCACCAGCCTTGCCTTGACGTTCATCTGCCAGACCCCGGGGCCCTCATTCCGGCCCCCTCCTCCGAGCCCGCCGACGTGGACACTAGCGACGTACTGTTCTCATCGTAGCTCCCACTATTTCCAGGTTTTAAGTGGAAAGTGAAAAGGACGACCAGGAAAAGCAGCAGCCGCCCCAACCAGACGGACGCAGGCCGCGGCTGGGAAGCTGCTCGCCACCTCCGGCCCCCGCGTCTTTCGCTTGAGTTGTTCATCTCACTCGCAGGCGCTCTCCCCGCCAGTCTGTGAGCCCCTCCACATCACCCCTGTGCTCCTGACAGCGAGCCCTGACCCAGCCAGGCCCCCGTCCCGGCTCTGACGCCCGCCCCTCATCGTCCGTGCACCTCCCGTTTCGCATGCCCGGGACCTCGACATCGGCGTTTGGGGGCACAGGGTCCTGTCTCCCCACTTAGCTTACACGTTTCCTGCGTTCGTTTACATCATAAGAGTTTCGTTTATCTTGTTTACCAAGTAAGCGAGTCAGAAATTCTGGAAATGCTTCTAACAAATACAACTTGTGTGGGCCTAAACATTTCTCAAACATCTTTTCTGAGGCTGGCGTCACATGCTGTGTTTTTAAGGAAGAGATGTTGGGGACACAGTAATGTGTCTAAAGCACAGCACCACGTGTCCCTAGTTTCTGCTAGAATGCGGCCTTGGAACAACATTAAAAGCTGCACGTCCAGCGTTTCCAGTCTCCAAAAGTGCCTTTAGGCGCTGACCGAAAAAACAGGGATGGAACAAAGGCCTCAGGGCAGAATGCATCGGTAATGCGGCTGGCTTTCCATAAAACGTGCCGGTTTCAAGGACTTCTGTTCTGTGGCACGCCCCGTCCGTCCAGTGAGGGGCGGCTCCGCTGGGCCAGTGACTCAGGCTGGCTCGTGTTCCAGCTGCAGGGTGACCCTTACCAGGACGGTTGAGGTGTGTTCCCAAAGCCACGCGCGGAGTCCAGCAGCTCCGCAGACTGTCCTGCCTGTTCCTTTTCTTTCTTGGCGTGAAAACCAGCACAGGTGCACGGCCAGCCCGCGTGCGCCCACTTCCACGGGAGGCGTGGAGCCGCGCGACCCCAGGGAGCCTTGGGCTCTTGCTGGGGGTAGGAGGCAGCTGGCCCCGCAGCCAGGATGCCCGCTTCAGTGCAGCCGTCTGTTTCCAGAAAGAGCTGGCTCCTCCCTACAGCACTTGACTTGGGAAAGGGCAGTGACGACGGCATCGGGGGAGGCACGTGGCTTATTTCAGCGGATTCACAGGGCCCACGCTTTTCCCGCCTGTTGCGCACGCCAGCCCGGCCGCCCTCCCAATAAGCCCCATAGCGGCCGAGCTCCTTCCTGGTGAGGCCCCGAGCTCGCAGGTGCACAGCCGCCCTGGTCCTGGGTGCTGGGCATGGTCTCGGGCAGATGTGGGAACCTGGACCAGGGCACGATTCCGGCCGTGGCCCAATAAACAGCATCATTTTCAGCTTCCGGGAGCCCCTGTATACGTGATTGGGGCACACCGGAAATCCAAGGCTAGGGGGTTGCTCCCCACCCCCCAGCAAAGCCGGCAGGTGTGGGGCTGAGGTGCAGGAGCTGGTCGGTCGGCCTGTGACTGCTTCTCCTCAGGGCTGTGATTCACGCACATGCGCAGCTCCAGGCCGCGGGAAGACGGCTGGGTCCACGGCCGGGGCCCTCCGTGCAGAGGGGACAGCGGGGAGAGGGGCGTCCTCGGCCACGCGCAGTCCCCGGAGCGACGGGCCCAGACGTGTGACTGGAGCGCAGGGGGCTTCCCCACCTACCTTACACTAGTTCCTACAGACAGTTTAAATGAGACGGAGGCGTTTCCAGCAGAGCCCCCCACGCTCCCAGTCACACGTGGACACCAGCGGATCAGGCATCACGTTGGCGTCCATTACCCACCGCAGCCTGGGCCGGGGCACAGGAGCCTGGGATGGACCGCGGGAGATTGGGCTGGACAGCAGGGGACGGGGCTGGACCTCGGGGAGCCTGGGCCGGACCGTGCGGAGAGCCTGGGCTGGGCCTTCTTCCTGTGTTGACGGTGTTCAGGGCATAGCCCAATGGCATCTCCTGGCCATGAAATAGATTTTGAGGTGCACGTTTTTACTGGCACTTCCCTGGAGTCCCCCTACCCACCTCCATGAGCTTATGAAATTACTGTAAGTGAAGCAGATGAGTGACTGTGTCTCGCCATGAACTGTGTCATCGTTAAGCAGAACCCAGGTACGTTTACGCCCGTCACATGCTGTAGCAGAGTGTGAGAACCAGCAAATTTGCACGTTTCTTCGCGACCAAATTCACTCTTTTGCGTGCGCTTCCTGCTTGGCAGCGCGGCCAGCCTCGGGGGGGAGCGGGGATGTCGTCATTCTAGGCTCTCTCTCAGCCGTCGCCACTTTTAATAAGCGCCCGAAAGGAATTCGGCAGGCTTAGCTTCCGTCCTCCATGACGTGCTGTGACGTGCAGCATGTGTGTGTCCCTCGTCACATCTGGGCGCCGAGGGAACCCGGTTAGGTGTGGTGCCCGAGTGTCCCACACTGCCCCAAGACCACGGCTACGAAAGTGCGCCGGACGCCCAGCCCCTCTGAGCCGTTTCTCCAGCCGCCGGTTTTCTCCTCTGCTGTCTCGAAGTTGTGCAAGACTCTCGTGTTCAGTCTCTGAGACACACGGGGGCAAAGTGGAGGGGTCACGTTCCCGGGTCAAAGGTGACTGAGATGGGCCGGCTAGAGCCTGGCCACTGATGCTGGATCGGGCCGCACCAGCGGGCGGGGGCCTGCTCACCGAGCATAATGTCAGTGCTTTTAGCTCACGAACAGCTCTTTATTTGGTCATTTCCGGCAACTAATTTATGTGTGTTTTGATACTTTGAAAAACATTCACATTTAGAGTGAAACGTATCGAGTTGCTTTATCTTAACTGCAGTTGATGTTGAAATAATTATTTGTTTTTTTCCGAGTTTAGTACGTGTATATACTTTAATTCTATTTTCCCCGTGAAGTTTTTAAAAATAAAAGAAGTCAGCAATCAAATTAAGATAAGTTGAATGAATTTCAAAGTAGCGGAAAGCATGGAGGATAAAAATATACTGAGGTATTTTTCCTAAACCTGCAAATTCTCATCCAC
>NW_011889093.1:37090-39033 GCF_000151845.1 Pteropus vampyrus | reverse complement strand
TCTTTATATCATGGGAGGAAAAACTGAGGAAGATATGAAATTGTGAAATTTAGTAACATTAAACGCCGAGAACATTATTTAGTAACGTCGCGCGCGGTGAGCTGTGCTCAGGTTTCGCAGGCCTGCGTCCTGGTGACATGCGCCCACCTCCTAACGGCCTGAACTCACCAGGACTCACGACGACATAGGGCGTTTGTCTTCGCCAAACGCAAATTTGTGCTTAGCAACATTTAAAAAAACGTTTTTCTCTACATTTTCTTTAAATACAATCTCCTTACAACCAGCAGTGCGACGAGAAGGTATTTTAAATCATCACAGTAGCATCGCCACCTCCAGGTCCTGGCGGGCAGTCCCTCCCCCGGGGGCAGAGCACTGCAGGGTGGTGGCCGCACAGGGTGGCACGCAGAGGGGCAGCCTCCCGTGAGGGGCTCTGCGGCCACTCTGCACAGAAAGCAGTTGTCACCTCCTGGGCCCACTGCCACGTGGGTTTTGTAATAACTTCCAAAGACAGTATAAACGTGACTCAAAAAGGGCTGACCCAGAAAACAGAACAACACGATGACAAACAGTTTACTGAAGAGCGTGCTTGTGTGCACACCCACACGCACGCGCACACATACGTGCGCACACATACACACTGGCGTGTGTTCACGAAAGCTGGACGCAGACACGGCCCGGCCGGCATGCTGGGTTGGTCTGTGTCCCACGGCCTCTGGCTCCGCGTCCTGGTCCACATGGTCGTGGCCGTCAGTGCTCCGGCCGCACTGACCGGGGTGACCACTTCTCTCCCCCGGCCTTCCCCACTCCATGCTGAGAGCGATGCAGACGCTTTCGCGCGTGTGTCTCCAAACGCGCTCGTGTTGAGGTTGGCTTTTAAAGCAGACTCTCCCCCCCTCACTGCCGTCCTGTCTCTGTGGACCCTCGCAGTCCCGGGGTCAGGGGTGTGACGCTTTTCTCTGCGTAAGAACAGCCCGGGACCCGTGGTGCAAGTTCACGAGCTGGGCCCAGAGGTCCAGGCGTGCTGGCCGGGCCCAGCGCCCTGCCCGGCAGGAAGCACCTGCAGGCGAGGTGCACGCCATCACCTGAGGGCCAGCTTTGCGAAGCCTCGCCTACGTGGAGCCCGGCGGTCAGCACTGAGTTTCCAAGCTACAGTTGTAAGAAGAGACCTGTGTTACCGTGGGAGCCCAGGCTCTTGTGGCGCCACGTAATCCAGCAGCGCCTGGCGGCACCGTCCAGGGCCCCATCTCCGCCTTCCAGAAGGGAGAGAAGCCGGGTGCCAAATGCTGCGGCTCCCGCCCAGGCACGCGGCTCCTGCACCCCTGCACCGGGGCTTGGCCCCCGGCAGCCCGCGCAGCACCCTCGGGTCTGCATGTGGCGGGCGACCTGGCCCTCGGCGTGGCTTCTGCGCCTGGCACCAGGAGGCTTCTAGTCCATCAGGCAGCTCAGCTCGTCTGAGACACTTCCCATTAAGTCCGCAGTCCGAGGGTGAGGTGGCCACGTGCTCAGGGGCAGGGTGAGGGGTGCCCGGCTCTGCTCTTGGGTGTAGGGGCGCCGCCCGAGGGCTCGGGAGCCGGGGTTCCAGCCCTACCTTGCCCCGTGTGCGACTTCGAGTCCCTCTCTCGTCTTTGGAGCCCACTGCTCATCCGAAAGGAGCTGACTGGTTCCCCAGCGAGCCCCCTTCCTCCCGAAGTTGTGTTCTGAGCCAGGCGGTGGCAGGAATCCTGTCTGTGAAGAGAGACGACCACCCCCCAGTGCTCGGGAGGCAGGGGACCCGTCCCTTTTGCTGTCACCGTCACTCATGGGGCGGTGGGCGTTGTTCGAGCGCGCGGCTCTCTGCACGTCAGCTGTTCGCTAGCGAAAGCACGTGTGGAAGGTCACTCGGCCTCTGCGACGTCACAGTGCTGAGCTGCTTCCAGCTGCACAGACGATCCACGGAAAGCGAC
>NW_011889093.1:35267-36348 GCF_000151845.1 Pteropus vampyrus | reverse complement strand
TCAGGCAGCTCAGCTCGTCTGAGACACTTCCCATCAAGTCCGCAGTCCCAGGGTGAGGTGGCCACGTGCTCAGGGGCAGGGTGAGGGGTGCCCGGCTCTGCTCTCGGGTGTAGGGGCGCCGCCCGAGGGCTCGGGAGCCGGGGTTCCAGCCCTGCCTCGCCCCGTGTGCGACTTCGAGTCCCTCTCTCGTCTTTGGAGCCCACTGCTCATCCGAAAGGAGCTGACTGGTTCCCTAGCGAGCCCCCTTCCTCCCGAAGTTGTGTTCTGAGCCAGGCGGTGGCGGGAATCCTGTCTGTGAAGAGAGACGACCACCCCCCAGTGCTCGGGAGGCAGGGGACCTGTCCCTTTCGCTGTCGCCGTCACTCATGGGGCGGTGGGCGTTGTTCGAGCGCGCGGCTCTCTGCACGTCAGCTGTTCACTAGCGAAAGCACGTGTGGAAGGTCACTCGGCCTCTGCGACGTCACAGTGCTGAGCTGCTTCCAGCTGCACAGACGATCCACGGAAAGCGACACCGAACTCCTCGGGCAACGGGCGCTTTATCAGCTAAAACAGCACCTGGCTCTTCCCTCTCAGAATTCAGTGTGTTCACCGTGTGACGAACGGGACAGACAGGACGAACCGCCGGCCGTGTGGCGTGCTCTCCTTGCCGGATTTGGCATCCGGTCTCCAGCGAAGCCAGCGCCCAGGACGGTCCCCAGCGTCCGAGCGCCCCCGCCAAGCCCTGGCCACGGACAGCGCGGCGTCTCGCTCCGCTCCCCACGCAAAGACAGCAGCAAAGCGACGCCACCGCCACCGCGCTCCCCCCGGCGTGCGGGTGCGAGAGCTTCCCTCGTCCCCAGCCGCCGGGCCGACGCGTGTGCCGCAGCCTGGCGGCCCCCGTGTGTGGCTGAGGCCACAGTGCCCGTGGTCGTTGGTCAGCGGGGTTTGCACGGGAAAGGGGACCTTTTAAAGTGTGTGCCCCATGCCGACGTGCTCGTTTAAGATCGTGCTCATCTGTTGGCAAGAACAGGGACCCCACGAGCTCTTCCTGGCTGTTCTCGGCGTCTTTATGAGGCTATTATGTATTTTAAGGTAATTAAAG
>NW_011889093.1:33261-34201 GCF_000151845.1 Pteropus vampyrus | reverse complement strand
GCGAGAGCTTCCCTCGTCCCCAGCCGCCGGGCCGACGCGTGTGCCGCAGCCTGGAGGCCCCCGTGTGTGGCTGGGGCCAGAGTGCCCGTGGTCGTTGGTCAGCGGGGTTTGCACGGGAAAGGGGACCTTTTAAAGTGTGTGCCCCATGCCGACGTGCTCATTTAAGATCATGCTCATCTGTTGGCAAGAACAGGGACCCCACGAGCTCTTCCTGGCTGTTCTCGGCGTCTTTATGAGGCTATTATGTATTTTAAGGTAATTAAAGCTTATTTTTATGGAGTCTCTGATTCAGATATTCACTGCGTCAGAGAGTCCTGTTCTCCAAGCCACCTGACTGGTTAACGTGGTTTCCTGGTAATTATTTGAGTGAGTTCTGTTTCCGTTGTACCGTTATGTTTCTGGAAGTTTCTGTCGACACCCTCGTGGTCAGCCGTGGGCCAGTGTCCTGGGACCCAGGACGGGGTGGGGCGTCTGTGTCCGAGCCGCCCATGTGGCTAGGACGTGTGTCGCGGCCTGTGGCATCGCCGGACTGAGCCTTCGCCGGACTGAACAGACACAGGTTCACTTCTCTTTTGCGTCTGGGCCCTTTATTAAGTTTTTAGAGGTTGTCGTTAATTTATTTCAAAATTGGCAGAACCCTAGCCTACCCCGCCACCCAGCCTGTTGACCAGCTGGACTCGCATCTCAGGCTCCAGACGCGAGTGTCCGTGATGGCCACGGGTCGTGGGTTCGGCTGCAGCCCATGTGGGCCTGAGAGACAAGCTCGCTTTGCAAACCGTCAGCCCCTGGGACGGCCTGGGCCCCTTCCCCACCAGTGCTCCCGTGTCCCAGACTTGGAACGCAGGCGGTCTGTCCCCCGGCCTCGTGTGTGCGTGTGTGGTTTGCTGTCCGTGACAGAGAGGAAGGTAAATTCCTCTCTGAGGAATTTACGAGCCTGCTC
>NW_011889093.1:26541-30886 GCF_000151845.1 Pteropus vampyrus | reverse complement strand
GAGTTTAGTCCCTGACAGGGCAAATCCCCTGGGATGCTTTTTGGTTTTGCAAAATTTCAGTGCTGCTTTTTGTTATTTAATGTAAAATCTAGAAAAATGTCATCATTTTGAAATCCCAAAAGAAGCCCCTTAAAATTTGGGCTTCACCCGGGTTGGTCGTAAACACGAGGCGTTGGAGGTTTTAGTGAGCTGGGTGTGGGGCCGCTTCACATGCGTGTGTGTGCCGTGCATCGGTCTGCACAGTGCTCACTTTAAATATGGCACCGTTGTATTTGCCACTTATACCTCTTTAAAGCTGTTTTTAAAATTAAGTAAATCGGCAAACCGGATGACGCATCCGTTACACCAGAAAGAATCAACAGCCCCACCTCCCATCGCTTCTTTCTCTTTCTGTCCACATCTGCTTTCAGGCCTCTGATGCTTTAATCTGCTTTCCACGTACCCTTCCGCTGTTGAATATCTCGTCACTGCTTTGGCTGTCTCGTTCCCTGCCGCACTTGCTGTCTTGCTAGTTTGGATTTATAAGAGTGGAATCGAGCTTTGTTTTGTGGCGAAACTGTCTATGATTAGAGCTACTGTATTTATTTTGGTTTGTGCTCCTGGCATATGCTAAATCTATGCACACGCTGCCTTCAGACTACATTTGTAGTTCTTCCCACTTCTGTGCTCATTGCGGTAGAATGTGCCGGGGAGTGTTGAGTAATGGCGGTAATTATGTAAGCCTTCGTGAGACCTGTAGTTTTGTGGTGTTGTCGTTGTCGTTGTTGTGTATGAAATAGAACAGAAATTAGAGCGTTGCCGTCAGCGACATTCATTTCTGACCGCGGAACGGTTCGTCACAGCTGCCAGGATTTTCTTCCTCTCAGGCAGGCAGGGGGCTGCAGAGACCACCTGGAGTGCCCCTCGCCCGTGCCCGTCACGGTCACAGTCATACGGCCTGCGCCGCTGAGGCCACGTGCCCCACAGCGGTCAGTGAGCCGTCCTCGGGGCAGAGGCCCGGGCGACCCGCAGTTCTGTCCCTGGGAGCTGGCACAGCACCGAACACAGGTGGCAGTCGGCACCACACGAACGAAGCCCGGGGCTCGGGCCACACCGCGTGTGACCATGGGATCACTCCCCCCGACACCACGTGAGTCCCTGAGCTTCCTTCCCAGGGGAGACTGCGCGGCCCACACTGGTGTCACAAGCTTTCCGAGCCCCAAAGTACAAAGAGAAACTGTTAATCTCTGCTGGGAATCGTCACTCTGGGGGCAGAGGAACGAGGACAAGCCGGACTCATCCCCCGGGGTGGCAGGCCTGGGCGTCAGGCTGCAGCCGCCGCCCCCCCATGCGCCGACTCGGCAGGGCGCCCGTCCTTACCGAGGGGGCCTTTTCAGGGACATTTCAGCGGTGCTTCCTCCGAGTCACAGTGGCAGGGAAAGCGTCAGTCCCAAGAGGGATCGCGAAGAACACCCGAAAACAGCCCGCGAGGACCGGATGCTGAGACAGGGCAGCGAGAAACTTGGCCATAGAAAGGCCAGACGAGGACCCATGACATGCAGATCACCCCGAGCAGGTGCGGCTGATGGGAGGGCGGTTCTGCCTCCGCGAGAGAAAAAGACGCCACACACCAGCGTGCGACATGCAGGAGGGGGGGGAGGTGTGGCAGCGAGCTGAGGCCGGGGCGTCCGGCAGCCCTCACCTCCTCAGAAGGGACGTCGCAGGTAGAGGACAGGGAACGGGCGGCCCAGACCAGGACCGGCCGCTGGGGAGGAATCCACGCTGAAGAGGAATAAGTCCGTGGGCGCCGGCTGTGAACTCACACCTGCCCTCCTTACAGACTCCTGTGTTGTTAGCAATGAACGTCTGTTATTGAGACTGTAATGTTTTTACCTATATGTATTACAGTAATTAATTTTAATGCACTTTTACCTGCATTCGCTGGTAAATGAGACTAAGAAGCTTTCTTGTCCAAAGTCATAAAACCAGGAAGCAGCCGAATCTAGACTGAAACCCAGATTTTCTGATTGGAAATGCCACGTTCTTTGCACAACACACACTGTCATTTGCTTGTTTTCCAGTCTCAGATTTTGCCAGAAACCTTCAGTAGCCCCAGTCGGAGAAGGTGTGGGGTCTGTGCTGCAGTCACAGACGACAGACGTGTGGCAGATGATGTGCAGGCTCCGGGCCGAGCAGGTTCTCTGACGTCTGACAGATTTGAGAAACCCTGGACTGCGTTCAGTCTGGAAGATGTCAGTAACAACAGACTCTGTTTTCTTTTAATGAGGCCCCTGCAGAATAGGCATCCCTAACTCGGGGCTCCGAGGGTGGGTCCTGGGGTGCATTTCGTGTCTGTGTCATGAGTGCTTTTCCGGGAAGAAGATGCCACCCTCTCCTTGGGGATTTCCGTCAGGCAGGAGAGTTGGGATCCATCGCATGCCACTGAGCTCCCTTTGGTGGTTACAGAGTGGGACGCGCTGTCGAGGGGCCTCCGTGGAGCAGCCGGAGCGCTGTCTTTCGTCTGTCCTGGACACGAGGTGGCAGCTGGCCCGTGGCTGCGCCGCAGTGAGCCGCGTTCCCGCGAGGAGGGAGGTAGGCTGCCCCGAGCCGCCTCGTCTCCCAGGCCCTGGGCAGGTTGGGCTCCCTGCGGATCGCCAGGGACAGCAGCCTCCAAGCACGGCAGCCTGAACGTCTGGAGCGTCACCGCAGTCCCGGGGCTGCTCTGAGCAGGTGCCCGGTTCTGACGGGGCAGGGGTGCCCGGTGTGTCTCGGCTCACGTAAGGCTCTGGCCCGGGCTTGGCTCCGCAGGGACCTAAATGTCATCTCATCGACAAGGCCACCGGCTGCTGCTGGGGCAACTCTGTTTTCCTGGTCCCACCTCGTTTCCTTGGAAGCTGACGTGGGGCGGGCCGGCCGTCCTGCACGGTGACCGGCCACGCCCGCCGTCTCGTGCTGCACCGGAGAGCGCTCCGAGACCAGCCATCTCTCCTGTTCCCCTCGGGGCCTCCTCAGCTCTGACTGTCACTCTGGCTTGGCCACCCGTCCCTCCTTCTGGCTGTTGAGTCACTGGTGTGAGTCCTCTGGTCAGTGTCCTCGTCGCTCATGCCCGGGCCACGTGGCAAGGGAAGTCCAGCACACGTCACGGTGTGCAGAGCCTTGAGGAGCCAGGCGGTGCGGCAGGCGGCGGGGCCTGGGAGGGGACTTCCCGGCACATGGCCTCTCGAGTCACCTTTAGAAGGAGCACGAGGCTTGCCACAGTGGTGTGGCCCGCGGTGCATGCCGTTCCGGAGCCGTCTCTGCAGGAAGCAGAGGCGTGTGGTGGGAGGGACGGGGAGGCCCCGATGCGTTGCTCTTTCTGACTTACCTGGTAGCTCACGTGGACTTTTGTGCACTGACTCACCTGGTCCCCGGGGCACTGTCCACTCTGCGGCTGACGCGCACCATCTGCCGTGTGGGGAGGACCTCCCTTTAGTGAGACGTTGAAATCCCGGAGAAACCCCTTTGGTCAGTCTGTCCCCGGGGTGCGAGCCTGTGTCGTCCCCCTGCACTGGCCTGGCCAGCTGGTGCGTGACCGTCAGCCATCAAGGACTCTCTGGGTGTCGTTGGGTACAGGCGATAGGAGACTTGCCGGGGTCCATCTGTGTCCCTCCGGCTGCCTCCCACCGACAGGCCGGGGCCGGAACACACAGAAACCCTTTCCCTGAAGGGCCTGCTGACAGCCCAGATGCAGGTCAGCGACGTTCAGGAACTGAAGGGCGTGGCCGCACGGAGGACTCAGGCCGATGAGGAAGCAGCACAGAGAGCGCCTCACCAGGGACCCCACGGGCCCGCCCTCCCGAATCTCCCAGACAGAGCCGGGGACCCGTGGCACCGACAGCGACGTCACCCAGGGAGTGGTGGCGGTCTCCTCCGTCAGCGGCCTGGGCAGGGGGACCGGGGAGGAGGGACAGAGGCCCAAGCTCGTCGGGCTGGGGCACCGCATGCGCATGTGAGGAGGGTCCCGAACCCTCAGGGTACGTTCTGGAAGTGGTGCTGCCGTGGGCTCCGCCAGTGCAGAGCAGTCGTGAGGGACAGTGGGCAGGGCGGGCCCAGGACCCCGGTTCCGGGCGGGGAGTGGGTCTGCCCTCGCCTCACGCACGCCCCGATGACGTCCGAGGTGCCCCGTCTCAGAGCCGAGTGCGGGCTGATCCCTCGGCTCCAGCCGGGACGTCCATGGGCAGCAGCCCGTTCCTCAGCCCTGCGAGCCCCGTGTCCCTCCTGCGAGGTGGTCGCCAGACCTGCACGGCAGTTTACACCGCGAGAGCAGAACGTCCCCCGCCATGGGCGTCCCCCGCATTGGCACCCCTCGTCTGCTACCCCCCTGTCC
>NW_011889093.1:22901-25524 GCF_000151845.1 Pteropus vampyrus | reverse complement strand
ATATCAGCTACTACCCGCCAGACGCTAGCGAAGCCCCTGGGGACACCCGGTGTCCGGCCCAGTAACAGCGCCAGCAGCAGTGGGGTGTACCCGCGTGCTGCTGGGGCCGTCGAGTCCACGGGGTGCTGCACGGGAGGGGCCTCGCGATGGGGGGCAGGGCTGGCGGGCCCCAAGGGTCCTTCCTACCGGCCCAGGACCAGTGGCTGCCACTCTGAAGGAACGTGTTTCTCGTGGGCGTTGTCTCGTGTCAGAGGTTTAGGTGAATAAATGTGAGTCGGTGGCCGGGGCGCGTGACCCCGAGAGTGCGTGAGGCCGTCCAGTGCAGCGGTGTTGGGTCACGGGCTCGTACGCGGATGACGATGGAACTGTTCAGATCACGGGCCGCTAACGAAGCCTGCTGGGTCACGTGTCGTAGCCAGACGACGGAATTAGCCGAGCGCGCCGAGCGCCCGCAGCTGTCCCCAGTACCCCAGCCGGCACTGGAGCTCAGGACTCTGTGTAGACGCGGGTCCGTCACCGCGGCGCACATCTCCGTGTGTGGGAAGTGGTGGCGATCGTTTTCAGCGATTCGGAGCAATGTCCTCGGCGAGTTTGCGGACCGTTTGCTCGCAGGTGGAGAACGCGTCGGCGTACTGCCACCAGAGCCTCAGAAGTGTCGTAGGGTTTCTCCAGCCCTGACATCTGTCACAGAGGAAGTGTGTGACCACGACACGCAGCAGGGTACCTGGGGTGGTTGAATGCGGCCGAAGCATTTTGGCAAAATCCCAAGCTGAGACAGACTTTTTAAAATGTTTATGGTTTCTTTGAATATCAGAATTATATACCATGCAAATGATGACGAGAGCGTGGACAGCCCCCAAGACGTGGGACAGCACATGTCTTAGGCCGTCCGTGGGACTGGCTGTCGTCACGTGGGCGTGGTCCTGCCACATGAGGCTTTGCAGACGGTCGCTTTGAGCCAGGCGTCCCGTGGAATGCCAAGCGTGAGGGTGTGACACGCTTTTAAACCGCCCGCACCCTGTGCACGTCCTTCTGTACAAACACACACAGGGTGACACTGTGCGCCGGCATGTGGCTCGGCAGGAGGGAGGGTGCCAAGTACAGGACAGCTTTTCTCACAAAGGGACCAACCAGGCTGATGGGAGAGTCAGCGGATGACGAAATTGACACGTCCTGCCCAGCAGCAGCCTTCGGAGGGCACCGCGGGTCACGGGAACCAGGGGCGTCAGGAGAGGGAGCCGTCTCCGGTGGAGGAAGATTTCAGCGGTGTGGGCTCCCCTACACGGCCTCCGTGTTGGGGACCAGCAGCAGGTGCCGTGGGCTGCACTGTAGGGGTCGGCAAGGACGTTCACCATGTAAGCCTGAAAATTCGGTTTGTCACCTCGCTCGAAACACTCCCTCGGTGCCAGGCCTTATGGAAGTCTGGGGTCTGTAGCTCACATTGGCCAACACTAACGTGCGCGTGGCTGTCAGCCGTTAGCCGAATGCCGCTGGAGTCGGTCACTTTGGGGCTGCTCTCCCGGCTCTGGCAGCCCTGCCACGGTCGAGGGCAGTGGGCTGGGACAGGCTGGTGGTGGCGTTTGAAAACTTAGAGCCATATCTGATGTTTTTCTCAGCAGAATGTTTCATAATCTTTTTAAATGTCAGCTAAGTTGGTTTTAAAAAAGAAAGGGGGACAGTTATTCTGCTGACTGCTTTAAATGAGGTTTTTGTCTAAAAGTTTCATCTTTTCAACGGTTTTGGAAACTGGTAAAAGATTTTCTGCACATTACCACTAAAATTGTTTAAACTTAATTCGGAAGCTCATGACTGATAGTCTCCTGTCCGGACTCTGTAAGAATCACGTGACAGGGGCAGCAGTGTCCGGGGCAGGGCCGGCCACGTGCCATGCGAGTTCTGGAGGGGGGCACCAGGTTGGCAGTCTTCTCTACGGGCCTCTGGGGCGACCTGCATTTAGCCGGAAACTGGAAAAGTAGTTAGGACCAGAGTATCGACAGAGTCCTCTCCCCTGCCCCAGGCATCACGTTTATTTGGTGGCCCTGTGTAGGGGACACCACCCACTCGGGACCTTCCCCCAGCCATTAGAGGGTTATTATTCATCCAACACACATTACAAAAGCGGCTACAATTTATTTCACTTATATTATTACTCATGACTGTTCCAGGAAAGGAATTTAAACCCTTTGTATTTATAGCTACAAAATTATTTAAGAAAAATAAATGTATCACACTTAACTCAGTTGCCTAATTAGCTATAACAATCATCTTTACTTTCACTTTAAGCCAGTTTTTTTGTTTCTCAGTTTCTAGTAAGTCATACCACCCACTCCCAAACAGCCCACCTCCCAGGAGAAAACCTGCCAGCACCTGGCTGCCTGCCAGGCTGCAAAGCTGGTGTTGGTCTCTGCGTGCACGTGTTTGTGTTCACCTCCTGTGCGGGATTGGAGTTCTGTGAGGATCTATGAGATGGGTCTTGCATGTGGAGGATAAAAATTTTAATAGCTTTAATTATTGAGCCTTTTTTCCCATCAAATGATAGGTTGATTTCTTTGCATCCAGAAATGATATCCGAATTATTTAATGTCGGCTTCCACGTTTTTGTTCTCTTGAAGTGAATTATTTG
>NW_011889093.1:19777-22256 GCF_000151845.1 Pteropus vampyrus | reverse complement strand
CCCTTTGTATTTATAGCTACAAAATTATTTAAGAAAAATAAATGTATCACACTTAACTCAGTTGCCTAATTAGCTATAACAATCATCTTTACTTTAACTTGAAGCCAGTTTTTTTGTTTCTCAGTTTCTAGTAAGTCATACCACCCACTCCCAAACAGCCCACCTCCCAGGAGAAAACCTGCCAGCGCCTGGCTGCCTGCCAGGCTGCAAAGCTGGTGTTGGTCTCTGCGTGCACGTGTTTGTGTTCGCCACCTGTGCCTGATTGGAAGTTCCGTGAGGATCTACGAGATGGGTCTTGCATGTGGAGGATAAAAATTTTAATAGCTTTAAATATTGAGCCTTTTTTCCCATCAAATGATAGGTTGATTTCTTTGCATCCAGAAACGATATCCAAATTATTTAATGTCGGCTTCCACGTTTTTGTTCTCTTGAAGTGAATTATTTGATCTTATTTACTTAATTAATTCAGTTAATTTTACCTCAACTTTCCATTGTATTTCAGTGCAGCTGGACATGATAGCAATGGCTGAACGTGGGACCCCCACGTAGACAGTTAGCGAGGTGACTTTATTGTTTAAAGTTTTCTTATATAGAAGCCTGGGTCATCTTGGCCATTTTTATATTTCTATATAAAAAAAATTTAGAAAACAAAGGAAATAAAATTAATCATTTATAGTCCTCTAATATTATCAACATTAATATCTTAGATCATTTCCCTTATCTTTCCTATAAATCTTTTAAATGTCGTGATAATCAGTATGTATATAAAATTTATTTAGCGCCTTCTTTAATTTAAAACATTCTAACAAGGCTTTTTCAGCATTGCCAAATAGACCTCAAAAGCACTTAGAAAATTTTATTTTGTTCTGAAATAGTTATAGGGTCACGTTATAGGGACGTTGCAAAAACGAGGTCAGGGTACCGCCAAGCCGTCTGCTGCTCAGTTTTCCCTCTGGTGACATTTTACAAAACTATACGACCGTCTGGAACTAGGAGTTCGACATTCGATGCAATCAGATTTCCCATTTTACATAGACGCATTGGTGAGCGTGCGTGTGCGTGTGCGCGTGCGAGCGTGTGCACGCACATGCACTTAGTGCTGTGCAGTTTTATAATGTGTGCAGGTTCACGTCGCCACCACAGTCAAGACCGAGTTGTTTCATCCACAGCGGTCTCTCTGCTGGTCTTGTGGACACGCACACACCCCGCCCCTCACCTCCGCAGACACCAATCAGGAATGTCATACGGTGGAAGCATGACGTGTAAACACGAGGCCGGCTGTGTTTGCTCAGTGTTCTCTGTGTGTGTGTCAGTGGTCTGCCCCTTCTTGCTGCCGCGGGACAAGCTCTCAGTTTGCGTGCCCGGTCACCCGCTGGAGGTCGGGGTTGCTTCCCGTCGGGGTGTTAGCGGTGAGCCGCATGGGCTTCATTTCTCTGGGACAAGCGTCCCAGGATGCAGCTGTGGCGTGCACAGTAGCTGCACGTTGCCTTTGCTAAGAAGCTGCGGACCGCTTCCCACTGGCTGCACCATTTTACTTTCCACGGCACCGCATGGGAGTCTCGTTTCTCTGCATCAAAGCCAGCATTTGATGTTACTGCTATTTTTTTTAGTCATCGATGGGTGTGTAGTGACATTTAATTGCAGGTTTACATTTCTCTAATGGTTAACGATGTTGAGTGTATCTTCATGTGCTTATTTACCATCTATATATCTTTTTTTGTGAAAAATGACTGTTTTTCTCTTTTGCCCAGTTTTGAATTCAGTTGTTTTATTTTACTATTGAAGTTTGAGAAATCTTTATATGTTATAGACACAAAACCTTTGTTGGATAAGTGGTTTACACATATTTCTCCTAGTCTATAGATTTTCTTTAATCGTCTTAGCAGAGCAAATGTTTTATTTATTTATTTATTTTTTTGTTTTTTTATGGTGACTGGTTAACTAAATCCAGTAAGTTTCAGCTGCACACTTTAACAGTAAGGCATATATGTATTTACACTGTGTGTTCCCCTCCCACAGTTAGAGTTGTTTCTGTCACCACATATGTGACCCCTGTACCCCATCTACCTCCCCGCTCCTTCCACCCTCTGCTCACCACTAGTCTGTGGTCCATGTCCATGAGTACAGAGCAAACGTTTTACATTTTGATTAAGTTTAACATTTTTTTTCCGTTTTTGGATCGCGCTCTTACTGTCGTGTCTAAGAATTTTTTCCTGAGCCCTGGGTCCGAGATTTGTAGCAAATGTCTTTTTTCCCCATGCCTTCGGCGGTCTGGTACTGCAGCACCGTTTGCTGCGGCCCCTTTCCTCCAGTGACTTACTTCTTCATGCCTGTCACAAATGGGTCACACAGCAACCCAGCCGTGTGCACGGCGGCTCAGCCCGTTTCCGACACGGGTGGCGCCACAGGCTCGAAACGGCACAGCCCAGGGTGAGCGCCTGTCAATTCAGCGTTTCCTTACTCGGCTGTATCAGACACC
>NW_011889093.1:14921-19057 GCF_000151845.1 Pteropus vampyrus | reverse complement strand
TAGACACAAAACCTTTGTTGGATAAGTGGTTTACAAAGATTTCTCCTAGTCTATAGATTTTCTTTAATCGTCTTAGCAGAGCAAATGTTTTATTTTTTTTTGTTTTGTTTTTTTATGGTGACTGGTTAACTAAATCCAGTAAGTTTCAGCTGCACACTTTAACAGTAAGGCATATATGTGTTTATACTGTGTGTTCCCCTCCCACAGTTAGAGTTGTTTCTGTCACCACATATGTGACCCCTGTACCCCATCTACCTCCCTGCTCCTTCCACCCTCTGCTCACCACTACTCTGTGGTCCATGTCCATGAGTACAGAGCAAACGTTTTACATTTTGATTAAGTTTAACATTTTTTTTCCTTTTTTGGATCGTGCTCTTACTGTCGTGTCTAAGAATTTTTTCCTGAGCCCTGGGTCCGAGATTTGTAGCAAATGTCTTTTTTTCCCATGCCTTCGGCGGTCTGGTACTGCAGCACCGTTCGCTGCGGCCCCTTTCCTCCAGTGACTGACTTCTTCATGCCTGTCACAAATGGGTCACACAGCAACCCAGCCGTGTGCACGGCGGCTCAGCCCGTTTCCGACACGGGTGGCGCCACAGGCTCGAAACGGCACAGCCCAGGGTGAGCGCCTGTCAATTCGGCGTTTCCTTACTCGGCTGTATCAGAAACCTCGCGTTGTCCACGGCTTATTCTGACAGATGTACTTACCAAACTGAGGATTTTAAAGGAAAAAAAAAAAACCTGAGCTATCAAGTTAGAAACAAGTAAATAATTAAGTCTTGGAGAAGATGATATTCAGACAAATGAAATTTTCCCTTTTCTGAAAAAAAAAACAAAACAGGCAGCTCGTGCCAGTGATCTCACGGGCGTGAGTGCGGTCTTGCCTTCCCAACCCCTCGGGTCGTCACGCGGGACCTCAGAGCCCGTGAGGACAGTTCCCCCCACCTGGGTGCACCCTCTCTGCACTGTGCGCCCCAAAGCGCGCGGAAGGGAGAGGTGTGGCCGCCGCGCGCCCCCCGGCGCAGCCTGCGGTCACCGCGCCACCCTCTGCCGCCTCTCGCCCGGCAGCGTTCTTCCAGTCGTGCTCAGGAACGAGGGCTTCCTGAGCCCCCGCGGGCCACACACCGCACCGCCGGGGACAGATGGCGAACGCCCCGCACACAGCTCCGTTCCGGGAGGCAGCGCCCGCGAGGCTGGACCAGGCACGCGACCCCCGCCCCCTCCCAGTTCGGACGCCCTGGGAGACTCTGCAGGGCACGTTGACACGTCCACGTCAGCAGGTGACGCGCCCCAGCCCCTCGCGTCAGCAGGGGTGGGGACGTGGAGAACACACCTGACGCTCAGCGCCAGGCCCCAGGCCTCGCTCCCCAGTGCCACTGCCCGGTCGGCTTTCCACGGGGCCACGTGGAAGCCAGCCTCGGCCAGGACGATGGGGCCAGACGGCCGCGTTCCCGTCGTCGGAGGACCTGCGCTGCTCTGCATGGCTTCCTCAGGGAGCTCAGGGACTGGCCGGACCTCCTGGAATTCAGCCGCCCGAGCGCGGCAGCTGCCGGCCTCGGCCCGCATTTGTGGGACGCCGCCCCCAGACGGCGAGGGAGGCCCTGCACGCCCACCGCGCCATCTGCCGGCCGCCGTGCATAATCCCGGCTCACGGGGTTCCACGTGCACGGGCTGATGTATAAAAACCCCGCAGACCAGGAGGCTTCAGGGGGATGGAGCGGTAAATGCCTGGGGCGAGCAACAGGCAAGGGGGGCGGAGAAAGAGCAGCAGAGGGGGCAGAGTTTCCCTTAGAAACAGGGACAGCTTCATCTGGCCTCAGTAACCCAAATCATGAGGCGCGGGGGAGGCTGAAAGGCAGGATTTGAATAGAAAGGAGAAGAAAGAACAGCTGTGGGGCCTCCCCGTGGGGTCCTCCCCCGTCCCCCGGTCGTCCCCTAGGGCCCCAGCGGGCCACGAACCCCTAGCTTAACCCAGCTGAACTTCTGAGGGCCGCAGGGCGCAGCGGCCGGCGTCTTTCTGAAGATGGAACTGGCCCTCAGCCACCAACGCACGCCTCGCTGACCGTCACTGCGTGTGCGACTCGCGTGACGGCTCCTGGATGCTGAATCGCTCTCTTTGGTGAGAAAAAGGAAAAACGGGCCCCTGTACGGCTGACATTCGCTCCGGGGGTCCCGCTGCAGCCGGGGAGCATCGTGCCGACCACGTCAGGCCCTGAAGACGCCAGGGCGGGAAACGGGCCTCGGACGGCCGTGCAGGCCTGTCCTCCGTGCCCGGGAGCCAAGGGTCACACGCCCGCCTGCATCTCGAAGGCTCGCCCAGCGTGTTCCTTTCTCTGGGTTCATTCCTAAGCAAGCCGCCCTTTGTCTGCACTCCGGCCGCGCCATGCTGCCCGCTCGCCTGACCCTCGTGGGGAGAGGTGCCGCCGTCCTGTGCGGCTCTGCCATGTTTCACCCGTCGGAGGTGGACGGGAAGGTTCTCGTAGAAACAGCTTCCTGCGAAGTGATGGACAAGGGCGGCTGGTCCTAAATTTCACTTCACCTCACCCGTGGAGGTGACGCGTTTGCTCAGACACTTGAAGGGCAATTTAAAGGGCACAGACGATCCTGGAGCTCACCGGCCACCGCTTCTCAGGCGTCCTGAGGCCCGGCCGGGGCAGACGGCGCCATCGCGAGCCAGGGGAGTCTGCTTATCGCTCGGCCACCAGGTCCCCCGACGCCATCGCCCTCCCAGATGCGGGGTCTGGGCTCCAGGGTCTCGCTCTTACTTACGTCGCTGATGTCGCTGATCCGTGTGGAAACACCCGCCCCCCGACCTCCTAGTGACAGCGTGTGGTCCTCGGTGCCGGAGCTCGACCTGCGGCCGTGAAGGGCCAGCCGGCGCCCGCCCGGGGGACGTCCCCTCCCGCGAGGACCTTCAGGCGCCCACTCCGTCCGCTCCCCGCAGGAGCCGCGGGGGCTGCTTGTGGCTCCTGTCTCCCCTGAACGTCCCTGAACATCCCTGACCGTGCCCTAGACCAGGCGTGGCGAGCCCTCTTGCTGAAAACAACGAAAGTTCTGGACAAAATATCCTGTTTAAAACACATAAATGAATGAGGGTTGGGAAGTTCGTAGGGGATGTCCAGAAGCCACCCTGGGTGACAGCAGGAACCCTGGGGGAGAGGACGGCCGAGCCCACCTCCCCTAGGGGGCAGTTGACAAAGCCCGTGAACTTGGGGCTGGTCAGCCTGCAGCCCCAGCGGAGCCTGACGGCCCTGCACAAGGCCGGGCTTCAGGAGGTGCAGCGGGCCCTGTCCCCTCCGGGTCCCCATGATCGTCCTGGGGACCGCGTCCCGCACGGGAGTCTGACTTCTGGGAGACCATGCCCCCTGCGAAGGAGGTAAAGCCAGCCCCGGCCCAGTCTTCATTTTAACAGTCACAACTTTTAATTTGCATTTACTTGTCATAAATATTGTCCTCCTAATGACATAAGAGCATCTAATTCAGAGCGGAGGAAATTACCTAAGAGGGTGACTTTGGGCCAGAGAAGACCGAACAGCTGTGACTGGTTCCCTCCGGCCATTTCTCCCACGGCAGACGCAGGAACACGGTCCCGACTTCCTCCTGTCCGTCAGACCTTCAGACACCGTTCAACAGGGGTTTAAACGTTCTTCGTCACAAACTATTTCGTCATATGTAAATGCCATTTGACCAATTTATTTCTCCTGCTTTGATCCCTCACGTGGACACATTTTTGGAACCTTCGCTTGTGGCGCGAGCCGCTGGCCGTGGTACCGGCCTCTTCCGCCCCCATCGCCGTTCCCCAAACCACTTGAAAAAATGCCGTTCACAGAAGTCATGCTGGAAACCAAACGTTCCGTCCTGTACGTAGAAGGTTTAGGAACAGACTCTATTTTCTCGGAGGAATGGCATTAAAATCCAGAGTTCTCGATAAAATGACCTGCCCCGTAAAAGAGAAAAAAGCATTTCTTTCAGAATGAGACTCGGATAACATTTCATTCTAGTTGCCCTTCAAGCAGGTGTGCCGGACGCGCCCCCCCCCCCCCCCCCATGCGCTCTGCGGACGCCGCCCCCAGTCAGCGCTGCGTTCCAGACCTTTCTCTCCTCTTTTTTTTTTTTAAGTTCTTGGGAAAGAGAAGAAC
>NW_011889093.1:11796-13838 GCF_000151845.1 Pteropus vampyrus | reverse complement strand
GTGATTGCTGAGTTATTACCTGTTTCATACTGTGGGCGTTGCGTTAACACAGCTGCGTGGTCGAAGCTATTTCAGGAGGAAATTGGGGTTCTGGGTGACTCAGGCTGCGTAGTGCCGTAGGTGGAGGGCGGTCGTGGCCCCGTGCCAGGAAGCGCTTTGTCGCAGGCCGGGCACATTCGTTCCCGTTCGGGGGAGAGCCTTCGATTTCTGATAAGTCAGTGGAAGGGAAATGTTTCTGTGGGGACTTGGAGAACGTTCTTGAACTTCAGCTTTCAGCCTTGTGTTCTGAGTGGGGAGCCAAAGTCCGCAGCAGCCGCGCTGCATTCGGTGACACGGTGACAACGTTGTGCCTGAGGTGCCCGATTAGGAATGGAGAGAGCCCTCCTGTGGCTAAAGAGGCCCGCGTCACGGAGGCCACAGGCCGTGACCTTGACAGGGCGCCCTCCGCTGGCCCGGCCCAGCACCCTGTCGACCCGTGCGGAGCAGCCAGGGGCGGCGTCTCCTGACTGAGCTCGGGCAGGCCATGGATGACCTGGAGAATCCACCTCGGCGACTCATTCTCACAAATACGAAAACCAGTGTTTTTACGAAAAATGGTGTTGGGAGCAGGAAAAGCGCCATAGAAGGCGCAGGTACACCCGGAGCCGCGTCCGTGCCCGTCCCCAAGGCCAGTGGCCTGAGGGCAACCATCCCCGTGCCCGTCGGGGACCCCAGGGCGGCGTGACAGCGCAGGGACGGACGGAGGGAGGTCCTCCGCCTCGAGGGCGGGCAGCTGAGTGGCCGCGTGACGGGCGGAGTCAGCGCCGTGGCCCGCATCGTTGCCCGCACCCTGTCCCCGCGCTCTGGCCCGGCCCAGCCCCATCCCCGGAGGTGCCCGGCTGGCGCGAAGCTTGCGGGCCTTGTGGTGCGGACTGACCTCTGCACTTTGGGGCGGCCCCATTACACCCCTTCTGTGCCAGTGACGCCCCGTCACGGTCCCCCTGGAACCCACCTCGGGAAGCCCACTTCGTTTCTGCACATTCCGTGGACACGCTCAGGCCGCTGGCTGCGGAGTGAGCTTTCTCTGCTGCAAAGGCGTCTGATGTTGGTTACGTGGAGATACAATCTGTAACTTTTTAGAGACCACTGTAACGTCCATTATTGCTATTACGATTTCCTTTGAAAATATTTGCCGAGCTTGAAATAAAGGGAGGACATGTCATTTCACAGTAGCCCTTGGCCAGAAACCCAAGCCCTCTAGCCGTGTGACCTCAGGGAAAAATGTCCACCTCACAGGTATTTTTAAGGAAGAAAGGGAATAACGCATGGAGGGTCCCGAGCGCCCAGGGCGTGGTACACGCAGTTCCTGTAGCTATATTTAGGCATTTTCAGAGCTTTTCGGCCAGCCGGTTCCGTGCTTCGCAGTAGCCGGCCCAGGGCCTGGAGCGTGACTGGGGATGAACAGTCAGTGGGAACTCAGAGGTGCACAGAGATCCGTTCAAGGACACCAGGCTCCTGTCAGGAAAAGCTCCGGCTCTCCGATTCCCCAGGTGCCCGTTGCTGGCCCTCGGGTGACAGCACACTCCTTGACCAGTGACGGGATGCGTCTTCAGGGACAAGAAGTTCTCTGACGAGAGTGTCTAGTGATTTCTCCCAGTGTATTAATTTAAAGATCAAGGGGCCTTTTTCCTCCTGGGAACGGCTGCTTCTGGGCTGGCAGGAAATCTCTTCTGCGTCGTCTGAACCGTCATCTCTCGGACGCCAGCGGAACGTTCTTTGTTTTAGCCGCGGCGACCGTATCGGGACAGTACGAATAAGGAGACAGAAATCCGCATTTCACGACTTCTGTGCGTGGAACCCGTCGGTGACCTTTTGAGCATGGCACCGTAGACACAAACGAATTCTCAGAGGACTGTTGCGTTCCGTAGTTTCCACGTCCGTCCTTATCCAGCTTCTGTCCAAACTGTCGAGGAGCAGAACAGATTTCACTGAGGGTCTCTTTCCACTTTCCTGAGATATTAGTAAGACCCAGTGACAAAAAGCCACGGAGAAAAGCCGAGAAG
>NW_011889093.1:9164-11746 GCF_000151845.1 Pteropus vampyrus | reverse complement strand
CACGCAGTTCCTGTAGCTATATTTAGGCATTTTCAGAGCTTTTCGGCCAGCCGGTTCCGTGCTTCGCAGTAGCCGGCCCAGGGCCTGGAGCGTGACTGGGGATGAACAGTCAGTGGGAACTCAGAGGTGCACAGAGATCCGTTCAAGGACACCAGGCTCCTGTCAGGAAAAGCTCCGGCTCTCCGATTCCCCAGGTGCCCGTTGCTGGCCCTCGGGTGACAGCACACTCCTTGACCAGTGACGGGATGCGTCTTCAGGGACAAGAAGTTCTCTGACGAGAGTGTCTAGTGATTTCTCCCAGTGTATTAATTTAAAGATCAAGGGGCCTTTTTCCTCCTGGGAACGGCTGCTTCTGGGCTGGCAGGAAATCTCTTCTGCGTCGTCTGAACCGTCATCTCTCGGACGCCAGCGGAATGTTCTTTGTTTTAGCCGCGGCGACCGTATCGGGACAGTACGAATAAGGAGACAGAAATCCGCATTTCACGACTTCCGTGCGTGGAACCCGTCGGTGACCTTTTGAGCGTGGCACCGTAGACACAAACGAATTCTCAGAGGACTGTTGCGTTCCGTAGTTTCCACGTCCGTCCTTATCCAGCTTCTGTCCAAACTGTCGAGAAGCAGAACAGATTTCACTGAGGGTCTCTTTCCACTTTCCTGAGATATTAGTAAGACCCAGTGACAAAAAGCCACGGAGAAAAGCCGAGAAGTCCATGGGCCTGCAAATGGACTAATCAGCACAAATGACCGAGGTGATCGATTGTGTGAAACTATATGGTATCGCGGCTTTTAAACCCCAGTCCTGAAAACCCGCACGTACCCAGCTCGTCCCGACTCCGGGGCAGGGTGACGAGGGACCCTCTCGATCTGCATGTTTATCGCCTGTCGCTGCTCTCTCGTAGGAAGAAGGCGTTGTCAAGGAGATTGACATCAGTCACCATGTGAAAGAAGGGTTCGAGAAGGCAGACCCCTCCCAGTTTGAACTGCTGAAGGTTTTAGGACAAGGGTCCTACGGAAAGGTGAGTTTGTCTCTGAGTCCCTCCGAGCGAGTCGCGTTCCCCTGCGGCCGGCCCCCCCACCCCCGTCTCCAGGCGGAAGTCCTCGAATGTCTGGTGACGGGAGAGGTGGCGGGGATGCCTCCTGAACACCAAGGAAGCGTGGCCCTGCGGCTGACGGGGTGACATTTGCAGGCGGTCCTCACTCCGCAGCGTCCCGTGCCACCGAGCCCGCACGTGCGTCGGATCCGCGGCCGCGCTGGGCACGGCCGGAGCTGTCGCCACTGCTGTGCGAAGCGGGGCTGCTGTGCGCTTGGGAGAATCACACACACTCCCCTCTTCCAGCAGCTTCTCTGGGCTTCAGGGTGTCGCTGCGCTGAGTAGGTGGTTGAACGTGAGCCAATGTGTCTCTGAACGTGCATTCTCGATGGAAAAAAAATAAGAGCCAGAAAGAAGGGCCAGACAAAACGGCCTCCAGGATGCTCCCCAGGAGGCAGGAAGTGGGGAGCAGCAGCCGCCCGCTCTGCCCCTCCGTGTGGCTTGCGGGGCTACCTCGCCCCGTGAAGCCTCAGGTTCCCCATCTACAAAATGGGGCGACGTGATCGCTGGGGGTGGGCCACGGCACGGTGCCCCCGCCCGTCGCCTGGGCCGCATCTGCGCAGGACCCGTCTTTCCCTTCCCCTGCGCCTTCGAATCCCAGGAGAGGCCGCCCCTGAGGAGACGAGCAGTGGCCGTCGGCTCCAGCCGCCCGCACACGCCGCCGGGCGCCGAGGCCTGTGGGCCGTCCCAGCACAGAGCTGGCCTCTCCGCCCTCAGCGGGTGCTGGGGACGCAGACCCTGAGCGGCGATCCCCAGAACGTCAGATGAGCACGGAGGCCTGGGGCAGACGCGGGACGGAGTCCGGCTCTGGGCAGCGGCTGTCACTGGCAGGGGGGCTCCTGGACGTGCACCCGATCTCCCCGTGCCCCAGAGGACTGGGTGCCAACGTGAGTGCTGGCCACTGGCCCTGTCACGTAGGGCCACTAGCACGTCAGCGACGTCCTGGACAGTCTACAGACCACGAACACGTGGCCGTTTGCAAAATGTATCTTGCATTCCTGTAAGGTGCAATGGCTTTTCTCTTGTTCTTTTCCACGGCGTTACGTGGCAGGGGACACGTTTACGCCAACATCTCCACGAACTTACTAGTTCGAAGCATACGAAACTGCCAGTATTCAAAACTCTGTGGCTTACAAAATTGGCCGTTTCGTGCGGTTCCTCGGGTATTTATGGAAGTGCGGGCTTCGATCCTGCACAGTGCAGGGCGCGTCCACCAGGCATCGGACATGCCAGGGAGGGGAGAGGCACACGGTCCCTTCTCCAAGAGACACAACGGGGGAGCGGAGGCCGGCACAGGTGTGTCCTCTTCCTCCCGTTCGAGACATCGCCACGTGTGTGTCCTGACACCACCTACGCTACGCTGAGTCCCCCGGGCCTGCCTCACGGACGAGGCGCGGGGGGCGCTGGCCCCGTGACAGTTGGCGGTCACCCCCGTGGGACCCTGATTGCAGCGGCGCCGACCCCACTTCACGGTGCCTGCTGACCGCAGAG
>NW_011889093.1:4611-8033 GCF_000151845.1 Pteropus vampyrus | reverse complement strand
CGCCCGGGGGTCAGCCCTCAGCGCGCGGGGAGCCGGGGGGCCAGTGCCCGGCCAGTTTCCGACGCAGTGCAGATGGCCGTGGCCCATCCTGACCTCTTCAAACCACCACCATGGCGGTCCTGTCTGGGGGCCGTGGTGCTGGGGACGAGAGACGCAGCCTGATCCCCGAGCTGAGAGCAAGTTAAATACTGAAGCAAGAATGCGATGAAAGACGCGCCACGTTTGTTCGGTGGCTCTCGGGAGTGTCCCCTAAACAGCGTCCCGGGAAGTGTTCATGTCGCTGAGTCTGTGGAGGGCTGTTTAGACACCCAGCCGCCTGCAGGCGTGGCTGCTCAGGGCCGGCGTCTGAGGGAAGGAGCCGAAGTAAGAGAAGCTGCTGGCTCAGGGCTCAGAGCGACTCTGTGACCGGCGATGACTCGGGGTGGTCTCCACGTGGGTCACCAAGGGTGTTCGCAGCAGGCCAGGTGTGCCCGGAACCTGTGAATGCTGTCTGCTTCTCTAAACAACTGGCCTTTTACTTTTCATATAACACGTTTCGTGGAAAGTTAGTGGCGCCAAAAACAAATGACGATTCTTCATACAAACACATAGTGATGTCATCGCAGGGCTGTGTAAGTTAGGCCAGCGGTCCCCAGCCTTTGTGACACCAGGGACCGGGGCTCCTAGGAGCATCTGCTGCCTGATGATCCGAGGCGGAGCTGAGGCGGTGATGCTGGCGCTGGGGGCGGCTGCAAACACAGATGCAGCTTCGCTCACTTGCTTGCCGGCCGCTCACCTCCTGCTGTTGGCCTGGTTCCTAACAGGCCACGGACCAGTATCACGTGTGGGGGACCCCGGAATTAGGCAAAACTTTTCCTGGCAGCCTAGATGTTGGAGAAAATTTTAAATTAAAGCTTTCCCTACAGTGTGTATTACTGGAATTTTTCTGAACTTCCTGGGTGTCCCCTTGTCCCATCAGGTAGGAAAGTGCAGTAAGTCGTGTCACGTTCAGGTGCTCTGTGTTCTCTCCGTAAGGTGTTCCTGGTGCGGAAGGTCAAGGGGTCGGACGCCCGACAGCTCTACGCAATGAAAGTCCTGAAGAAAGCGACCTTGAAAGGTGAGGGCTTCGCACGGGGCGGGCCGCGTGTGGGGCGTGTGAGGGCGGCGTGTGCCGGCCGGGGACCCGAGTCCACGTGCCCCCGCCTGCCGCACTGCTCCGGACGGCCCTCCACAGGAGCGGGTCAGACACAGCGCTCTGGCAGTGAACACGTAAGCACGCCCCCGCGAGCTCTCCACCGCTCCTAGAAGAGCCACACTGCGCGAGGGGCGCCTTCTGCACGTGTTTGCTGTCGCCGAGTGGAGAGCAGGACCAGGGTGTCACAGCCGAGCGTGGACAGTACATCAGCCAGCTCCGTCACTCAGACGGGCCCGCTCGGCCGTGAGCGGAGCGCAGGGTACAGCCGTGCTGTCCCCTTGGTGGTCCTGTGCCTGGGGCGCAGGTGCCACACGCGCTGCCCGGCGCCCGCCCACCTGCCCACACAGCACTACGCAGGTCAGAACAAAGCCGGTGTCCTAAATCTCAATGCCGAGCGCACGGCCACCTAGCCAGCAGCACGCGGACCGAGCTCCTCTGTGTCCACTCCGACCACCTCCCCTCACGTGGGCGAGGGGACAATCCTGTGTCTGGAACAGCGCAAGACAGCTGAGCACTTGGCACCGTCACTAGGCAGGTGACGTGGCGAGGTGCGTGGGTCACGTGCTCCTCAGCCCGGGAGGACACACGCCACCTGGGTCACTCGGGGTTGTGCTCAGGGCAGCGTGAACCAGCCGGGGCTGTGGGGGCAGCTTCGTGGTGATGGCGCGGGCTGGGCTTGCTGCAGGGGTCTGTGGCCCCCAGGTCGAGGGCCCGTGGGGCGCAGCTGATCCAGCCTGCAGGGGGCCAGGATGGGGAGACTTTCCCTCTGGGTCGGGGGACACTGGTCAAGGCCAGGGACCCGTGCTCAGGCCTTTGGGGCCACGAACTCAAAGACGTCAAGGTGACACTGAAGTCTTAGGTCTCACACCGTGACGTCTTCCACAAGTGCAGGCCGGGGGCAGGCAAAGGAGATGCCATTCTCTGTGCTCAGGTCACGAGCCGCCCGGCCGGTAAACAAACAAGGCACGAGTTCCCCTCTGCGTGTAACCAGCGACCCAGGACAGTAAACGCGTAGACCAAATAGGTAGAGACCTGAACACCATCGTACACAGAGGAGGGCGAGAGCCCCCCCAGGTGAAGCCATTCGAGGGGTGAGTGGGCTCCAGGCCGAGAGGGTGGGTGAGGGGACCCGGGCTCAGGTCGCCATTGCCAGCAGGGGCCAGACCAAGGCTGCCTCGGGATCACCTGTGTGTTCCGGGGGGCTGTAATTAGAAACAGGTTCCTAAGCCCTGTGCCTTCCCTGCTGAGTCAGCCCCTGGGGTCAGAGCCCACACTTAGACTTTTTCACGAGTTGTCCCCGTCATTCTTGTCCACGCAGTCTGGGGTCCCCTGATCTGGGTGCTCTGCTTTGTTGCAGGCATCTGAGTTTTAAGCCAGCGTTATGAATAGCGACAGTTTAAAGCAAGCTCTTTATAGTGAATGTTTTATATTGTAGTATAATTATAGTTCTAACCCTGTGTCAGTTGCACTTGGCCAAATATTCCAAGATTCTCATTATAACATTAGAGAATCGTTTTTTAAATTTTCCCACGCCTCATGAAAACATGCAGAACACAACGGGGTGTGGGAAAGTTCACTGAAACAAGGCTCGACTTTCTGTCCCCCACGTTTAGTAAAATCATCTCTTCAGTTAGCAGCAGTTCTATAGAGCAGGAAATGAGACTAGGCATTCGCTCGTTCACGGTAGCCTGGCCGGGGACGGAGGGAAACGGGCCTGAAGGAGCCTCGCGCCCCCCGCCCCCGCCGTCCCCGGCCCTTCTGTGAGACCAGCGTCCCGCGTGGCTCGGGAATGTCGCCAGGCCCACGGCGACCAGCACAAGGGGCGTGGATCACATCCTGTGGGTGACAACATCGCGAATTCGTCCCCGGACAGTCCAGTGGCTCCCCACCTGCCAGCGTCACCTCCAGCCCTGTTCGTTCACTTGCGTCTCTCGCTCTGAGACGCTTCCTTGAGACACACAGACCGACTCAGAAGCCAAGCTTCGGTCGGTGCCTCAGTTTGAACAGTTGTGATTTCTACGCTACTTCATTTGTGGCATTATCTTCATTTGGACGATGGCCCGTTCCTGGGCTGGGGGAGAAAGGTCCATTTCAACCACGGTGGTTCGTGTCCCTACGGCTGCTGTCACCCCCATTTTACAAACGAGCCGACAGGCACAAAGCTGTGTTTGGGGGTCTCCGCCCTGAAGGGCGTTTATTTCCCCAGTAGAAGTGGCCCCCCCGAAGCATCTTTGACTCCTCTCTTTCT
>NW_011889093.1:0-1674 GCF_000151845.1 Pteropus vampyrus | reverse complement strand
CCCCAACACTCTCGGATCCCTCACCCGTGCCCGAGGCAGCTCACACGTGCTCAGCCCCCGGGGACGGCCCCCCTGCGCTCGGTGTCGCTGCTTCTTAGTGGAAGGAGCGTCCGTGGTCTGGCCCACGAGTGACCACGACCACAAAGCGGGCAGTGGTGAGGTCGGGCGGGGGTCCCGACCAGCAGCGCAGAGTGTGCACAGCCCTGGGGATCGGCCCAGTCACCTGGGGGACCTGGTCTCCCGCGTGTCGCGTGGCAGCTGGAGGCGCCGCCCGGCCCGACGACTGTCCTTCGACGGCCTTTAGCTTGTCCCTGCCACAGCCCTGGGAGCCAGGCCTCGTCAGTTACGTAGACCCTCGCCCCGCGGTGAGCACAGCCTTTTCCCGCTTCCTGCCAGCCCGGACCCAGGGTCTGCTTGTGTTTGGCCAGTTGATGCCCAGGCGGTCGGCCGTGCAGAACTCGTCTGTGAAGGCGTCTGCCCGTGCTGGGCTCGGCGTGTGTGACAGCGTGCTCGCCCTCAGGGCCGGTCCTGTCTTCCTTCTTTGTCCTTTCAGACGTGAAGAGTATTTAGATACCGTGTTTATTTAGGCTCCTGGCCCTTTTTCTCTTTGTTTCAGATAGTCTCTAAATTTTCGTTTGCCTTTTTGTGTTACGATCTTTCCGGACGGCCCGTTTGTAGGTGCTCTGGAACTCAGCCCATCACTCTGTCCTGTGTTATTTCTTCCATTGCCTTTTACGAAAAAGCCGTCCCCACACGGACGTCACAGATGTTCTTCTTTGTGGCCGGTTTTGAGACTTGTTTCTCTTCAACGCTATACTCTTTGGTAGACCTGGAATTTATTTTTGTGTAAAATGTATGGAGGGAATATATGTTTATTTTTCCACTAGAACTAGGCAGCCGCTTGGAAATTTGAATGTGAGATCTTTTTCTTTATTTTATTTTATTTTTAGGCGAGGCAACCCTTGGTTGACCTCACAGATTGCAAGGACCTTGTCAGCTTACAATCCCTTATTTTTTTACACCTACAGCACCTGGTCTTCCTAGGTGGTCTCCCATCCAAGTACTAACCAGGCCCGACCCTGCTTAGCTTCCGCGATCAGACGGGACCGGGCTCGTTCAGGGTGGCGTGACTGTCGGAGAGCTTTTCCTAATTGTTCCTCCAGGATATTTGGCCTTTGGTTTCCCTAACCCACAACATAACATCGATCATCTTAACCAGCTGTAAGTGGCATTAAGCACATTCACAGTGTCGCGTAACCATCACTGCTGTCTCTTCCCAAAACTTTTCGTCACCCCAGGCGGAACCTCCGCCCCCATCACGCACTCATGCCTCGCTCCCCTCCCCCAGCCACTCCACGTCTGTCTGTGAATGCGACGACTCCAGGTCCCTTATACAAGTGGAGTCACGCCGCGTTTGTCTTTTGTGACTGGCTTGTTTCACTGAGCATAAAGTTTTCAAGCTTCATCCGTGTTGTAGTGTGTATCAAAATTTTATTCCTGTCTGCGGCCACGCCACCCTGAACCAGCCCGATCCTGTCTGATCTTGGAAGCTAAGCAGGGTCGGGCCTGATTAGTACTGGGATGGGAGACCACCTAGGAAGACCAGGTGCTGTAGGCATAAAAAATAAAAAATAAGGGATTGTAAGCTGACAAAGTCCTTGCAATCTGTGAGGT
>NW_011889092.1:2724022-2724376 GCF_000151845.1 Pteropus vampyrus | reverse complement strand
TGAAATACCCTACACGTGTGAAAGATTTTGTGTCCTGAATGGGAAATGGGTAGAGTAGCTGAGTGTCCTACCTCACGGGAGTGTTGTGAGGATCTTGATTCCATCCCCTACTTTTGTTCCCCTCTCAGGACAGAGGAAGGGAAGCCATGGGTTTCGTGTAACGCTCCTGTCTCGCCTCCTCAAGCAGCATTTTTACAGCAGGGGCTTATGTTTCAGGGCCTCTACTGTTAGTTAAGAACCCTTTAGACAGAAAGTGACCGTGCCAGGGGCAAACTCTGGGCCGCAGTAACATATTGTGTATCTATTATACACGTCTGTCTGTCTTTGAATCAGGATGGGGACTGTGACCACAGT
>NW_011889092.1:2720512-2722257 GCF_000151845.1 Pteropus vampyrus | reverse complement strand
GGTTCAGTGCCTGAGCCTTTAGGGAAAAGGCTACTAAATGGGTAAAATGCTTGAGTCCTACAAAAGCAAGGGACAGAGGGCAAATCCTTGAGCTCACGACCCGCAGGAAATCCAATCTCCTTTTTTTTTTTTTTTTCCAAGCAAGACTGGTTGTAATCTCTTAAGATTCAAACATTGAGAGTATACTGTGTGTCCCAGGCATTAGTTAACTTTGCACACATTGCTTCGTGCGATGATAGAGCAAGGGTCATATCTGAATGTATCAGGAGAAGCAAAGATTTTGTTTTGGAGTAACTGGAAGGGACCCAGTCCAATTTGGAAGTGTGTAGTTCAATAAATAATTGAGTACCAACAGTGAGTCCCAGTTAGCTTCAGGGAGTACTGACATGAATGAAATGCAAAGCTGGCAGGACAGGCTCCTGACAGAAATACTGGGAAGAAATTTCCATTTTGAGTGCAAGCTGGACCAGATCTTTGTCACTTTACATCAGATTCTTTAATATATCTAAAATGCTTTGATATCATGAGCATAGTCAATTCTTTGGGTTCCTTCTGGGAAAAGAATAGTGTGACTTTTCATGATGAAAACCTTACCAAATATGCTGAACCACTCATGGTCTTGATTTGTTTTTGTCATGGCATTGCAAGAGGAGGAGAAATTCTTTTTACTACTCTCTGGGAACTCAGTGCATCACTATCAGATTTTTAGAGGCTGATTTCTACTCCACTGGTATTCAGAAACAATATGTATTCTAGTAGATGAACAAGTCCAATGTCATCAATGGGTATGGATGCTAGGTTGATAAGCAACATATCTGTTTGGAAGAACTACCACGCAGTACTGATGTACACAGGAGTGCATTTACAATAGTCCCTAAAACTACCCCTTGAAATAAGAAATTGGAAGACTATTGGGTGTTACTAGGAACATACAATACGTTGTATTATGAGTTTTCCTTATTCTATTTAATTTTCAATACTCTCTACGAATTAACATTTTGCTCCTACTGGTAGAAAGAAGATATTAAGACTCAGATACAACATCTTGTTATCAACTATATTAGTAAATTATTAAAATTTTAAAATTTACCAGTCAAACATATATATCACTTACATATGAAATCATTTTTTAACATGAACTGATCATTCAGTTAAAGACTTTCTGAAAGGCGTAAATAAAAATAATTATCTGGTGACCGGGAGAAGAGTAGTAACGTTTCAGCTTCACTATTGATATTGTTCTCTATTAACCTTTTCATCCCAAAGCACTCTTCCTTAGAGGTATCCAAAAGAAAGACTTGTTATTTGATTCCTCCCCTTTGTCTCTTAGAGTTAATTTACACAAGCAGAACAAGGAAGAAAAGCAAAAGATGTCCAAAACCGGACTCACATTGCCTTACTTTCTTTTGCTTAAAAACAACAGGTTGGTGATTAGTACACTGACTCCAACTAGCTTAACAATAAGGGGTATGTTACAATGATATAGAGATATCATAAAGAACTTAATAGGCATAGACCTGTGTGTCCAAAATGAATTGGAACCAGAGACTAAGCTTCTTCATCTCATCTTGCCAATCTGCTTCTCCTGCTGTGCAACCAGTTTCTATTTCCAAGTTCATGTGTTTGAAAATGGCCACCATCTGTGATCCCAAGATTATCTCCTCAGATAAACTGAAGTCCATTTTGACTGGAGAAACACTCTAGTCCAGATGTGAGTACTTCACCCAAGTCGAGTGAATTCGTCA
>NW_011889092.1:2720001-2720462 GCF_000151845.1 Pteropus vampyrus | reverse complement strand
TTATCTCCTCAGATAAACTGAAGTCCATTTTGACTGGAGAAACACTCTAGTCCAGATGTGAGTACTTCACCCAAGTCGAGTGAATTCGTCAGTGGTCCAGAAGGCAGGGTCATATATTAACAGTTGCTTCCATATGATCACATGAGGAGATGAGCAATTCTGAGAAAATCAGCCAGGTTATGGTGGGGGGTACTAAACAGATGATTTCTTCTGCAGAGGGACCAGTAGGATATTAAGTTCAGAATGAGTCAGAAGCTAAGGAAAGAAAAATGTTAAATCTGTGTTCTCTGTACAATTTATCTCAGGTCCAGAGACTAGTTAATTGAAACCATTAAAAATGTTGTCAGAAAATAATTGCTTTATTCACATTCTTGCTAGAAATCAAAACGGGAAGCAAAGATACCTTTTATAGCTTTATCTTAGAAGTCCTATGGCACCAGGTGAACCAAACCAGCCCCACA
>NW_011889092.1:2717161-2718871 GCF_000151845.1 Pteropus vampyrus | reverse complement strand
GTGTGATAGCCAGCCAAAGATGTGAAGACGGCAAACCTGGGATGCCCACAAGGTAGAAGGTGGCAGGGGTTTCCATTGTGTGGTTGTAGAGTGGCCCCAGCATCACAGATGAGACTGCAGAAAAAGATGCAATCCTGTAAGATATTCCCAGCTGTGGTATTAAGGAGAGCCTGGTAGTATTCTCAGCTAGGTGGACCGCAGGATCAGACAACTGATATCTGACAAAGTTATCCTGTTCCACTGTTCATCCTCCTCAGTATTTGCCTTGCTAATTTCTATTGTTCAAAGATCAGCTCATGGTTTACCTCTTTTGGGAAGTCTTCTGTGCTCCGCCTCCTCCCCTATCCCATGACAAAGCTAAATTATATACCTTCTGAGCTTTCATGGACTCTTCCATGCTGACTTCTGAGGGCCCTCAACTGACAATTCCAATACTCCATGACTTTATTGTATTCAAGCATGCGTGTCTTGCTCATGGCCTTATTCCTTACACTATGTGTTCTGACCCATAAGTGTGGTTGACAAGTCCATTACAAGATATGTGTTCATTAGAGCAAACAGTTGAATGAATGAATAAGAAATCAGAAGAAAGAGTTCATCTTTGTATGTTCACTTCCTAAAATTTAATAATTTTTGAATGAAACAACTTCCTGAGATTGAACATGTCATATTTTATATATTCATTATAATGCTAGACAAAAAAGAAAAGAAGCATCCTCCCGGTTGAAGAGATTAATGGAGCCTCAAAAAAAAGGTCATTTGAGAACAACATCATAATATTCCATAGGAGATAATAAACTGTCTAGAAATGTTTATAATCCCTACTTTTATATCAGCCTGGATTTCCTCTTGAGCTAGGTTCAATTGATAGATTAAATAGCTACAAATAACACTTTGGGGCTTCTTTATAGTTGAACAACCGTTCAATAGGTTTTTATGATTCTTCAATATGAATAGCTCTGTCTCCATGATAAACTACCAAGACATTCCAAACAACAATGAAGCTTTATTCTTTAGAAAGCCAATTTCTGGGATATGATGAAAAACTGGTCTTTGTTGAAACAGACAAACCACGATCACTGCCACCTCCAAAAAACAAAAACCCTAAACATAAGAAATGCCTTATAATGAAACAGACTGAGTAAAGAAATAATTTCTGCTTCACGATCAGATACAGACACAGCTGCTTCCTGGCTGTTGAGCCAGGCTGTTGAACTTTTCTTCAGAAAGTTCTGATCAAGATCTGTTCTAAGACACTTCCAGCCCAGAACCTGCCTCTGTCTGCGACCCTGGAGAGATATTCACATGAAAACCTGAAGCCAATCACTAAAGAAAACCTTAGATAAGTCACTTAACTCTAAAACATAAATTATAGGATATGTGAGAATTTTTCATCCTTATTTAAAGTATAGGAAATACCCAATCCAAATTGAGATCTTTAAAGATAAAGGCAGCAATGCATAACTCATTTGATGGAGCCTTTGTGTCTATGATAACCCTATGCGTCACCACCACAATCAAATACACATGTTCCCAATCAGCCCTACTGCTTGGTTTCTTCCCTCATAACTCCTTAGTCTCTGAAAACGGTCTCACCATCATTCCAAGGTTAGACTTACCCCTTCTTCCCTCAGCTTTGAACCACAAGAGTCATGTGTTCCCTCCTCCCTCTCATTTCCAGAAGGTGATCTTGGTATCAAAAGTACCCAC
>NW_011889092.1:2712706-2714415 GCF_000151845.1 Pteropus vampyrus | reverse complement strand
TCCCCTTGCCCAATTCAAGACAAGTGTATAGGATCAGAATTCCTCATAGGTTCAATCAGCTGAGAATTCTGATGAAACTACATTGTAATTCACCTTCTCCCTCTGTTTTTCCTTCACAGCTGTTTGGAGCTTATGTTCCTGAGCATATTCCATGCTAAACTTTCTGCAGGAAAAGGTCTGAGTCTGTTTCTGGGACTTAGACAATTGATAGCAGGAATAACCCTGGAAAGTAGACTCCACTGTAATTACAAGCTGGCAGTCTTGTAATTATAATAACTCAGAAGACTGTCTAATTGGAGCATAATTCAAGTAGGAGAGTCTTCTTTATCATGCTGGGACATACATACTCCCTTTTTCTTTTGCTATATTAAAAGGTAATTTTTAGGGGTAGGAAAAGTTAGCTAATAATGGGTGTGTGTCTTCACAAACTCAGGTTGGTTCTAGAGCATGTGGAATGGTGTAATGTGATTATTTTTTTAGCTTATTTTCTTTACTATCAAATTTAAGATTCTAGCCCATTTCTGATAGGTGCAACTTTTTTCTTGTGAATCCTGATAAATGCTAGAGGGTGAATTATCATATTGTAGTTACAGTTGGACACACTCAAGAGTTTCCTAGTTTAAAAAGAAAAAAAAAAAACACCAGTCCTCAGCTATCAGGTTGGTTTTAATAGATCCAGGAAGCTCATTAGCTTCAGCCACTAAGGACATAACCTCTGACCAATCATGTGCTCTCGCCCTCTGCTTGCATAAGACTTGCCGCAGGTTGTGGGATTTTTACACTACTGACTGAAGGGGGAGTTGGGCCTGAGTAGCTGGAAAGAGTCCTGCAGATGTTGAAGTTAGTTTCTCTTTTCTGTCAGTGTCTGTTTCTCTCTGCTTTTCTGTTTCTGGGTTCTGTGAAAGATGAGGAATTTGCTGCTGCTTAGCTATGGGAAAGACAAGCAAAATGAATTAGTCCCTTTTCCTTTCATCTCACTCAGACTCATAAAATGTGCCCAAGAAGTGACTTGGGTAATAAACTCAACATTCTTTTCACAGACAAAAAGGTGAAACGTACTACTGAGTTTAAGAAAGGCTTAAGCTGATCAAATACCAGAAATTACCTCTTCAGGTGGAATTTATTTCTATCCCTGCTTCTTTTACTTGGTGTGGCAGGGGCGGGGGGTGAGGGGGGCTGTTGGATACTCTGAGACTGGGAATACCTCTCCAATAATGCTGGCTAAGGGGCTGGGATGGAAGCATCAATACTGCTTTCACTAGGTTTTGCTTTTCTAATTCTCTGACATCCCTTACACTGGAAGGTGTAAGAAAAACCTTGCGTTGGCTCAAGCTTCAGTTCTAACTTTAGCCTAAATTATTAAAACTATTCTCCCCATGCATGATAGAGAAAATTATGGGCTACTTTCTCTCCTGTTGTGACTCAAAACATCCCCCACTAGAGGGAAGCTACTTACATGTATTGCTCCTTTTCCTCTTGGTGCTTTCACTAGTCTGACTTTATAGCTATCTCCTGCCCCAAAGCCATCCAAACTTTCCACAAAGAACTCAGAATTTTTAACTCATTTTGTAGGATATGTGCCTCTTCTGATACCTATTATTAAACAAAGCTTGGTTGTGAGTAAAAAAAAATGACTTAGTCACTTTTTCTTTCATCTCACTCAGTCACAAAACATGCCCAAGAAGTCGAGACTTGGGCAATATATTCAA
>NW_011889092.1:2710490-2711251 GCF_000151845.1 Pteropus vampyrus | reverse complement strand
GCTTTCACTTATTCTGTTTGGTTTTGTGGGGGCTGTCCAGGTTAGAACTGTCATCCCTCAGACAGGTACATGATAGAGTGACTGCATTTTCAACTCTTATATTGTCTGTCATTGAGGATCTTAAGCCTCCATCAGGGACTTTTCCAGGGTTTGCATGTCCTGTAATGGTATCAAGAATTCCCTTGAATTGATAGGAAACAGTCCCTTTTGGGAACAGGGAAGTCTGGACACTGCACATAAGAGCTATACTGAAGGATGGGATTGCAGATTGGTACAGCCACTATGGAAAACAGGTTGGAAGTTCCTCAAAATAAGTAAATAAATAACTACCTATGGACCCAGCAATTGCACTTCTGGGTATTTATCCAAAAAAAAAAGTTTGTAAAGATCTATGCACCCCTATGTTCACGGTGAAGCTATTTGCAATTGCCAAGATGTGGAAGCAACCTAAGTGCCCATCAATAGATGATTGGATAAAGTACGAGTACACATAGACAACAAAACTTAGCCATAAAAAAAAGATAATCTTTCCATTTGCAATGACATGGATAGACCTAGAGGGTATTATGACAAGTAAAATAAAAGATAAAAGTTTCACTTATGCAGAATCTAAGGAACAAAAGAAACAAACTAAAGGAAAACAGACTCAGATGTAGAAGAAACTGGTGATTCCCAGAGGGGAGGAGGATTGGGCTGGGCAAAAAGTGAATGGATGAAGTACAAATTATTGGCTACAGAACAGTCCATGGGGAAGTGGAGTA
>NW_011889092.1:2707431-2707723 GCF_000151845.1 Pteropus vampyrus | reverse complement strand
TGTCCTCTGAATCTACTTAACCTCTGCTCCTCCGTGTTTCCTTGCCTATAAAATCAGGATAACGTTCATGCTATACGGTGCTTATGAAAACGAAAGAAGCTAACAAATGTAATTGCCAGGCACAAAAATAATTACTTGGCTCCCAGGCATTGACTGAGTACCTACAGCAGTAAGGAACATAACTGGCACTCGGGAATTCCAGTACTTAACTCCTATGGGTCACTCACACCTTTATTGTATTTCCTGGGAAACACCAAACACTTCCTTGCCTCAGTATTTTCAAGTGTCCAGT
>NW_011889092.1:2707002-2707381 GCF_000151845.1 Pteropus vampyrus | reverse complement strand
AGCAAATGGAATGTAGTCAATATTGTAATGGCTGTGTGTAGTGTCAGCTGGGTGCTAGAGTAATTGTGGGATCGCTTCATAAATTACATAAATGTCTAGCCATTGTATTGTGCACCTGAAAGTTCATAAAACAAGACTTTCAAGTCTCCCCCAAAAAGCTAAACTGAAGGACTTTCTGCAGTGAGGTACCTGCATTTCCTCTCGTCCTCACTAATTGCAGCACAGGCCTTTCATGAAGCCATTCTTTCTAATCTACTTCAAAAATGCTTGTTGCGGGCAATACTGACCTAGAAAAGGAGGGGAAAACCTACACGCTGTTGTCTCCTTCCTCTTCCTATAAGCAGACTGTATTTGGCTGCCTTACTCTCAAGTTCCTTAC
>NW_011889092.1:2691074-2701622 GCF_000151845.1 Pteropus vampyrus | reverse complement strand
ATCACATGATGAATGAGGACATGAAATCAGGCAACTCAAGATGAAGATAAGGGCCCCAAAGACCCAAGTGATGGACAGAAGATGGACTAGGCACTGCAGTTGGAATATAGAGAAAACTGGCATAGGGTTAGAGCTGGGAGATGAGGGGCTGGTCTCCTTGTCTGCTCAGGTGAGAAGGCCTAGAATAAAGGCTGGTGAGAAAAGGAATTGAGGCTATATATCACTAAGTGTAGAAAATTCAAAATGAAAGTGACACTATCTATACTTTAACATACTACCTTGAATTTACAGAACAATGCTCACTGTCACTCCAATGTAAAAACCTTAGTGTACACTCTATCTGAGTCTAAAGACTTTGGGATAATAGAACTAAGACAATAGCACTTCACGGAATACATGAGATATTCTGTGTTCGAGAAGTTAGGCACTAAGGTCAAGGGCTTTAAGTGCCCTTTAACTTATCCATCTTCCCAACAGTGGGAAAGTGTTATTCTATATGGCACAGTAGAACCTAACATGTCAATCTGGTTGTCCTCAGAACTTGAGTTGAAAATTGGGACAGACTCCAGCAAATACGTGTTGTACCTCTACTGTTAGTGCATTTGGACCTGTGTCTCAAGATTAAGTGTCCTAAGAACTTCAACAAAGCTACCAGGATGAGCAGAAATCAAGCCAAGATGTTGGTAAATTAATTTCTGTATGACATCTTCCTTCTCTGATGCCTTTTCCTGGAGTTCTACCATTGCCATTACACTTAATCGTGGCTTTTCTAACTCTTTAAAGGTCTTGCAATTCTGAACTTGTTTCCAGTGGGACCTACTTTTCCTGAATCTCGGGCCTTTCACCTGTGGGGAGCAATGTAACACCAGCTTCTATGTGACTCAGCAGATTTAGTCATGCTCTAACATAGCATGTTTGTTTGCAAAACTGTGTATTGTACTTTGCTTATTTTTCACATATATTTGTCTTTGGTTTCTATCTGGGTCTTCTATAGACTTCTCAGTGCCCCAAACATATATTTGTCTTTGGTTTCTATCTGGGTCTTCTATAGACTTCTCAGTGCCCCAAACTTTATAGATACAGCAGCAATGTCTTGGACTTTAATATGGCCTTAAGTCTAACTTGGTAGCTGTTTGCCGTCCCAACCCTTCTGTCCATATTCTTCTAACCTGTAACTGTGAAATAAGGTGCCAGTTTCCAAACTGCTAAATACTTCAGAATCTGCATATAATATCTACTTGATCATTTAGTGCTCTTTTCTGATAGAAGCTCTCTGCTGGGTGTTAGCCGCATAGAGGTAATTTGTCTACTCCCATACGCCCATCCACATTCTTCTACTCCATATACTTGTCCCTAGTTTTTTCCTTCCAGGCCTCTGACCAGAAGTTAGGCCATTTGTCATTGCCAATTAGTGTATATGTAGTCATGTGCCATATAATGACGTTTCAGTCAACTATGAATATCATATATAACGTTAGTCCCATGAGATGCTAATGGAGCCAAAAAATTCCTATCCCCTTGTGATGTTGTAGCTGTAATAACATTGTAGCACAAAGATTACAAAAATCAACAGGGCTGAAATTGACATGGCAAGCCACTTTAACTTGGATATAGATGAGGGTGATGTTGAGGAGCTTTTAGAGGTGGTTCCCTGAGGAAGACTAAAGAGTTGGAACTGGAACAGGAATGCGTGGCTGAAGAGGAGGCAAGAAAAGGAAACTGTAGGAGGGGAAAAAACCCTCAAGAAAACTCTGAAGGATTTAACTAGCTTTTGCAGATCTCAACAAACTCAAGTTTGAAAACACAGACCCCAACACAGGAAGGCTCCCTTTAATAGAGATGAATGTTTATGGTGTATTATCTGCTCACAAACAAACCTCTGATGCAGAGGAAACCAAACCACCATGGACATATTTTTGAAAAATATTTCTCAAGAAGCACCTCGGGTAGATCCTTGAGGTATTCCAGAAGGAAAGCGCTATTATAGGAGATGGCAGGTCCATGTGTGTTATTGCCCTGAAGACTTTCCAGTGGGACAAGATATAGAGGTAGAAGACAGTGATATTGATGATCCTGATCATGTGTAGGCCAAGGCTAATGTGTTTTAGTTTTTAATAAAGCTTAAAAAAATAAAAGTTCTTAAATAGAAACTTATGTAATAAAGGATATAAAGGAAAATACTGTACCAGCTATGCAATGTTTTGTTAAGCAATGTTATTACAATATTTTAAAAAGTTTATAAAGTAAGTTACAGTAAGCTAAGGTTAACTTGAAAAATTTTTATAATTCTAGTGTAGCCTAAGTGCAGTGTTTATAAACTCTATAGTAGTATACCCTAATATCCTAAGCCTTCACATTCACTTACTCAGCAAGAGCAACTTCCAGTCCTGCAAGCTTCATTCATGTAAGCACCCTATACAGATATACCATCTTTTATTCTATATTTTTTACTGTACCTTTTCTACATTTAGATATGCTTAGATACACAGATATTTACCATTGTGTTACCATTGCCTACAATACTCAGTACAGGTACATGCTTGTGTAGCCTAAGGGCAATAGGCTGGTTCTACCATCCAGGTTTGTGCCTTGCACTTTGTTCACACAGTGATGAAATCACCTAATGATGCATTTCTCAGAACATCCCTGTCGTTAAGCAACCTGTGACTATATTTAAACCTTAAAATGAAGATTTTTTTAACACAAAATGGATAACCAGATACACTAGCTGAAGCGATGCCCACTGGGAAGACTTACTTCTCTCCTCCATTGTCATTCAAGGATACCCTTGAGTAGGATTATTATGCAGCAGCCATCCCTCCTTGACCTACACTCCCGAGTAGATCCATCTGTGAATTAAACTCGGCCATTTTCTTCAGTGTTTTTCCCATGCTCTGGAGTGCATGTGACTTAACAAGGCCTCTAACATGTTACATTTCAAGTGCGCAATAGTTGTGTGTGGCTAGGGGCTCCCCCATTGGACTGCACAGATCATAAGACATTGCCTTCACAGAACATTCTGTTAGAGCACTGCTCCAGGACATTTTAAATGATATTGTGACAAAGTGAAAGTTAACTAGCCCTGGGGAAAATTATAAATGCATGTAGTATTCATGTGAATGGTAAACTATTTCTGAGCCCCTTTCCTGATGTAGTAGGAAAGCATTCACCAAATTGATGGCTATATACCATGTACCTGAAACTGTTACCTGCTCAAGCAGAGAATATATCTGGGAAAGCAGTTTAATTGGGGCTAATATTTAAAGTTGAGGTAGTCTCATTCTCTAGGATCTACCTTTTTCAGGTGCCACCCTGCATCCTTTAAGTCATTTTATAAAAGTGTCACTACCTCCATCCCTTCGAGCACACTACTTTTTTATTTACTATCTTATCCAGAGACTGGGGAAGTTCCAAAGGCTTCACCTTGGCGCTCTCTCCACTTAAACCCCTTCATAGGCCAAGACCCTAGATAGGCATGTATATCTATCTTGACTGCATTTAGGCAAAATGAATGATCACAAGGTATGTCCCAGAACCAGAAGACACACTATGAGCTGGATATTGGCCAGGAATCCACTTATTACCTGGCCCTCCTATGCCTCCACTCTAACAAGAGAGCCATAATAAATCTCCCTGGTATCAGTGTTAGCTAGGACTTCTAACATTCTCCAAATGGTTGGTTAACTTCCTTTTCCCAGTGTTCAATTACCTGAATAAATGACTGTAGGTTCCTCTTGGAGAGAAGAGTAGGGGAATCGTTACAAGGAATTATTCTCAAGTTTTTGCTGAGTTCTTCCTCCCAAGAAGGAAGACACATTCAGTTAATGTGTTCCAAGTCTAAATATAGGGAAAAGGGTTAGAAATTTTTACTGAGGAAACTGCCCTTAGCCTCCTGATCATCTGGTTTTTGTACAGATATAGTTCTCTTAGTTGTCTTTCTCCTAGGATATGGAACACTTCTATTAATAGAATACATTTCATAAGTGCCTGTTATGTCATGCCAACTAATACACTCCTTTTTGCCAATACGTCTGTCATCCCAACACACTATTAAGTTTTAATAAGATTGCTATCAGGGGTTATCTGTGCTTCGCCTACCTCCAGGAGTGGAATCTTCATTACCAGAGCAGCAGGTGTTAGTAATATCTGACCTCAGTATCTATTTTCTTAGATCTCTCCCAGTACCAAATGTTAGTGCAGAATGTTTGAGTACCCTATGAAAAGCGGGCAGAGAAAAATCAGGCTATGATTAAATTCCAATGGTAGCCTTGGCCAACTCCTCCAGGAGCACTCTCTAGACTGGCTTTTCATCTTTGTCCTGAGTTGGGCCATGTTAACCACAAGATTTTACCCCCTCATTGGTCAGTCATTGGACTACCCTAGAAGATGAGTGGCCTCGAAGTTTCTGAGTCTGAGACAATCCGAGGAGGCCAATAACTAAAGGCTGCTTGGTAACAGCTGGGGCAACAAGTCACTAAACTTCACTAAAGGAAAGTCTGGGTGGCACATCCACCCCCTTGTATACCTTGATGAAGAGATATCTGCTAATCTCCTATTTAGGCCTTAAACTTCAAGCCTTAGGCTCTTTAAGACCAACCAAATCAGAATTCTAAACATGTCATTTCATGAAATATTTGAAGCTCTCATTTTGAGAATCAATTTTAACTCAAGTAAATCACATAAGATTGGAAAGAGATACAAAATCCTCCATGAAATCCTTTGTAGGCCACAGAAAGTGATTTTTAATCAAGCCAGTGGCTACGCCTCTGATTTCTTGGTATGGAGCCCCATATAGTTCCTTAAAAAGGCCTAATTAAGGACTTCACCAGATTCAATTCTCCTGAATGGACTGCTTGGCCTGTGGAAGGTTCTTACTTCCTTATCCATAAACTAGCCCCTTCCTGCCCTACCCTCTCCTGCCCCTTCTGTCCCATCTCAGCTCAGCTGAAGAAAAAAAAGGGAAAGGCCACAAGCAGATGGTGTTTCAGGAGGGTTAGGGGTAGAAGAGCCATGAATAGGGGCTAAGTGAGAGGAATTGGCACTAGTCTAGGTCTCTGGGTACTTTTCAGAAACCAGGCATCACTCACCCCACCCTTGTTCTAGTGCTCCTTTTATTCAGTCTCTGATACAAGGCCTAATTTTGTGTCCACTTGGTAACAATAACCACACATGATATTTTTGAAGCAGAAATTCAGTCCCTGTCCTAGACTCCTCATTCTACTGGCATTCTTTAAGGATTTGCTTCAATGTCATTCTATTGGTATTTAGCTTTACCTGAAAATCCTGCAAGCTGATGCATGATTACCAATGGTGATTTTCCTATTATCCAGGTACCCTAAGCCAATTTGATCAGATTCTTTAATGGAAAGTAAACCTCTGAGACCATCCTCAGATTTAGTAATTCACTAGAAGGACTCACTGGACTCTGAAAGCTGTTAAACTGATGGCCACAATTTATTACAGTGAAAGGATACAGATAAAAGTTAGCATGGGCAGAATCCAGGAAAGCACTATGCACAGAGCTTCCAGTTCTCTCCCAAAGGAGTCACAGCACTAACTTTCCTGGCAACGTGTGACCATTTATGGAGTATTTTCCATTCGCGGAAGTTCACCTGAACCTTCTGTCCAGGGATTTTACTGGGACTTGGACCTGGCTGGCTGCCCACATGGCTAACTTCAGTCTTCAGCTCCTTCAGAGATCAAGTTGATACTGTGTGACCCAAAGCCCCCACAGTAAACCTCACTGTTAAACTTTCTGGGGTAGCCAAAAGCTCTCAGGTAAGACACATACCAGTCATGACATTCCAAGGGTTTAAAGGTCACTTTTCAAGAGCCCAGAGAAAAGGTCAGCCTTCATTTAGGGAAAGGTCAATTCTTCACTACATTTTAAGTATAGCTGACATACAATATTACACGAGTTTCAAGTATATAACATAGTTATTCAATACTTATCTACCTGACAAAATGATCACCATGATAAATCTAGTAACTATCTGTTACTATATAGTCATTATGATACTATTGACATATTCCTTATGTCATACACTACATCCCCATGACTTATAACTGGAAGTTTGTACCTCATTCCCCTTCACCTTTTTTTGTCCATCTTCAATACTCTCCTCCTCTCTGGCAACCATCTATTTGTTCTGAGTCTGGAGGGGTTTTTTTTTTTTTTTGCTCATTTGTTAGATTCCACATATAAGTGAAATTATACAGTGTTCTCTCCAGTATGTGAAGATACTGTGCTACTTACGAGCACAGATAATGTACTTAAAATGAGTATAGAGTCCTCATGGGGAAGCACTTTGTTCACACTTCTACAATCTCTAGGTGACCTTGAGGCAACTAGCAGTACATATCTTTGGAAGATTGTCACACCTCAGGTTACGTTTCAATTTGCCATTGTCTGTAGCATCTTCAGACATCTAGACTACAAAATTAGGGTGAAAGTTAGGTTTTTAAAAAACCAGGAAACTCAAACCAGTAAAGGTGGTATTTTACCATGAGTGCTAATGAAACATGGGCCTACTGATCATCCTGAATCTGAATATAGGAACTAGGAACTAGAAATCAAATAGCAATTAGATTTAAATCATGAATTCTGATGCAATACACAGAATATTCTATGAACTGTTAACAGCCATAGCTCTTGGCAAGGAATGTTTGCTTAATTCTGTGAAACAGTATGATCATGAAAGTTTCCATTTCTGTTTTAGAGTTTCTCATATGTGGTAACTCTGAGACTGATCTTGGGAAAGGGAGCCAACAGTTCTACTAGTTCACTTTTTATCTTAAACTCAGCGTGAGAAGGGAGATCTTTAAAGATGCTCAGGGCTCAGTCTTTAATTTCTACAAATGGAAATTACACATGTAATTCTAATAGGCCCAGCTAAGACTTCATTTTGGAGGTATTTGTGTAATTAATACTGTATTATAGAAGAACTTTGAAAAATATTTTCACTTGTGAGCTGTCTACATCTACATAAGTCACTTAATAGCACTCCAGGGATAAAGATGTAGTCTAGGAAGCTATTTGTTTTACAAATAGTAAGTTCAACTTTGTCACCAAGGATGGGCAAAGACCATTAGCTATACTGAAGCTGTAGTTTGGGGCCAAGGCTTTCCTTTAGGCAATATAAAATAAGTAGACACTTTCCAAGAGTGGGCTCAGGAGAGAGGAAGGTAAGCATTCTTAAGAACAGATGGATAATGGGGCCACCACATAAAAAGGAGAGCCTAACAACTCAGATTGATAGTCCACACAACCAATAAAATTCTACTAAGTGGCTGAGGTGCTGAAGTTCCTCCAGGAGTATTTTAGTGTACTCTAAGAGCCTTGAGCTGTTTAAAAGTTTTGTCCTTAAAAGGGCCAAACATTGGTAATGTATCCCTTAATATTCTTTTCATCTGTATATTTGCCTATGTAATTCTAATAGGCCCATCTGATAGACCCATTCTGAGTCCAAGAGTTGAGATGGAGAAAATTTAGAATAAAAACTAAAAAAAAGTTGTTGGTAACCATCTCTAACCAGACTTAACATAAAAACAAGCTGCTACAGAGGAAAACTAAGGAAACTGGGTTGTAACAGTGTCAGTCTGCTACTCTAGAGCAGTCTCTGGCTTCTTGAAGCTGTGTCTCTCTTCCCTCAAGGCATCCCTAATTGTGAAGAGTGCCTACAGTAACTTCAAGGGATTATCTAGATTTTTATAGGTACTAGAACTTCCCCGTGTGTTTCATTCTAGGATAAGGAAGGGAAAGCATTGCTGAACTGTATATTGAGGGCTGTGACAATTACATGAATTTCATTCTCTTAAATGTCTGAGAGCACTTTGAAAAGGGACTTCATAAGGGGCTTCATATTCATAAGAGGTATTAGCTCTTCCCACAGGACTGACTTGTGAACATTGAGTTTTCAGTGACACTCTCCATAATTGCATTAGAATGGGTCCTCTGAAGAGCAGATGCCAAGATGAAATTAGATGTGTCAGGTTTATTGAGATGAAATGCCCATGAAGGAAGATAAAGAGGGATCCTGAGACTGGAAGAGCCATGAGATTACAACACAATTCTGACTTCAGGAAGACAGGAAAAAAAGGAAGGTCTGAGACTTCAGTGCTTTTCTAAGAAAATTTTGGCAAGGCTACAGGGAGTCCTTAAGCTTAAGGAACCCATGAGGGGAGTCCAGTATCTCACAAGAAAAAGGCCAACCTTATTAGCACTGTGCTCATTAACTGATTGGAAGCAGCCCAAGGGAAGTAGAGGCTAGGCAGTGCCATGGATTTCAGAGCACAGCAACTGAAGCTGTCAGTCAAATATGCTCCCTATGGTTAGATCTGAGAAGCATATTTTCATGGCCACCACAATCCATTCTTGCACTGTACAGATTTTCTTCAAATAGAATTTGGGAGTGGCTTCTCCATAGTTCTTGTGGAATCTCTTGCTCTAACGGTAAATTAGAGGAAGGTCAGTGGGAGAACTACAGCCTCAGTGTTTGAGCCACACCAGAGCCACAATTGTTACTCGTCCGCTTCTTCCACTATTTTCCTTCACCCTCAGCTATCACTGCAAATCTTGATGGCTTACCTGATGGAGTGACCCAAAACTTAATTCCTGAGAAGTCTAAACCTTTGGTAATCATACTTTTATTTGGGGATTTTTGCACAGGTACACTCATTACAATGGGGCATAGGGAGTACAAGAAAATGCCTAAGGCTGATCATCTGGCTTCTGTGCCTATTTTCAAATTCTTCCCTGCACTTGTTGTATAAAAGCAGCCCTATCTTTTCAAAATTCAGAGTCAATTCTGCCAACATGGTAACCCTTCTCACCTGTTGGTCTCTGGGCATAGGAGTCTAAAGTAACCTGATGGCAGCTATAACCTGAACATTAGGACCCTTGCTATGTCCCTTGGAAAGAGAGCCATTTGAAGACCAGGGCTTCTAACCCTGCAGGACCAAGATTTGCAGGGATAGAAAGCAAAAGTCTCTTAATGAATAATTGAGAATAAGTAGAATATTCCTGACTTTACCCGCTTTGTTCCTGCACTCCTCTATCCTTCCTATTGGGGACCCAGCACCACCTAGAGATCTGATTTAATACATATACTACATTCTAAAAGATAGTATTCTACTTTTGTGAGATGTTGCCTTTGAGCTGATTTTTTTTAGCTGATTTTTTAGAAAACTGCTCCAGTATTCTGAGGCCAATGGCTTCTGGCTGGTCAGATAATGTGACACTCCCAGTGAATCCCATGGTCATGAGCCCTATCTTGCATATGCTTCTGTCAAGAATGTCTACTATTTAAATATTATGCCATATGAGATTTCCTGCCCATAAATTGGGCATTCAGGAAGTCCTCAAATAGTACTGGCCAATGCTCTGCAGACAAGAAAGGTAAATCCACACCCAGATTCTATCAATGGTTGTACAAACTACTGGCCAATCACAACTAGTGATTGTGTCAATCACTAGTTGACACAAGTGATCTCCTTGAGGAATCTGGATTTCAGCATTGACCTCTATTGCTGACAGACATTCAGAGGCAGCAATAGCTAGTCAACCTCGGTCAGTGAAAGTGTACATGGTTGGGCCCACACGGTCTCCTTTGCTGATATTGCTGCCTCTCTAATAACCCATCAGATCAGTTCTGAGGTGACCACTGATGAATGTCAGCCAGCAGAATTACTTCAACTACTTAGTTGTTCGGTGCCTCTTCTGGTAGATGCTTTATATAGATGCAAAAATCTTCACAATTTGGGCTTGACTCCTATATGCCCATCTTTATACCTCTATTCCACACCTCTTTTCTTCCATTCTTTCTTTTTCTTTCTAGGCCCCTACCCAGAGATAAAAATTCTCCACTTTTCTTTTCACGGAAAGTGACCAGGTGCACCTCTTAGAGTTCCACCAACTGGTAGCACTTTGATTCTCTGTTGATTCAAGGCTGCCCATGTAAGTTACTATAATGCATCCACCATCCATTTTAGGCCACACCTTTCCAAACCATATATAAACCAACCTCTGGCGTTGTCTTCCTTTTATTGGTTGTAAGAGACCCTTCATAGTGGTGATCAATGTGATCTGGGGAGTAAGACGGATACAAATGTTGTGGGTGACAGTCTGAGATCTCTGCTCATGTAACTTATGCCCTCTGGTCTTATTATGTATGTTCTTGGACGAACCATTTCCATTTCATGCTGCTGTGGACCTGTCTGGTTTTGTTTTGGTCTGAGAGACCCAATTCATAATAGCCAGTTCTGAATGCACTATCACTTATTGTCCCATGGCCAAATGTTCTATTTCTACCAGAGTCCAGTAAATACCAGGAGCTATTTCTCAAAAGTTGTAATTTTCTGCTGTAGATGAGACAGCCTAATTCAAATACTATCGGCCTGTGTAGTGATAATTCCATAATCTCCATGCTGCTTCTCTTCCTATCATTGACACTTAAACACCTGAGTCTGCCACTTCCTAAGGCCTTAAGTGGCAGTGATACTTGCACCATAGCTTGGACCTGCAACAGAGTCCTTTCTTGATCTGGGTTC
>NW_011889092.1:2687968-2689904 GCF_000151845.1 Pteropus vampyrus | reverse complement strand
CTACCCATCTATTTTGTCTTTTATGGAGATGGTTAATAGAGCATGTGTCCAGTGGGCCAAGACTCTTTGAACTTTGCCAGTTCTTAGAGTAATTTCAGCCTTCTGATTTGTGGTTAAATGCTTCTATCTGGACTCTATTGCCCCATTATCTTCAGAGTATTAATGAGCCTACATTTGTAACTTCTTTTGCCACTTTCAGATCTGGTATGCAGAGGACAGCCACCCATGGAACTTCTTAGTGATGCTAGTGTCTATGCCAGGTTATTTATAGTGTCTTTGGTGAATGTTGTCCTGCATCTTCCAATTGAACATTATTTTCGATGAGTCTTCTGTCCTTAGATAATGCCTATTATGATATGACCACTTCTCTCTTTATTCTACCTTCTTCCAGGACAACCTAAGCATTTTCACTTTGCTGAGAATTAGCCATGATTGTTTTCAAGCTTAAAAGAGCCAACCTACAGAAACAACAATAAGTTGAACATCTAAAACTCAACAAAAAACACAAACTGCACACCAGCACGTCTGAGCATGAGATCTGCATATAATAGCTACCACAGGTCAGAACCCCCAGTATCCGGCAGTGGACTGGGAGTAATAAAGAAGCTGCCTCTCGCAGCCACCAGAGCTCCCTGTAGGAAGAGAGGGAGGGAAGAAGGTGTGGTGACTTCCCTGAACAGCCCTGCCAGGGAGAGCTGTGAGCTCCATGCCTCTGATGGCAGGGCCCAGTCATCAAGGAAGAAAGCAAAGATGCTGAGGGCAGAGAAATAACAGTTGAATTTTACCAGCCACGGTTGCAAAACCGAGACTGAGCTGTATCCCCCAACCCCCAACCTATAGGGCCCCTCACCGCATACCCTCCAAGACTAAACACTGTGGAGCCCCAGGGGAATCTGAGCAAATGCTACCAAAACTGTCACTAACACTGACAGGGACAGAGACTGAGTAGCAAATCTGATTAAATGTCTATCAGAAAATAGGCATTTTTAAGGCTTTATATAAAGCATAGATCCAAGAGGCTTAGATGCCACTTACTGGAAACCAAAAGAAAAGCACCTTCTTTGCAGCAGGCTAAAGAGAGACCTTTAAATAATAAATCTTTCTATGGGGGGAGGAGCAGAATATATTTAAATTAATACCTAGGCTGAGAAATAGTCCATTAAACACCACGAACAACCAAGGTGACAAGGCATCTCAGAATGAAAAATCTCCAGAAAATAAGCTTACAGACATAGAAACATGCAACTTAAATGACAGAGAATTCAGAATGGTACCTCTGAAAAAACTCAATGAGATCCAAAACAACTCAAATCAACAATTTCAGGAACTGAAAAAACAACTAGATGAGGAGATCGAAACCCTCAAAAAGAATCAAATAGAACTTCCGGAGATGAAGAACACACTGCAAGAGTTGAAAAATGAAATAGCAAGCTTGGGGAAATGGTCGACCAAATGGAGAGGAAAGGATCAGTGATATTGAAGACAGAAATCTAGAAATAAATCAGAAAGAAGAAGAGAGAACCCAGAGAATGAAAAATAATGAAAGAGAAATTCAAGAACTGATACTATCAGAAGAGGAAACATAAGAATAATAAGCGTTATCAAAGGCGAGGAAAAGGAGCAGGGACTAGAAAGCTTTTTCAGACAAATAGTAGATGAGAATTTCCCAAATCTAAGGAATGAGCTAGAGCTTGGAATTCAAGAAGTCAATAGAACACCCAATTATCTCAACCCAAAAAGGTCTTCCCCAAGACACATTGTATTAAAGTTGTCAAAAATCAATGACAAAGACAATTCTCAGGACAGCCAGGGAGAAGAAAATGGTAATTTATGAAGGTAAACTCATTAGATTCCCCTCAGACTTCTCAGCGCAAACCTTACAAGCCAGAAAGGAATGGAATCAAACATTTAAACTATTAAGTGAAAGGAACTACCA
>NW_011889092.1:2684264-2686173 GCF_000151845.1 Pteropus vampyrus | reverse complement strand
AAGAACAACTGAAGCCTCAAGTCAGCAGAAGGAAAGAAACAAAATTAGAGCAGAAATAAATGAAATTGAAAACAAAACAAATAAAAAAAGAAATGCAACAAATAGCTGGTTCTTTGAGAAGGTTTAATAAAATTAACAAACCCCTGGCTAGACTCACTGAAGAAAAAAGAAAAGACATAAACAAAATCAGGGATGAAAGAGGGGAAATTACGACTGACATCACAGAAATACAAAGGATCATGCAAGAATACTAAGAAAGTATATAACATCAAATTTAATAACTTATAAGAAATGCACCAGCACTTAGAAAAATTCAGTCTTCCTAGACTAGATCAAGAAGAACTGGAATATCTAAATAGACTGATCAGCAGTATGGAAATCAAAACAATCATCAAAAACCTACCAAAAAGTAAAAGCCCAGGACCAGATGGCTTCATCAGGAGTTCTACCAAACATTCAAAAAAGATTTAATACCTATTCTCCTCAAACTCTCACAAAAAATAGAAGAGGAGGCAATACATCCCAACATATTTTATGAGGCCAATATTACCCTGATACCAAAACCTAGTAAAGATAACACAAAGAAACCTACAGACCAATATCTCTCATGAACACAGATGCGAAAGTCCTAATTAAGATACTAGCAAACAGAATACAGCAACATATTAAAAAGATTATACACCACAATCAAGTGGGCTTCATCCCAAAGGCATAAGATGGTTCAATATATGCAAATCAATTAATGTGATACACCACAAAAACTAATTAAAAATCATATAATTACATCAATAGATGCAGAAAAAGCCTTTGACAAGATATAGCATCCATTTATGATCAAAACACTTAATAAAACCAGTATAGAAGGAAAGTACCATAACATAATAAAGGCCATCTATGACAAACCCTTAGCCAACATTATACTTAATGGTGAAAAAACTCAAAACCTTCCCTCTAAGATCAGGAACAAGGCAAGGCTGTCCACTATCGCCACTGTTATTCAATATGACATTGGAGATCCTAGCGATCAGGCAAGAGAAAGCTATAAAAGGCATCCGAATAGGAAATGAAGAAGTCAAACTGTCACTATGCAGATTACATGATTCTTTATATAGAAAACCCTAAAGACTCCACAAGAACACTACTAGAAACAATAAGCAAATACAGTAAAGTTTCTGGATATAAAATCAACGTTCAAAAACGTATAACGTTCCTATATTCCAATAATAAAGTGTCAGAAAAAGGGGTAAAAATAATTCCTTTCGCAATTGCAACAAAAAGAATAAAATACCTACGAATAAATCTAACAAAACATGTGAAGGACTGATATAATGAAAACTACCAGACCGTATTAAAAGAAATCGAAGAAGATACAAAGAAATGGAAAGTTATTTCATGTTCTTGGATTGGAAGAATTGACATAGTTAAATTGACCATATTACCTAAAGCATTATACAGATTTAATGCAATCCTTATCAAAATCCCATCAGCTTTTTTTTAAGAAATAGAACAAAAAATCATTAGATTTATATAGAAACACAAGACTCCAAATTGCCAAGGCCATCTTGAGAAAAAAGAACGAGGCTGGAGGCATCACTCTGCCCGACTTCAAATTATACTACAAAATGACAGCAATCAAAATAGCATGTTATTGGCAGCAAAACAGACACACGGACCAGTGGAACAGAATCGAGAGTCCAGAAGTAAACCCATATTTACATGGGCAAAGAATTTTTGACCAAAAAGCCAAAAACATACAGTGGCGAAAGGAAAGCCTCTTCAATAAATGGTGCTGGGAAAACTGGAAAGCCACCTGCAAAAGAATGAAACTAGACTGTTGTCTATCACCACACACCAAAATTAACTCAAAATGGATTAAGGACCTAAATACAAGACCTGAAACAATAAAATG
>NW_011889092.1:2682199-2684214 GCF_000151845.1 Pteropus vampyrus | reverse complement strand
CTATAAGAAGACCTCATATTTCCATAATCACTGTAAATGTAAATGAACTGAACTCATCAATAAAAAGGCACAGAGTTGCAGAATGGATCAAAAAACAAAACTCAACCATATGCTGTCTCCAGGAGACACATCTCAGCTCCAAAGACAAAGAAAAAGGGTAGAAAAATGAGTCTTCAAGCAAATGCCATTCAGGGAAAAGCAGGAGTAGTGATACTAATATCACACAAAACAGACTTCGAAATGAAAAAGGTAAAGATTGACACTGAGGGACACTTCATAATGATAAAGGGAGTCATGCACCAAGAAGACATAACACTCCTTAATATCTATGCTCCCAATCAGGGAGCCCCGAAATATGTAAAGCAATTGCTAACATAACTAAAGGGAGAAACAGACCAAAACAGTATCGTAGTAGGGGACCTAAAGACTCCACTATCGGAAATGGACAGATCATCCAGACAGAAAATCAATAAGAAAATAATATCCTTTAATGACACATTAGACCAACCGGACATAATTGACATTTACAGAGCCTACCATCTCAAAACAGCTGCTTATACATTCTTCTCTAGTACACATGGAACATTCTCAAGAATCAACCATATACTGGGACACAGAGATAGCCTCAACAAATATAAGAGGGTTGAAATCATACCAACCATATTCTCTGATCATAATGGTCTGAAACTGGAGATCAATTGCAAAAATAAATCAGGAAGAACCACAAATACATGGAGATTAAACAACATGCTACTGAAGAATAACTGGGTCAGAGAAGAAATAAAAAGAGATGAAGAGACACATAGAAACGAATGATAGTGATGGTACAACAAATCAAAACTTTTGGGACGCAGCAAAAGCAGTCATAAGAGGAAAATTCATATCATTACAGGCCTATCTCCAAAAACAAGAATGAGCCCAAATAAACAACCTAATGCTTCATCTTATAAAACTAGAAAAAGAAGAACAACTGAAGCCTCAAGTCAGCAGAAGGAAAGAAACAAAATTAGAGCAGAAATAAATGAAATTGAAAACAAAACAAATAAAAAAAGAAATGCAACAAATAGCTGGTTCTTTGAGAAGGTTTAATAAAATTAACAAACCCCTGGCTAGACTCACTGAAGAAAAAAGAAAAGACATAAACAAAATCAGGGATGAAAGAGGGGAAATTACGACTGACATCACAGAAATACAAAGGATCATGCAAGAATACTAAGAAAGTATATAACATCAAATTTAATAACTTATAAGAAATGCACCAGCACTTAGAAAAATTCAGTCTTCCTAGACTAGATCAAGAAGAACTGGAATATCTAAATAGACTGATCAGCAGTATGGAAATCAAAACAATCATCAAAAACCTACCAAAAAGTAAAAGCCCAGGACCAGATGGCTTCATCAGGAGTTCTACCAAACATTCAAAAAAGATTTAATACCTATTCTCCTCAAACTCTCACAAAAAATAGAAGAGGAGGCAATACATCCCAACATATTTTATGAGGCCAATATTACCCTGATACCAAAACCTAGTAAAGATAACACAAAGAAACCTACAGACCAATATCTCTCATGAACACAGATGCGAAAGTCCTAATTAAGATACTAGCAAACAGAATACAGCAACATATTAAAAAGATTATACACCACAATCAAGTGGGCTTCATCCCAAAGGCATAAGATGGTTCAATATATGCAAATCAATTAATGTGATACACCACAAAAACTAATTAAAAATCATATAATTACATCAATAGATGTAGAAAAAGCCTTTGACAAGATATAGCATCCATTTATGATCAAAACACTTAATAAAACCAGTATAGAAGGAAAGTACCATAACATAATAAAGGCCATCTATGACAAACCCTTAGCCAACATTATACTTAATGGTGAAAAAACTCAAAACCTTCCCTCTAAGATCAGGAACAAGGCAAGGCTGTCCACTATCGCCACTGTTATTCAATATGACATTGGAGATCCTAGCGATCAGGCAAGAGAAAGCTATAAAAGGCATC
>NW_011889092.1:2667271-2680549 GCF_000151845.1 Pteropus vampyrus | reverse complement strand
CAAAGTGTCCTACAATAGATGTTTGGCTAAAGAAGCTGTGGCACATATATACAATGGAATATTACTCAGCGATAAGAAGAGATGAAATACTGCCATTTGTGACAACGTGGATGGACCTTGAGATAATCATGCTAAGTGAAATAAGCCAGACAGAAAAAGTTGAAAATCACATGATATCACTTATATGTAGGATATAAATCTAAAAGCAACAAGTGAACAGGGCAAACAGACTCATGGACATGGACAATGGACTAGTGGATACCAGAGGGTAGAGGGTGTGGGAGGAGGAAGGAGGTAGACAGGGTAAAGAGGGTCAAATATAGGGGGGTAGGTAGAGGGTGAAGTAGGTAAAGGGGATCAAATATATGACAGCTGAAGGAAAATGGATTTTGAGTGCTAAACACACAGAATATACAAATGTCAAATTGTAATGTACACCTGAAAATTATATAATTGTATTAACCAGTGTTACCCCAATAAACTTAACTAAAAAAAAAAATCGCCAACCTAGCAGTGAGTTTATGCTATCTCCTACAGTCTTTGCATAGGTAATCCTACATCTCAAGAAAATGCCCCCAAGTAGAAACTTTTCCATCTAGTCTTAACATTCTAATATATTTCCCCTAATCGAGTTATCCCAGAATCCAATCCCAGGGGTACTTCTTATCTCCTGTCAGTATGTGCTAGCTAATCCCGAAAACTCTAGGTATATAGTTTCCTCCCCTATCAGTTCTTGCCTATTCCCAGAAAGAGAGTATGCTGTCTTTTAACCCTAGTTATCAGCCTAGCATCCCGGAGAGGAGGTGAGAGCAGCTCTTGAGATATATCTACCTCTTACCTCACCAATGCTAACTCTTACTAGGGAAAAGTGAGTCACCTCTGATAACCCAAAGCCTTTGGGGCATCTGCAGTGCCAACATCCTCAAGGGCAACCAGCTAGATATTCTCATGCTATGGTTTAGTATCATGGGGTTTCCAAACAAGAGTCCTGACCTTAGAAAAACAGACGTTTTTTGGCTGAATATCCACACATCTCAGGTGCTCTATGTCTCTAATTTTAGCCTGTTACTCGGTGGTATATCATTGCAGGAAATAAGGGCATTTTTAGTAAGTTACCTGACAGATGCTCTGGTTCTCACATCTAACCATTCACCACTTGTCAATAGCCCTCAAATCTTATGATCCTTCTGCAGGGCATCACTACAACTTAGAAAAAAATTCCACTGTCCTTGTAGGTTTTCCTCCCATGTTTTTCAAATGCTTGAGGCATCACACCTGCAACAGCATTTTCTTCTGCTGGGACATTTTCTTAGTTCACCATCAGTGAATTTTTTAGCAATTGAGCCACCACCTTGTGTGAGGAACTACCTATGCTCTACCTACTAAGTAGGATAGCATTATCTTCATCCACTAGGCAGTTAGTGAGCCACTCCCAAATCCTCATCTTACCTTCTGCTTGCTCTGACCACTCTTGGTTCTTCAAAAAGCAGACAAGAAGATGAGATTAGATATGTGAAATTTATTGTAGATTATGCCTATGAGGGACATGTGGAGGGAGCCAGATGCTGGACAAACCATTGGATCGCAATGCCAGTCAGACCTCTATAAAGGCTTGAGGAGGGGTAAAGAAGGGAGATCTCAGACTTTAAGCTTCAGTAAGGCTAATGAGTCCTGGAGCCATAGTTGCCTGTCAGAAGTGTTCTGTTTCACAGGAATGGGCCTACCCTATATCCCTAAAATACCCAGTCATTGGCCAGCAGCAGTCTGTGAAAAGTGTGGCTTCAGCAGGACATAGTGATTTTAGATCAGCAGGTGAAGCTCAGTCAATCACACACCCTATCATGGGAGATCTGAGAGGCACATTTAAAGGTTGACACAACAACTTCCATGATTTCTTGTATGTTCTGTAAACTCAGCCTTTTCTGGTTAGGTAGCCAACTTAATGCCTCTTGGCTGCATCCAGATTTCACAATAGTTATATTAAAATACATAAGATATTAAAATTGAGAGACTATGGTATCCCACAGCCAATCTGAAAGACTGCATTCTTCAGAAAATAAAGTCAAATTAATGTGCTAGGCTGAGTTCCAAAGGAAGAATGCCATAAACTGGGTCCGAGTTTAACTCCCTTGAGTATTCTTAGAAAATCTAAATGTTCTTCACTGAAGGAGAATAAGGTTTCTAACTTCTCTAATATTTTTAAGGGGGTAGTTATATGATATATTAACATCAGGGGTAGTTCTGGGTCCTTGGCCCTCTCCCTTTCTGTCATGTTCCACAAAGGTAGTTGAGAGCCGGTGAACATCTTTTAGAGCTAACTATGAACATCTTTACCAAGTCCCCAGCCATGGTGTACATGGGTAAAACAAGACTTTGCTTATGATTGCTTTCCCATTCATAAGAATATTTGACTCCTACAAACTCAAAGGTTCAGGAAAGCTGAACACCATGGAGTGATGAGATAGAAGTTAGAGGCATTGGAAGAAATATGAATATAATTGGAAGCCTAAATAATTACTCATTCTAGATTACCCAGTAGTGGGGCAATTAATTGGACTAGCCAAAGCAGAACCAAAAGTCACTCTTCCTGGTTATGTAGTGGTCTTTCCTTTGTACTTTACTTCCCTTTAGAGCATGCCTAGTGGTGGTTTGTGGTATACCTGAAGCCCGGTAGACTCAACGTATTCTTGCCTGTTTAGTTTATGAGGTTATAGAGTTTGTCATTAGACTTTTATTGACTCCAGCTCTAACCTTTGTCATTCCTCTGGGAAGGGAACACTGCTTTGATCTGTGTGCTCCCCGTTCTGGGAATAAACACTACAGCTAATGTCTGCTGTGCTGGAAATGTTAAATGCACAACCATTCAGGTCTTGGGGAAAGAAGACTTTCAGCTCCTCACAGTTCAGGAAAATGAGGATCAGAAAGACTCAAAAAATGCTTACTTCTCAATGTTTACTTCTAGTAAACTGATCTTGGGTGATTTTTTTTTTTTTTTACCATTTCTGGGAACATGAATTTACTCATTTGCAATGGAGGGATAGTAATTTCTGCCCTTACAGTGTGGTTGTGAGACTCACGTTAGTAATTTTCAGTCAACAGCAGGTAACTAGCTAAGTGCCTTACATATGTTATCTATTTTCTACCTGGAAGGTAAAGTCAATGTTCCTATAAATGTTAGAAGTAATAACTTTACCTTATTGTGATTCAAGAAAGAGCACATTATGATTAAGGATCCTACAGATGGACCCAGGGGTTGAGAGCTTCTGAGGGAAAGATAAGGTCTTTCTTTCAATGGAGCCGTCACATGTTTCAGGCTACTTGATGGGAGCAGGTCTACAGGGGAAAATACAACAAGAGCAGTGTTGAGATGTGGTCATTTTGCCTCATTTCCCTACATGGAGCTGATATCTTTTCCAGGCCATGTTCTCTTTCACGAGTGGTATGCCCCACACCAGCCAGGCATACACATCAGTCTTTTTCTAGTACACTCCACACTTTATTAGTACAAGCAGTTTTAGCAGTATCAATTGTTAAAGGCCTATATCAGAAAATGTTTTCCTTGTAGTTATGGCCACTTTCATGAAATGATACCAATTTTTTAGGATTTACTTAAAGCATACACAAAAAAACTGAGTAGAAAGTATTACATAGTACAATACATAAACTTCAAAACATTTGATTTTGGCAGTTTAAAAAACTTTGTACGCAGCTTAAAAAGCAGGTGTATTCTGTTTGATTTCCTCATGTGTAAAATCTGAATACCACCTACCTCATAAAATGTCAAGATATTTGTAAGAATTACATGACATATAATTGCTGAATAAACATTAACTGCTATTTCTGTTACTGATATTGTCATTGTTTTCCCTTCCACGGCTCAAATATCCTGTAGCCATTCTACCCTTAGAATTTAGAGTTGTAGCATTCCTTTGGAATTACTAAAGCTGGAGACCACAGAGCCTAACATCTCAGACTTCTTGAAGTTCCCATTTGGGAAGTTGTCTGCCACATTTAAACATATTCTCCATGTGCTTGAGAGAGAAGAAAGTAGGAGTCATCTAATTTTAGTTTCTATCTTCAGGACTTGGAGAAACCGCTCTCGGATCTGCTTGGTACGAACAGCATAGACGATAGGATTGAGGATTGGAGGAATGAGAAGGTAGAAATTGGCCAACAGAGTGTGGATTGGAGGAGGCACTTGGTGGCCAAATCGGTGAATGAGAGAAGAAACAGCAATGGGAACATAAAAGATCAAAATTGCACAGATGTGAGAACCACATGTCCCCAGGGTTTTAAGCCTAGCCTCAGGGGTTGCCAGGCCCATCACAGCCCTGAAAATCATCACATAAGAAGCAGCAATGGCCATCGAGTCCAGGATCAGCACCAGAAAGCCAATGCTCAGCCCATAGACATTATTGATCCTGCTGTCACCACATGCCAAAGTGACCACAGCCATATGCTCACAGTAGGAGTGTGAGATGACACGGGCTTTGTAAAAAGGAAGCCGCAAGCGAATCATCAGAGGCAGAGGTCCAATGTAGAGTATACCCCGGAGGAGGGCAGCCAGCCCCAAACTTCCTACCATAGTATGAGTGAGCACAGTGGTATGGTATAATGGGTCACAGATGGCTACATAGCGGTCAAAAGCCATGGCAAGGAAAATGCCTGACTCAACCGTGGCAAAGCAGTGGATGAGAAACATTTGGGCCAAGCAGGCATCCAGGCTAATGTCACCAGCACCAAACCAGAAAATTCCCAGAAGTTTGGGCATAGTGGAAGTAGACAGAACCAAGTCAATGATAGCCAACATGCACAGAAAGAAGTACATGGGCTGGTGCAGGCTACGTTCCACCCTTACCACAGCCAGAATAGTGATATTCCCCACCACGGCCACCAGGTACATGGAGCCAAAGGGGATAGAGAGCCAGATATGCAGGGACTCGAGCCCTGGGATGCCGGTAAGCTGGAAAGAGCTGGGCACCAAACAAACATTATGAAAAGTGAGCATGGCTATTTATAAATGAATCTTCTAACTTGTTCCCCAAAATTCTTCTAGAAATAAGACAATATCTTATTCTTAGATCCTATAATAAAGAATAGGATCATTGATAAGATTCTATAACCTTCTTTTGTAGAAAAAACTGTAAAATGTCATAGTATGTGTCATGTTATTACTGTTATAATACCCATGAAAAATTACCAAGCACAAGCAGAAATATATATATCTGAATAAGTGAATGTATGAATATTTTTTGCAATATGGCTCTCAAAGAATAATATTCTTGTATCATTAAATGAAATGACCTAAGGCAGACAAGTACCTAGTTAATCATTTAACTCTTCAAGTAGACTGTGAGTTATCTCCCAGAATCATTAGATTTCAAAGTGAGGACCCCTTGAAAGAAGAGACATATTGATACTCAGAGAGACAATGACAGACTCCTGGGACTATCTAGACCCTATGGTAAGTCAAAGCTTATGCTTGGGGCCAGCATTAGCTATTAGTTAAGCTGAGATGTTTAGTCCGCCTGTCAAAATCACAAGGCAGAGATGTGAGCTGGTGAAGAACTTCCAGAGGCTGGAAACAGTGATTCCTAAAAGGTGAAAGCTGCTTACTGGAGCTCAGTTTGTGTGTCTGTCCAAAGGCAGATCTTTGCGAGGCCTTCTCCCGGCATGGAGGCTGAATATGCGGATAAGATCCCAAAAGCAGAGAGGGTTATCCCCAGGAAGGAGGTTCAATGCCAAGAGGTGTGAAGCTTAGATGACAAAAACTTGGCCAAAGAAGAAATGCCCTTAGAGTCCAGAGCAACTGTCTGAAAGAAAGATGTGTATTTAGAGAAAACACATGGAAATTGTTTTGCTTTTTTTCAGGGTCTGAGGGATCACAGCAGAATGCCAAGGAAGAGAAGAGCCTAGTTGGGTTGAATATGATGGAGTTGTCAGTTTGGGCTTTAGAATTTTCTGGATTGGGCTTCAGATCTTGGCAAATGGAGCTTAGGCAGGTTACTTTATCCCATTAGTTAAATACACCTGACCCCATTTCACAACACATCTAAACCTAAAGTCATGAGGATTAGAGAATGCAGCATCTAACAGTAACTCTAAGCATTAGCTCTTTTTAGTCAGTTGTTGAGAATAATGTGTAAAATCAAAAATACATTCAATAAACTTCTGAGAATTCTGGAATATCTCTCTGCAAGGAGCCATGGCGTGGGGTGGATAACAACCTGTATAAGCCTGTTGTAGTTACTTTGTCTCACAGAATTCTTCATGAGCTGGTTTTTCTCTCCATCTCAAGGTTCTCATAGATCACTCACTACAAATGGAAATAGAGATAATGTTAGCAGTAGCAGTAAAAAGGGAAGACAAAAAGACTGAGTGAGTGGGGCTCGGATGGAAAGGAGTACACAGGAGCTAGCCTGTGATTGAAGTGACCAGGTGAGGGGCTTAGCTGAGAGGAACCTGTCTTGGTTTCCTTAACCTGTCTGCTGGCTACTCTCCATCTGTCCCTCCAGATCCCTGTCCTGTGTCGCTAGAAGGTGATGGGCTGCATTACCCAGATTTCCTTCTCTGGTTTCTATGTGGGCTCAGTCAATGTGAGGCACCAACAGAAGAGATCAGGAATTTATCCCCCAGTTCCCTTCCTGCCAGGCACATTTGGCAATGCTGTGGTTTTCTGCCAAAGCTATAGCTCCTGAAAAGTAACCTCATCCTGTGTTCTGGCAACTGCATTTTCCCTTATCTGGTCAGGCTGAGTTAGGTGATGCTGCTCACTGTGCTCCAGCATCCCTTGCCTGTTTTCTTCACCCTACCCAGGCCTCTGCAGAAAGTCTCTCCAATTGCTCCCTTGACCATGCCACTTGTTCGTTGATTGCATCAAACCAGAACCCATGGTATACAATCTTCACCCCGCATTGTCTCTTGAAAAGTAGTCTGCTTCCTCAGCAGGACACAAACCTTCGCAACTAGTTTTAAAAGCAAAAGAGTTATAATCTCATGGTGGTCAGGGCTAAGCAACCTTTATCCCAATTTCTAGACTTACAACAAAAGGAGATTTGCCTACTTTACCCCTACATCTAATCAACTGGCTTTGTAACTTGATGTTATATTAAGCAAAGGTGTAATCATGTGGAGAATGTTTTACTCCAGGAAAGAGTCCTTGAATGGGAAAATCAGCAGGCCTTCCAAGTGAGTGTCTTTTGTTCCCATGCTTGTCCCCCTTATAGAAGATATTCTCCTCCTGTGTTAATGAGGAAGATATTTTAACAATCTGTCTTCCCTTCTGATGCCATTTGAGTCCTATCACTACTGAGTTATACCCCGGGGAAGTGGTTTCCTTCTACATTTGGGCAGAGAAGTCATGTCATAAGAGGATCTCACAGCCCAAATTACATATGAGGCTAAAATGTATACTTAGTGAATTATGGCATGAGGAGAACTGACTTTTCTTGAAAGTAAGCAAGCCTCAGCCTCTATTACATCACAGACCTTATTAGATCCAAACCAAATATCCTCAGTCCTCTGAACTGGCCTCTAACCCTAGAGAAAATGGATTTGATTTTTATTCCTTCTTGCTCACTCTTTTCCCCATGCTTAACATGTTTCATCTCCATTTCATCTCTTCCTATTTCTAGCCATCTTCAAGAAACTGAAAAGGATACCTACTACTGAGATAAACTTCAGCTGCTAGATGGGGGTAGGCTAAGAATTGGTGACCACCGCCCCCCACCACCATTCTTTCCTTAAGAGTCTAACACTCCTTACCTTATGCCTCCCTAGTCAGAAGCCTTCATACCTTAAACTGTTTCAGCAGTCTATCTTCCATCCTGATGCCATTTGAGTCCCGTCACTACTGAGTCACAGAAGGAGGTTACTGCACCTCTTCAGGGGTGCCGTGAGAGTATAAGGAATCACAGCAGGCCAACCTCCCACCTGAGCTCTACTCATATACATTTACCAGTATCTAACACAGCTTTTGCCATTCCTCACCCTGCTCACTACCTTTCAACAAGAACCAGCATCATGTTCTTTGCTGGTGTCAGAATGGCATAATCTCATCTTTCTTCTCCAAGCAATTTTTACATATGCATCTTACCACAGCTTAGATTTCACTTTTAAAAAGCCTGCTCCAGCCCTTAGTCTGTGTTCAGTGCCTGTCTTTGGACTGCACACATCATACTCCGAATTGCTTGCTTATATGCATGTTTCCCCAAACAATGTTAAGTTCCATAGGACTAGAGAGCATGCCTATCTTGTTCTCTAGTGTAATCTCTGTACTAGCATAGTGCCTGTCTATGTTGAATGAGAATAAAATATTGTGCCTCTTTAAGGCATTTGGAGATGTTTTGGATGGTCTTATATTGGCATTAGAGAACTAAGGACCTCTTCAACGTCCTTGTGTGTGGCTCTGTGTGGACTCCACCTTTTCTAAGTTCCCTTCCAAGAGAATTCTTTCCCTCTGAGTCCTATCTCAGACTTATACAGGAGCATGATCTAAAGTGGGATGCCCAAGGGTCCCAAGTCTGTTCATCCTTATAGGCTGAGAACTCTTCCTGATGACCTGTTTTTTTGTGTGTTTTTTTTTCCATAGATTTTTCTTTATAAGATGCTCTTACCTGGGCCGGATAGTGTCCAAGAGCAAGAGCCTGGGGCTCTGCAAACGCCTCTGAGTCCTGGCACTTATAAGCATTCTCTTCAGGGGTCGTGGGAATTCTACCTGGACTAACAACCTACTCATTTTCCTCAGTGGAGAAGGAAAATAGCAGGTTTTGTCCCAGAAGAATGGACACAGAATCTAAATTTAAGCATAGCTATCCCAGTATGTCAGGGTTGTTCCAGAGAGAACTCAGGAGGACAGACTTAATTGAGTCATGATCCCTTGGGTTCAAATCTTGCTCTTACTTGTCATCTGGTCTCCCCAGAGTCTGCGGCTATTCTGAGGACACCAGTAGGAATCAGAAAGCCCATTCTAGAGGAGGGACAAAGACTCTCTTTGGAATTAGAGCTCAGCCTGGCTGTAAATCTCTAACGAAGTTTAATATCCTTACAGCACTTGAAGGTGATGGTCGAGTCCTGAACTAACATTAAGACAAACCAATGGCTATTTCCTAAAATCTAGATACTGCAGACTTTTCCCAACTCAGGTTTACATTGTGAGGGAAGGACCTCATGGACTTGTGAGTGGAGCAGCATATCTCCTTTATATCTTTCAGAACCTTGCACTCCCAACCTAACATTTCATTCTGCAGAAAGAAGCCAAACTGAGAGAGCAGTTTCTCTTGGTATATTCTAAAAGGATGTTCATTATGTTGGTTCATGGCACAACATGGCCTTTGAAGCTCCAAAGGCTTGAGTTTGCAAGCCAGTTATATACCCACTGTGTGACCTTGAACAAGCTCATCTTCATTTCTTCAAGCATAAAGTAGGAATAATACCTATTTCTGGGTAGATTTTATCATTGAGATACTGTATGTAAAGGGACCAGTAAGAAGAAAAACATGCTAGGTACTTAGTAAACAGCATTGTTATCACCATGACTGCTGCTGTTTTTGTGTCATTGGGAGGGGCTGGCTCTCATAAGCCTGGGAGACACGTCCTAATTGTCTCCTTCAGACAAGCCAATATGGTTGGGACAGAGGCTAATAAAATAGAATCAGTATAGAAAGGATCTCATTTTCACCCCTACTCCCCTTTCAGAGGATCCTATTTCTCTTGCACCTCAGGAGAAGCTGGAAAGTTCTAGAGGCTTTCTACCTACACTCCAACGTTAAAGTTTACATCTTATGTAAAACTGCTCATAGTTGCTGCAATACACAGGGTTAGTTCTGTGCCTGTACATATGTTATACCCTCAGCTAAGTAAAGTAGGAATGCCATCCCATACAAATTTCTTATCTAGCTTTTGAAACTTGGTTCAGTAATCACCTTTTCCAATTGAATGCTGCCTTTAAACTTAGAATTTAATTGGTGATTTAGGTTTTTTGTACCTGGATGTCTTTCATGATATTGAGAAATTATAAATATTCAATAGATCAATGCATTTTAATTGAATTATATTGTTAAAGGTTCATGTAGTAAAGCCTCTCACTTTAATAATTTGACTTTAGCGGACCACAGTCAAGACAACTTTTTTCAACTGAGGATGAGGTATTCATATGATATGTGCAGAGGAACATTAAAGCATTAACTTCCCCATAGGATATTTTAAATCGATATTAATTTAATATCGGATACACATTCAGCCTTGGAAGCAGAGATGAATCAGAAGCAAACATGGTCCGTCCTCATCCTAACACTGTCCAGGAGGGGGCGTCCTGGCCCAAGGGTGAGATACCAGTGACAGATCAAGCTCCACAACACAAAGGAAAACCTCAAGCTTATTAAATATTTTAATCCTTCATTTGAATGTGCCTATTCACCTCTATATCTTCATCCAGTCAATACCTATCTTACAATTTGGCTTCCCATGTATGTCAACCAAGGTGAAAAGAACATACTGCTCAGGTCAATATGATACCAGGAACCCAAAGCAATTCAGTATCTGTTTATAAATTGAATATTGAATTTCTGGTTTTATAACCTTATCAGTGAGTTGGGTTACTCTTGCTTTGAATTAAGCCATTGTTCATGTGCAATTCTAGAAAAAAAAACAGAACTCTAAGCTTGTTAGGTCAGGTGCTGAATTGCTGAGCAGTGGAAATAAATACCATTTGAGTGACATGAATACATCATCTCTGAAGTCTGAAGATAATTAACTTTCCCATCCATGAATGGGAATACTGATGCTCAATATAGGTAAAGCATTTTGCAAAAATATTCTCAGCTTATAAGTGGAAAAGCCAGGATTGGGAGTCTGGGATCAAGCTTCAGCTCCTGCTTATTTCTGAGGAAAGTGGTATACTACTAGGGATAAGAGCATAGACATGAGCCCATATCTGTCTGTCAATACTGTCACTTACTAGACACATGTCCTTTACCAACTTATTCCTAAACCTGATCTTTCCTTATCCTCATTTTATCCTTGATACCCATGCTGAGTTTCACTCCTTCTGTGAGTTTTCTCCTACATCCTTTATTCTATCTCAAACTCCTTGTATATTCCTCATCCCAACAATATACTTTCTGACCCTCAAACCACACAATCCAAAGCCTCCCTATATCTGCCTTACACAGGGCCATTGATAGTCCACTCTTTTCTGTGTTTTATAGCACATGAAAGATTTGTTAGAGTCTGAAGCAACTGGGTGTATAACTAAATTAGAGAATCTCCTTCAGATATGCACCCTCATAGACACTGAGATTTGACTAGATACCACTTGGATATCTCAGTGAATCCAGATGTCAGAATGACTTGGCCAGTGTTGGGTTATAATCCTAATAAATTTAAAAATGTTAATCCTTCTAATTCTTAATCATTGATTGAAATCGCTATTCTAGCATCACAAAGTGCTCCTCTCTTCTCATCCTCTCACTGCCTTGCACTGCTATTCTTTCATTCCTCTGGCTATCATCTCCCAAATCCCTTTTCTCCTTCCTTTTTACCAGAACAACCCTATGAGAAATGAACTCTTACAATCTCACTCCTCTGAACAAAAATCTAAGGCACAGAAAGGCTAAGTAATTTCCCAAGATTTACATAAAAAATGGTAAAAAGCAAAAGTTTAAGGTTCATATACTCTAGGTTTGAATTCTACATTTTTCATTTCTAGTTTGCTAAGAGTATTATGAATACATGTTGAATGCTTTCTCTACATCTATTGATATCATGACTTTAGCCTGTTGATGTGATAAACTACAGCAGTCTTTTTCGAATGTTGAGTCAGCTGCGCATACTTAGAATAAATCTCTCTTTGTTGCAGTGCATGTTCTTATGCACTGTTGAATATGGTTTGCTAATATTTTGCCGAAGATTTTTTCATCTGTTTATGAGTAAACCTCCTCTGGGCCAGGTGACTTGTTTTGGAAGGTTATTAATTATTAACTCATTAATAGATAAGCATATTCATTTATTTCTCCTTGTTTGAGTTTGGTAGATTCTCTCTCAAGGAATTGGCCCATTTTATCTAAGTTATCAAATGTATGAACATAGTTATTCAAAATACTCTATTATCCTAATATCTGTGGAATCAGTAGTAATGGTTCCTCTTTCATTTCTCATATTATTAATTTGTATCTTTTCTTTTTTAACCTGGCTAGAGGTTCAATATTTCATTGTTTTAAAAGAATTAGCATTTAATCTTATTGACTTTCTCTATTGACTTCTGTTTCAATTTTATTGATTTCTGCTCTTTTCTCCTTGCTTTAGGCTTACATCACTTTTCTTCGTCTAGTTTTCCAAAGTAGAAGCTTAGGTTATTTTTTAGGTCTTTTTTCTACAATTTTCTTCTAAGTACTTCTTTCGTAGCATCCCACAAATTTTGACATATTTTCATTTTCATTTAGTTCAAAATATTCAACCTGTGTCTTTGACTGATGTGGTGTCTAGAAGTGTATTGTTTGATCTCCTAAGTATTGTCTTGATTTATTTCCATTTAATTCCATTTTAGCCCAAGAACATATTCTGCATGATTTATTTTAAACCTGGTAAGGTATGTTTTATGTGAGCCCAGCATATATGTGAGCCTGAAAAATGTATTCTATTAGATGATGTAATCTTTAGATGTCAGTTCCAGTTGATTAACAACGATCTCACTTATTTTCTGCCTGCTGGATCTATCACTTACCAATAGAGGCATATTGAAATCTCCAACTATAATTGTAGATCCATCTATTTCTCCTTGCATTTCTAATCTTATATATTTCAATGCTGTTGTAAAGTGTATATACATTAAGGATTGCCTTCTTGAGGAGTTGATCATTATCATTATTTAATTTCCCTCTTTATCCCTCATAATTTTCCTTGCTCTAAATTCTGCTTTGTCTGCAGTTAGTATAACTACATCAGATTTCTTTTGACTAGTATTAGTAAAGGGATAGTGAAAGATATACCATTATATGAACAACAGATAATTAGATCTTACATCTCTAATCTACTCCAAACACTTTTTTAATGACAAAATATTGAAACCCAAGAATGTCAACATGCTTGAGGTCTCATATCCTTAAAGGTATTCAGGGCTGGCATAAGGGCTGACTAAAGATACCTATTTTTGATCCTGACCAGACACGGCTGACCTGTTGCTATCCAAGTTCTGAGACTGGAGAGGTTTCCTGAGCTATCTAAGGCCTCTGGCTTCTGACATTTCTTTCCTAGTTCATATTGATTTAGTATCTTGGTATA
>NW_011889092.1:2641029-2667221 GCF_000151845.1 Pteropus vampyrus | reverse complement strand
GGAGAGGTTTCCTGAGCTATCTAAGGCCTCTGGCTTCTGACATTTCTTTCCTAGTTCATATTGATTTAGTATCTTGGTATATATCCTGCATAGGAAAATTAGAATACATTAGAATCCTGAAGATTACTCTGATGCAGACACAGACCCGGGGAGAAGTGACAAGAAGGAAGCACAGCTTATGAGTTTCTCACCTGAGAATTGAGTGTTGAACAAAAAGCAATCTGTCATTTGTCAGCCCTCCCAAAGAACCTACATCACCTCCCCTTTTCTGTCTTGTGTGCCAGTGTTTACCATATATGGTGATATATGTTATATACTAATGGCCTGAGTACAATTAATATACATGTTTTGTATCCAAAAAATGTTGAGTTCCCCATACTAGGGTTAGATGAATGGTAATTATACCTAGATGTAATCTATTCTGAGTATGACATTAGGCATCCCACAGCCTTTCTCATCTCAGGGTGGGCTGTTCCCAAAGGGAACTTGGATCCACCATGTGATGCCCATTGTTTGTCTCTATTTTGTTTAATAGGCTTTCATCCACAAAAACAAAGGTGGTTTGTGTTTCTCCATAGCACACTGTGGCATGTTGGGCATCAATATATCCTACTGTAATGCACCCCTTAAATTCCCAATGATTTCCATAGGGCCATGCCCATTACAGGCATTTCTTTAACATTCTAGTTTTCCACTGGCCATCTGCTAGATCATACAGCTGGACCCCTGGCTACAGCCCATGAGTTGGCAAAAACCCAAACATAGGGGCTTTTACCAATGCTCAAATCCTCCATCACTGCTAGGAAAACAGTACACAATTCAGCCTAGTGAGTCCATTTATTTTACCTTCTTCAGTCTTTCTACCTGCTGGTCTTGATGTGGCAGTTTTCCAAATGAAATGTCCATTCATCTTGGAACTGCCATCCGTAAACCAAGCAGCTTTTTGTTGTTCACTCAAAAGTTGTTCATAGGGCACTGTCCACATGGCAATTGGTTCTGGCAGTTCCTCAGGTGGTTCCAAAGTCAATCCTAGAGGAAATGAAGTGACCTGTTTATGAATATGGTGGGCACCTCCTTGAGTCCCCCCAGTAGCATGCTCCTATATAAATCATTTCCATCTTTATGAAACCCTTCAGGGCCCTGCCTTTTTAGTGTTTCTCTGACATCATCCAATAGAGAAGTAGTAGCACACAATGAATTGAAGAGGGTAAGAGAAATGATTTCCCTTTACTCATGTGCCCCTCCCCCACAGCAATACAGCTCAGTGCCAAGAAAGACCTCAGCACGTGCTCTCTCCCACAACAGAAAATGAGAGCATGTGAGTGCCTGGCTACCCCAGCTGTGTGGGAGGCTGCCAAAGAAAACCGCTTCTTTCTCATCCCATCTATAATTCTGAGAAGTGCTGAACAACTGAAAGGCAGGGAGTGGCTGGGAGAAGAGCAGCTGGGACTGACTCTCTGAGAACATCAAAAAAAATGCAGATTGTGCTAAATGCACTGTAGACTGCATGAGCTACTGGGGACATTTTGCATGCAGATTCCCCCGACTGACTCAATTTTTTGTGCACCTCAGTTATACACGATTGTACTCCACTGGAGGAAAAAAAAATTCTGATTTAAAATGTGCAGATGAACTGAACACATTTTTCCCAAGAAGACATACAAATGGCCAATGAGTATATGAAAAGATGCTCAACATCACTATCGGGGAAATGCAAATTAAAACCATACACCTGTTAGGATGACTATTATCAAAAAAGAAAGGAGATAAATGTTGGCAAGGATGTGGAGAAAAGAGAATCCTTGTGCAATATTGAAACAATACTATGGAAAACAGTATGGAGGTTTCTTAAAAATTAAAAAAAAAATACCATATGAACCAGCAATTGTACTTCTGATTATATAAAGGAAATGTAATCATTATCTGAAGAGATCTGCACTCTCACATTTATTCAATCATTATTCACGACAACCAAGAAGACATAGAAGTTACCTAAGTGCCCTTCAACTGATAAAGAAAATGTAGTATATATACACAATGGAATATTCAGTCATAAAAACATTCTTCCATTTGTGATAACGTAGATACTTTGGGAGCTTTATGCTAAGTGAAATAAGTCAGGGAAAGACAAATACTATGTGATCTCACTTATACGTGGAATCTAAGAAGTCAAACTCATAGAAACACCATAGGCGAATGGTGGTTGCCAGGGGCTGGGGATTGGAGGAAATGAGATATTTGTCAAAGGGCACAAACTTTCAGGTATAAGATGACTAAGTTCTGGGAATCTAATGTACAGCATGGTGACTATAGTTAACAGTACTCTATCATATACTTGAAAACTGCTGAGAGTAGATCGTAAATGTTCTTACCAGAAGAAAATAGTAATCATGTAAGGTCCTCAATGTATTAACTAACCTTATTGTAGTAATCACTTGATGATACATATGTGTATCAAATCATCACACTGTATACCTTAAATGTACATAATACATGCTGATTATATCTCAATAAACGGGGATGGGGGGGTAGGAAGGAGCTTTAAAATCAGACTTAACTCTTCTATCCTAAATATAAATCTCTACATTGTTCAAATTTTGCCTAAGATTTAACAATTTCTTTAACTTTAGTCTGCACTAAGGAGAGAATAATAATTTCCTAGAATTACTTGGAGATCATAATGTGCATTGAAAGAGATTTCCCAGAAATGGTTGGAAAACTAAATTTAGAGCTAGATGAAAAGAGCACTCACAAAAGGTATTTTGTTATTTAGATAGTGAACAATCAATTTTTCACTTTCAAAATGACACTTGAATAGTAGAGAGGAGAGTGATAGGAAAGACAGATAGGGGCCAATAAGACTACTGAAGAGGTTGAAATGACAGTTAAGGGCCTGATCTTGGTGGAAGATGGCAGGCTAGGTAAAAGCAGGGTTCGCCTGCTCCCAGGTCCTCATTGAAAGTACAACCAAATTATAAAATAATCAACGTAAGGAATCTCCTGAAGTCTAGCTGATCATAACGCATAGGTCTGATAATATAAAGAAGAAATCACATGGAAGCTGGTAAGAGAGGCAAAGTTGCGAACTGGACTGGACCCGCAACCGTGGGTGGTGGAGGATTACCAGGAGGGAGAGTTAGGCTGAAGAGGCTCCCCTGAAGGAGAAGCGGTCCTGGCCTCATTTGCAGGCTCTCCAGTCCTGGGTCCCAGCCCAGGGGAGAGGAGATTCTAATAACTCTGACTGTAAAAAACAGAAGGAATTCGATTCCTGCCGTCTGGGTGAAACAGAAGGAGACTGAAACCCTAGACTCCCCTTTGAAGGACCCATGCACAGGCTTTCTGACCTGCGGACACTCACCCAGGACACTGGCGATGGGTCAGAGGCTCACGTAGGATTCATACTGAGAAAGTCTGCCTTACCTAGAGCCAGAACAAGGGCTGGAAGGGCAGCCACCCTCGTACCTTAGTTTGACCCCACTACCTAACAATCTACAGACCTTGCCAGTTTGACAGTGCAGACCCCTTTCACAGAGCCATTAGGAAGCACTAGCCTGAAGATATCAGCCTGCTCCACCCAACCTAAAGATTGCCCCGGGCTTTTGTTGCTGGATGGCTGCCACACCCTACACCAATTCAGGGCCAAGCATTCGCTGCTAGCAGCCAGAGCTGTGAAGCATTTCCAAGATAATTTCAGGCAGATCACTACGGTCAACATGAATTTGTACGGATATTGGGGATCTGTGGGCCAGTCTCAGACAACAGCTGGTCTTGCTATGATCTGGGACTTCTACAGGAAGGTGTGAACAGTTACTGAAGTTGCAGCAAGACTGTATTGATATGACAGCTTTTGTCTCCCTGAGAGGCAGGCCCCACCCAACCCACAAATTGCCCCAGGTGTCCCATTGACAGTAAACCAACACCACCCTGCCCCTCCCCCCAGGTCTCCTAATCCACTGATAAATGAATTCAGTAAAGTAGCAGTTTACAAAATAAATATTCAGAAGTCAGTGGCATTTTTGTACACCAATGATGAGCTTTCAGAAAGAGAAATTAAGAAAATAACCCCTTTTACAATTGTATCAAAACCAATAAAATACCTGGGAATCAACCAAAGAGGTAAAATACCTGTTCTCAGAAAATTATGTCATTGAAAAAAGAAATTGAAGAAGATACAAGTAAATGGAAGCATATACCATGCTCAAGAGCTGGAAGAATCAACATCATTAAAATGACCATACTACCCAAAGCAATCTATAGATTCAATACAATCCCTATCAAAATACCATTGTCATTTTTCAGAGAGCTAGAACAAATGATCTTAAAATTTATATAGAACCATAAAAGACTGTGAATAGCCATGGAAATCTTGAGAAATAAGAACAAAGCTAGAGGTATCACACTACCTGATATCAATCTATACTACAAGGCCACAGTAATCAAAACAGCATGGTACTGGCATAAAAACAGATACATTGATCAATGGAACAGAATAAAGAGCCCAGAAATAAATCCAGGCCTATACACTCACTTAATATAAGACAAAGGAGGTAAGAATATACAATAGGGTAAAAACAGTCTCATCAATAAATGATGTTGGGAAAATTGGACAGATACATGCAAAAAAAGAAACTGGACCACCTTTTCACATCAAATACAAGAATAGACTCAAAATGGATTAAACACTTAAATGTAAGACCTGAAACCATAAAACTTCTAGAAGAAAACATAGGCAGTAAACTCTCTGATATTACTAACAGTAATTCCTTTTTGGATATATCTCCTTGGGTAAGGGAAACAAAAGAAAAAATAAATAAATGGGACTATATCAAACTAAAAAGTTTCTTTAACAGCAAAGGAAACCATCAACAAAACAAAAAGACAACCCACTGATTGGGAAAAGATATTCGCTAATGATACTTCTGATAAGAGGTTAATATCCAAAATATATAGAACTTATACAACTCAAAAACAAAATATGAACAATCCAATTAAAAAATGGGCAGAAGACCTGAACAGATACTTCTCTAAAGTGGAAATACAGATGGCCAATACATATGAAAAGACGTTTAAGGTCATTAATCATCAGAGAAATGCAAATTAAAACCACAATGAGATATCGCTTGACACCTGTCAGAATGGCTATCATCAATAAATCAAAGAACAAGTGCTGGCAAGGATGCGGAGAAAAGGGAACCCTCATACATTGTTGATGGAATTGCAAATTGGTACAGCTGTTATGGAAAATAGTCTGGAGGTTTCTCAAAAAATTAAAAATTGATATACTTTTTGACTCAGCAATTGCACTTCTGGGTATTTATCCAAAGAAAACCAAAACAATAATTCGTAAAGATCTATTCACTCCAATGTTCATGGCAGCACAATTTACAGTAGCCAAGGTATGGAAGCAACATAAATGCCCATCAACAGACGATTGGATAAAGAAGTAATGATTCATATATACAATGGAATATTACTCAGCCATTTAAAAAATGAAATTCTACCATTTTCAGCAACATGGATGGACCGAGAGGTTATTATGCTGAGTGAAATAAGACAGAGAAAGATAAATACCATATGATTACACTTATATGCGGAATCTAAGCAACAAAAAGAACAAACTAATCAGAAACAGACTCGCAAATATAGAGGACAATTTGGTGATGGACGGAGAGGAATGGGGGCGCTGGGAGAATGGAATGAAGGGTTAAAAAAGTACAAATTAATAGTTGATAGATGACCACAGGGATAGGCAGCATGGCATAGGAAATACATTTAACATTAATATATTGGCTAGGTGGAAAACCAGAGGAGAGAAGGGATTGGTTTATAAAACTATATAAATGTCTAACTAATGTACTATATACTTGAAATAAATCAAAAAAAAAAAAAAAAGTTCAGAGCCTGACAATAAGGATACGGCAAAGATGTAGAAGAGAGAAAACCTTGTGTAAATAATTAAGAAATTTCATTGAGGGTTCCCATAATCAAGGTAGAATATTATAATTTACTAATAGTGATCACAAAAGTCCTTCCTTGTACATGTCAGAACTTTCCACATAAAACATTAAGTTTTTGCCATATTTCCTGAAATCATTCTCCTTACTTCAAGAATATTAAGTATATGGTAAAAAAAAAAAAAAAAAGAGAGAGAGAGAAATTGTTCAAAATAAATACAATGGCCATTAATTGTTCAAATATCGACATGTTCACTGTAGAGATCAAAGAAATGAAAACAACATTTTTTCTCATCTGTATAATGGATATTTTAAAAATTACTACAGTGCAATTTAGCAAATGAACTCAATGCTGGCTAAGCACTAGCTGTACAAATACTTTTGGAAAGCAATGACAATAGAATTCATGAGGCCTGCACAATAGTTGATAATTTTCCATGAGTTTCTATCCTAAGGTTGAGCAGAAAAAGAATATTGACAAATATGTCTGTGCCACTTGATATAGTAGGAAAACTGAAACTAGCCTTTCCACTATTCTGGGAAGTGTAGGTTAAAGTAACCAGACACGAACACAAACTAATGTAAGTTATGATTATAAATATTTTTCAGCAAACATAAATTGAAGCAGAATGAAAAATTACGATGTTGATGAAGTTTGCATTTAAGTAATTTTCTTCTTTGTATTAACAGGTTTTTTAATATTTTATATTAATAGATCTTTTAAATATAAACAACTAACAAAAATAAGCTTTCATATTGGTTATACCAGTATCTGATGTTTTTTCCCTTCTCTTGTGAACTCCCCCAATGTCCCTCTTAGAGTCTGAAAACCTGAGCCCTGGGGAGAGGAAAGCCAGAGACCTGGGGGCCAGCCAAAAGCCCCAGCAAGAGATTAGAAATAAGTCTGTAGTCCTGGGAGGTGGAGTTGGATAAAGCATGAATACTACTCCCAAGGGTGGAGTGGAGAGGGAGTGACTACAGATCCAGAGGGAAGGGCGCAGGTTTCTCTATGCAACCTGTGGGAAATAACTGGCTATTTTTGGCACCCAGATAAAGAAGGGGCACACAGGAGAAAATAGTGAAGAGATCGGGGCCATAGTCTCCCCTTGACTTCAAACTAAATTCATCCGAACAGACAAGAGGTGACCACTGTCAGAAAGCTTAAAGCTCTGTGGATAGAACCCCAATTGGTAAGTATATTCCAGAGGTAGGACAAAGTCATTGGAAATAGACTCCAATTGCCAAAACACTACCTTCGTTTTTTAAGGTCCATCCAGAGCTTATCTTCACAGGTCTAGTCAAAAGCAGAAGAAATACGTTGAGCATAGTTTGGCCTGGGTTATAAATCAAGGAAGAGGAGAAACCCCAAGGCTTTCCCCCGTGTTTGTTGCCCAGTGCTCTCCATAATGCAGGAGAAAAGCCTGGACTATTCCAGTTCGATTGGGCCTCCTGTCTTCTGCTCCAGCCAGGCAACCTTCTCTCCTGAGCCAATCCTTATACCATCAGCAGGTCTCTTCAATTGATTATATCCATGTTTAAAAAGCTATTCATGCAGCTGGGAAAGAAGGATATGGAATCATCAAGGTCATGTGGAAACATCACTGTGTGTTCTGAGGGAGGGGGCAAAGAACAGATGAAGAGTCAGTAGGAAGGGGATAAAATGCCTATTCCAGAGGCCAGGCATCCCAACATTCGACCTTCTGAGTGCATACACACATACATTTATAAATGGTTCACTTAATACCTGAGGCATCTCTAACATAGCTGTCACTCCCTTTATTTCACAGACCAGGAAACAGAATAGAAAACAGAGGCAGAGAGATTACACCTTCTAGGCCACACAGCCAGAAACAGTGAAGTTAGTATTAGAACCTAAGCGAGTCTTGCTTAGGTTCCATGTTTACTTCACCATAACAAAACATCTCGCTCAAGAGTCAGACCCACCATCAGAATATCTCTTCCAGGACTTGCAGGTATGTCACTAGTGTCCAGGTAAGAATGCCATTTTGTGGGATGACACAGAACATATTTCTCTGAAATGTTCTAGGTAAAGTAACACAATGTAGGTGCCACAACCTAGTTCAAACCACCATTCAAAAGGCCAATTATCAACTTGGTAGATCTATTTTTATATGTGTGTTTACATTCTCTTTGTCCCAGCATAAAACAATTTCATTAATTAAACTGTGTCTGGCATAAATCAAAGTTAAAATCTGGGTTTAAGTCTATCCTATGAACATTGATGCATTTGTGATGAGTAGCCACTACCTTGACCTACCCTGACATTGAGTAACTAGGACCCTTTCTGCTTTAGGATGGTGATTAATCACAATAGGGCTGAACACTTCAGACATTCTCCCTTTTATGAGATAAAATTGTATATTAACTAGTGTTCCTCTTAAATCTGTGTCCCATCTCTACAATTTCTGGACTTTTGAGGCATCTTCAAAGATGTTCCATGAAACAGAAACACAGGAAACTATTCCAATATGCAGAATGGAAATTCGTCGTCTACTCACAATGGTGAACGATAGAATTTGGAGAAAAGAAGCTGTTGCCACATGCCAAGAACCTCACACTTATTTTATTCTTTATATTTATCCTTTGCAGCTGATATTCTCCCTATTTTTTATGTGAAAAGGACTGAGACTTTAAGAGGTTAGGCAATTTGCCCAAACACAATACAATGAAGATCTAGAGTGGGGAAACTTGTTTGGTAGATGGCAAAGCTGGTGCCCTGAGCTGCTACTGTGGTGCTGCCTCCCAAACTTTTCCCTTTCCATTTGATCTCTGAGGAAGTGACTTCACATATGTTATCCTTTATTGGCAGGGTGAAGTACCCAATTCACAGAATTGCTGAAGTCAGTGAATTAATGTAAAAGAACACTCGTGAACCATTTTAAAGTTCACAAAACTTTCATTTTTCTTTTTAACACCCAGCCAAGCATGACTCGGTAGTAAGAAAACTCACAAACTTAAAATTAACTGTGTTGGAGCATGAATTAGAAATCCTTGATGTTACATAGGGACATTTCTTATGCTTATTTGATATGAAAATGTAATTGTTATTTATATTTTAGACAAGAACATTTGAAGTGTGCATGAGTTATTTTAGACAACTGGAGAGAATTCAGTGACAACTTAGTCATACACTCTGGTATAGAATATAGATACTGAAAAAGGCTTTGTAGGGAAGGGATGATCTGGGATGGGCCTTGAAGAATGGAGGAAATTTGCCTGGGTAAAAACCAAGGAGGTGGTGAAACCTCTCGGCGAAACATGGTTGTGTGAGAAGAGTCACATGGCAAGTGTGGGGAGTCTGCTGAGAATTTGGGAAACATGAGAATGGCAAGCCAAAGACAGGGCAGGACCCAAATTTGACCCTGCACTCTCAGGTCCTGAACCGTGAGGACGTGAAGCAATAGGAACCACTGCTAGATTCTTAGCGAGAGGCAAAAGAGCAAGAAGTGGACTAGGCTTTTACCAGTAATGGCCAGTGCTTTAGTGCTGATCTTCTTTGTCTCTTCAAAGAACAGAAAACAATCAACAGGGCCCTTTTACAGATCACGTCCTTCTTGGTCTCTGTCAGTCCATTCTTTCTCATCTCTATCAGATAGATAGTGGACAAAATATGCAGCGAGATTTGCTCTTAAAATGATGCTCCTCATTTTTCTATCTTAAATTATATATAATGTGCAGAATTTCAGAAAGTGTAATAGGGTTCATCCTTAGAGAAAACTTTTCTTAAGGAACTTTACCTGCACATCTTTTTAACCACAAAATCTGGGCAACCTTAAATGAGAGAACTGTTTCTTTGAGAAATTAGGTCCTGCGCCAAATATCTTTGAAGAAATCAATTAGATTTGACAGTCTGACCAAACTGTATTAAACCATTAAAGAAAAGGGAGTTGTACCTCACTAATATATTTTCCCTAATAAATTTTCCTCTTACATGTTTTTGATTGGGTTTTGATAATATACAATTTTTAAAGCTCTTGGCCATTTTTAAAAGACAGCATACAGACATATACAAAAGGAAGAAAATTAAAAGTGTGTTTTTACATTTGAAGTGTTTTTCTATATGACACACACATATTTTAATGAAATTATGTCAGTTTAAACTGCCTCCTGCCAACCCCTCACTGAAAATAAAAGGTAAACTTTATACCAGGTAAATGCATAACTCTAAAAATGTTATAAAAATTCTAATTTATTGAATGGATTACTAGATTTTAAACAATGCTTTATTTTTGAATACATATTTCTTTCATATTTATTATAAAATCAGTAGTTGCAAGTAGCTAATCAGTATTTATTGATGGTATTAATGTTACTATTTATAAAGTGATAAGAGAAGTATAGGCAGGCTCTGGGCTAAACACGTTACCTGAACTTTCATTTAATCATTGCACATGGAATTTTTCTGTATTTTTTATTTCCTTTAGAAAATATTTCCCAAAGCAAAATTACTGAATGCAAAGGAGATGAACAATTTTGGGAATTTCTACAGTGGAGTGGGGCAATATATCAGTAGAAATCAGGAGCATGCCTGTTTCTACATTTACCAGCAGGTGTTCTCATGCATAGTTTCTTTTATAAAATATGTATTATGTTAATTTTCAAGTAGGCATTCAGAATTCTTTTTTATTATAGGTTCCACCAGTCATCCAGGATGGAAATAAGAACTAGTAGTCTACATTTTCTGAAACAATATCTCTCATAGGAGCAAAAATCTAAAACTAAGAGCTGGATACTCCACATCCTGAAATATGTTCATGTCTAATAATGCCTGCTTTGTACCTACTTCTTTCTGGCTTACCGGCATCCCAGGACTGGAGCCCCTGCACATCTGGCTTTCCATCCCCTTCAGCTCTATGTACCTGGTGGCTGTGGTTGGGAATGTCACCATCCTGGCTGTGGTGAAGATGGAGCACAGTCTACACCAGCCCATGTACTTCTTCTTGTGCATGTTGGCTGTCATTGACTTGGTCCTGTCAACCTCTACCATGCCCAAACTGCTGTCCATCTTCTGGTTCGGTGCCCACAACATTGACCTAGATGCCTGCTTGGCCCAGATGTTCTTCATCCACTGCTTCGCTACTGTTGAGTCAGGCATCTTCCTTGCCATGGCTTTTGATCGCTATGTGGCCATCTGTGACCCACTACGCCATACCTCAGTGCTCACCCACACAGTAGTGAGCCGTTTGGGCCTGGCTGCCCTCCTCCGTGGGGTACTCTACATTGGACCCCTGCCCTTGATGATACGCCTGAGACTGTCCTTTTACCAAACCCAAATCATTGCCCACTCCTACTGTGAGCATATGGCTGTGGTCACCTTGGCATGTGGTGACACAACAGTCAACAACTTATATGGAATGGGAATTGGCTTCCTAGTATTGATCTTGGATTCATTAGCTATCACTGCTTCCTATGTGATGATTTTCAGGGCTGTAATGGGGCTAGCCACACCTGAAGCTAGGTTGAAAACTCTAGGGACATGCAGTTCTCACATTTGTGCTATCCTGGTGTTCTATATCCCCATTGCTGTTTCCTCTCTCACTCACCGCTTTGGTCATCATGTGCCTCCCCATATCCATATCATTTTAGCCAACTTTTACCTCCTTATCCCACCCATTCTCAACCCAGTTGTCTATGCTGTCCGCACCAAACAGATTCGAGGGCGACTTCTCCACATTCTTAAGGCTGGGGCTCAACTCAAGTGACTATTCTGCATCTATGGGACATAGAGATACTTAGCGATGGCAGGAGAAAGACTCTGACTCAGGAAGCCAATGCAATAAGATTTATGCAACTGGACCTTGCCTAATATGTGGAGATGATGGTCTGAGGAATATTAGAATATATTCTTTTTGACCACACATTTTCTGAAAGTAGAGATGGAAATATCAGAAATATCTGAAAATAGAAAGGAGAAATTGGGGCATGAGTTTTTATATTACAATATCCTTTTTCCCATTTGACTTTGTATAATTAAGTATAACAGACATGGGTATACAGACCACAGAAACAGGATCATTTCTGCCTTCTTTTTGGTAAAGAATTTCTAGTTTCTTTGGAGAGTGTTTTTCACATTTCCAGAAGGTAAAATTATACTCTAACACCTCTTAGAGGCAGTTTACAAATTCTGTTGGTAAAGGTTTGGAAAAATTTAACTGTGTTGGCAAGTGTTTCCAGAACTTTTGGCTTTCCCAGGAAAAGCCTTTTGTTGAGGATAGAGGCAATATAAATGTAAGACATCTTAATCTAATGGGAACTTACTGCTCACAAGAATTAAAGTCATCAAGCCAGATTATTCCCCATTTAAATACATGAAAATGTAATATACCACATCTTCTCTAAATAAGAGTTAACTGAGAGCAGGAGGAAGAGACAAAGAGAGAGAAGGACATTAGGAGATTTTGTTTTGGTGGCCCTGAAATGGCATACATGAAGAGCAGCAGCAACACTGAAATAATAAAATGACAGAGGGAAGAGGTAACAGTGGGATTATTATGAAAGAGTTTGGGTAGAGAATGGAGTAAAGGTGATAAGAATAAATAGAGACCCAGTGGTAGATACAAACTTGAAATAACTTCAGATCTCTTTGGGGAATTCTTGCTTCATACTTACTTTGTTATGATTTGACCCTTTTTATATTGATCATTAGAAGTTTCATTATGAAGTTACTATTTCAGGCTGTAAACCTACAGAAATGTTGTGCTAATGCATGAAAAATGGAAAAAAGCAGTCACTCTCAATTGTGTTTTCAGAATTATAGTATGTCCATTTTAGTTCGAAAATTTTTCAGACTTTAAATTGCACATTTAACCTCCTCAGTTTGCAAATTATTACAAAATCTGAGAGCTAAGGTGACTTACCTTAAGTTTAAAATAAATCATCTTAGTATTTTGAAAATATAATCTAAAGAAGCCAATGATTAAGCCAGAGCTAAAACTCAAGCCTGATATCACTCCAACAACAATGACAAAAAACAGTATATCACAAACTTTTCTAAAGTTTAGCTTAAACCTCTAGCTAGTTTCAAATTTCTATTTTGGTGGTAGAAGGGTCTTTTCATTAAATTTATTGGCATGACATTGGTTAATAAAGTTATATACATGTCAAGCACACAATTCAATAACACATCATATGTATATTGCATTGTGTGTTCACCACCCAAAATTAAGTTTCAAATTTCTATTTGTTTAGAATCATATGCCTAACCCTAAGGTTGGCTGGATCATATTTATTTTTCTGCATTGTTTCAGGGGGACGGGTGTTCATTCCTATGTCTCCTTACCAGGGACCCTCGAGTCTAGTGCCAAACCTAAGTCCATTAATTAGGGGAATGTTCTATGAACACAATTTTAGTGCCAAATGTAATCTACCTGCTGATTTTTATTAGGAGTTGATGAAAAGATACTCTGGAAGCCTCAGAGCTAGATGCTTATTTTCCAGTTATCTCCTGACCATGACCCTGGGCTTTGAATAAAATGAAGAAAAATGATGTTCAAATCTATCAGTGGCACTGATGCTAGGGAAAGGGCAAGGAACCTTTGTCATGGGATAGCTCTTTGGCATAATACATGAAGTCCATTTATACTATGTAAGCAAAGTGTATATGGAGGTCCAGGGCTTTCAATCTGGACTAAATTGCAGTCAGTAGGATTAGTACTAAGAACTTTCTAGCCAAATAACCTCAATAATCCCACAGTAAGGTGTTTCTCTAGGTCAGCAGTCCCCAACCTTTTTGGCACCAGAGACTGGTGCTCCTATGAGAATCTAATGCCTGCTGATCTGAGGCAGAGCTGAGGTGGTGATGCCAGCTCTGGGGAGAGTCTCCAAATACAAATGAACCTTTGATTGCTCACCTACCACTCACCTCCTGCTGTTCGGCCCAGATCCTAACAGGCCACAGACCATACCAGTCTGCTGCCTGAGGATTGGGAACCCCTGCTCTAGATGATCTGCTGGGTCTACCACAGATCAAGCCTAAATACCAAACATCTTCGGCTTCTTTATAAGGCATTTAATGACTTGGGATAAAGAAGAAAAATACCTCCTGTATGTGTGTTCCTGCTTCATCCAGGGAAAACCACCCATGACAATACTCAGGCCTGTCAGACTTAGTGTATGAACTTACAGCATTTAATTCCATTGTCAACTGCAGTCATAGCTGGGCTCTCTTATGGTGAAGGGATTATCTCAGGACAAGATGGAAGGGAATATACAGTGGCAAATGCTGTATGGGGGTATAACATAGGTCCGATAACTGAATCTCTCTCATTCAAAGCCAACATCTTGATTCTTCTCCACCTAAATGTCTCTGTTCTTTTTATCACCCACCCCCAGAGTAGAGTAAAAGACATTGTCATCAGCCTCTTTTGAGTCTTCAAGTCTTTATGAAAAAGTGCAGACTGGGGAACAGTTGAGGAAGAGGCATGTTTATGGTTATTTGTAAAGGGTCATGTGGCACACGTATTAAAAACTTGGGCTCTGGAATTACAATAAAGGGCACAGATGGATCTGAACCAATTCCTGTCAAACTTTAGATATGTTGTACAACCTAAGCCTGTTTCCTCTTCTTAAAAATGAAAGTAATGATAGTTCCTCAAGGGTTTGTTATAAGGATGTGATGGATGTGAATCTAAAATGCCTACATAATGCCTTACACATAAAAATTATCTCTTAGTAACAGTATTTTATTGTGCACTGGAGAGGGTGATAAGACAGCAAGAGTAACCGAAATAAGTTCCTGGTTGGGGGGACAGCAAATTCTGCAATTGTGCCTCACTCGTGAATGTATTCACCTCAGCTCTAGAAAATTCTGTTCTTTTCTTCTCTGCAGAAAGTCACATCAGCAGATTCAACTTTCCTCTGTTCTCCATGGCTGCTCAGCACTCACTCTTGTACATCTGAGGCTTTTTAGCTAGTGACACTCTCCTAATTAGTCTTTTGATAGTAAAAAGGTAAATACCTCTAAACTTTTCCTTATAAAAGAAGTAAAAACTTTATAGCACAGACTTAATTGTACAAGAATGTCGTTTACTTCAGGTTTTTTTCTGTATTGTCCACAATGGGGTTTAGAGTAAAAAAAAATCAAATTGAGTTATAGAACATAGCACTTCAAACCAAATTCAATCCACTTTAATAATTTCTTTTTTTTAATAGACATTTTTAAGTGTATTAGTTGGTATACAATCTTATATTGGTTATCTTTCAGGTATACAATATAGTGATTTGACATTTTTATACCTTACTATATGATCACCCCACTAATTCCAATAATCTGTCACTGTGCAAACTTATCACAATATTGTTTACTATATTCCCCATATCATTTCACCCATCCCCCAGCTGTCTTCCTTCTGGTAATCATTCCTTTGGTCTCTGTATTTATGAGTCTGGTTTTGTTTTGTTTTGTTCTTAGTTTCCACAGATAAGTGAAACCACACAGTATTTTTCTTTCTCTGCCTGACTTATTTTATTTAGCATAATACCCTCTAAATCCATCCATGTTCTTGGCAAATATTTTATTTTTTATTGCTGCATAATCTGTTGTGTATATATGCACCACATCTTTATCCATTCGCTTATCAATGGACACCTAGGTTGCTTCCATATCTTGGCTATTGTAAATGTTGCAATAAACATAGGAGTATACATATCTTTTCAAGTTAGAGTTTTCGTTTTCTTTGGATAAATACCCAGATGTGGAATTTCTGGGTTATACAATATATCCATTTTTAGTTTTCTTGAGGAATCTCCATGTTTTTCACAGGGGCTGCACCAGTTTGCAGTCCCATCAACAGTGCACAAGCGTTCCCTTTCCTCCACATTCTCACCAACACATGTTGTTTTTTGACTTTTTGATAATAGCCATTCTGACTGGTGTGAGGTGGTACCTCATTATGGTTTTGATTCACATTTTCCTGATTAGTGATGTTGAGCTTCCTTTCTTATGTCTGTTGACCATCTATATGTTGTCTTTGGAGAAATGTCTTTTCATGTCCTCTGTCTGTTTTTCAATTGAATTGTTTATTTTTTCGTTATTCAGTTGTGTGAGTTTCTTAAGTATTTTGGATATCAATTCCTTATCAGATATATCATTTGCAAATATATTCTCCCATTCAGTGGGCTGCCTTTTTGTTTTATTGAAGGTTTCCTTCTCTGTACAGTTCGATGTAGCCCCATGTGTTTATTTTTGCTATTGTTTCCCTTGCTCAAGGGGATGTGTCCAAAAGATATTACTTAGACTGATGTCAGATAGTTTACTTCCTATGTCTTCTTCTAGGAGTTTTGTGGTTTCGGGCCTTACATTTAAATCTTTAACCCATTTGGGGTTTATTTTTGTATATGGTATGAGAGTAGTCCAGTTTCATTTTCACTTTAACAATTTCTTAGTCTGTTTCAATTTATAATTTAGTATGATACAACTTTAAAAACTCCCCCAGGAGTTTTCTATCATCCTCTTCCCTGTGTTAGGCTTAAAACTGCAGTAGTGGATGGGTGGATTCTTATAAGATTGTCACCATGGCAGTCACATAGGAGAGGACTGTCTCCTGCTCCCATGTTCTTTGGCTTGTCTCTGATCTCAGATACATCTTGTACTGTAATTATGATGCTTCTTCTCATTGAAACCTGTGGGAAATGACCTCCTTATACTAGATTCTCTGGTACTGTGAATCCACTAAGATTACAATCATATCCCCCATGATCCTGGCAGGGACTGTCCACCATGAACCTTTCTGGTGTTCATCTTTTCATCCCAGCTGCAGGACCCATGCTAACTGGCCAGAGTGATCACTCTTACTCTCTCAGCCAACCTCTTTCTCACTCATGCCACCAGAGTACTTAGGATCCACTTCTACACCACCTGAGCCTTGAGAGCCTCAGCTTAAGAAGTGAAAGGCACAGTCCCAACGAACGTCCTCCTGCCTGCCAAGCACAGAATGTCTTTGTGCCTAACCTACTCTGAAGCCAGAAGGATAAATCTGTTCTGCCAGATCAGATACCCTTATAAACTTTGTTTTCTTTCTGGATCAAAGCTCCTGAACTTAAAAGCCAAAAATGTTGTGCCTTGCTAGAGAGTCAGAGTAGGAGGACCTGACTGCTCTAATATCCTTCTCTGACTGGATTCTAAAATTAAGAATTCTAGAATTGAGTTGAGAAATCATTTCTGCAGATCTAGAAATAAAAGTCTAAAATCTGAGGAACCTATACTTCCGGAAATGTTGCCTGAACAATACAAATTTCCTTTTTAGGGAATAATATGGCTGATTGCTTACTTTTGTCTTCAGCAATGAAGGAAATCAACTCACTTAATTCAAGTGGAACAAATATCAGCCAAGTATAAGTTTATTACATTAACCACAATTACGAGCTGGATGAGAATCTTGGCAAGGATTACTTTTCAAGGAATATTTTGTGGTCTAATTCTGACTTCTTAAAGTTGTATGGGTATGCAAGTGATTGAGTGAGACATAATCGTTTAAGGGATACAAGCATCTCACTATGTGCTATAGGCATATTAAATAGACAGAAATATAGTAGAGATAAGTAAACAAACAGATGGGTGTATTTTCACTCAGGAGCAAATGTTAGTCTTAGCTTAGATTGTCCAAGATTTCTCAGATACATCTAATGTGGTGAGGGCATTGTTCTGTGTCACCTTGGGCAAACTGGAACTATGTTTCCCAGAATTCTTTCCCCTGGGTGTTTCCTGGTCAAAACTGAACAGGAGACACATTTCTGTGAGAGTAGAAAGCAGAAGCGAAATAGCAACTATTATTTTCTAAAGGTTGGTAGAGTGCCAGGTTCTGATTTTTTTTGTCACTGATCATGCTTTTTTTATTGTCACTGATCTGTGGTCTCACCTTGTTGGCATGGAGTACAGCTGAGCCTGTGATTTCTTCATCTCCTACCATAGCTGTTTCATTTATCCAGATCCTGGGCCAGGTGTGTGATCAGCTCCATGGTGAAAGGCAGTTCCTTCTGCCAGTCCACCTACATTGTAGAGGTTGGAGGCAATGAGGGATGAATGTAGTTCTAGGCTTCCTTTGCAGGTTTCAGTTCATCCTTAAGAGTTGCTGTTTATTCTTACTTCTCATTCTTGTTATCCACATCTAGATCTTCTTAATGTTGGCCCCACTGAACTACAGGACCATTTCAGGCCACTTCCAGACACAAAGATACTTTGTCTTTCATGTACTCCATCAGCTCCTTCAATTGCTTAAGGTCCAATCTCTATTATAAATCCCTTATTTCACATCATTCATAGTGGTTCCGTCTCTCTCATCAAACTATAATTGATATATCAAGTTTCTTTCCCTATCCACATTCATCCAGTCAAAGACAGAAAGGAAAATTCATTCTCAGTGCTATTCTGTGTACCTTTTTAGTGGAGACAAGATCTGACTTTTACCTTTTATTTTAATGACTCGTTTTCTCTTTTTGCCCAATCCTTTTGACAATAATTGCATCTATCCATAGGGCTAGAATAGCTTACTTCTAAAGGCTTCTTTCACCTCTTAGATTCAGAGTTGGTGGAAATGGGATCAGTTGGGGACATTTTGTATTGGTTCCTTGCCGGACTGAAGGACCAGAGGAAATTTTTTCATTATTGACCTCTCACCTAAGAATAAATCATTTTTAGATAGCTCCATTACAGAGCAGATTTCAGCTTTTTAGACTGGAACCTCTACTGCACTTATGCATTCTCATCCCTAATTTGACCCACCTCTACTTGTCAGATGTGTGCAGGCACAACAGCCTGCTTTCTCATTGAAATGTAATTGAGTGGCAGATGTTGTGGACTGAAGCTGCTGCTTCTATTTGTCACCCAAGCATTCTCTATACAGGCACTGGAATGTTTTCTACTTTTATGAATTTAAGTAGTGTTGTCAGCCAAATTAGAGTCACATCTGCTCTTTATTTAAATGCACTTACCTTGGACAAAAGCAAGAAGCAAGAAGTAGAAACAGCTGCTAAGTTCCCTGGACAAGGCAAATAATTAAAGAGTATTGTTCCAGGAATGAGAGATAAATATTTCCATGGTTGCTGTTCTTTCATAGCCAGAAGAATTGGAAAGACAAGAGGTCAAGGACCCCAAAACAAAGGCAATTCTCATCTTTTTTTTAATGACAACTAAAAAAAAATCCAAAATTATAGACATACGTAGACATAGCCAAAAGTGGGTACAGAAAAATATCAGGAGGGCTAAACTCCATAGAGTCTTCCGTGGTAATAACTTAAGGTTTTCCCCCTATCTTTACTGAAGTATAATTGATGAATGGAAATTATGTATTTAAGGTATATGATTTGATGTTTCGATAGACATGTTATGAAATAATCACCATAATGAGGCTAATTAACATATTAATTACCTCACATAGTTGTCTTTTATCTCATCTTTAAAAAAAAAAATTGAAGTTTCTATAAGAATCAGTGGACCACAATACTTTTGGTAAAGTTGCCTATAAGCTGACACTGTGCCATGCATATAATATTAGTTTCTCAGTTAGTGTTTAATCTCATGAGGGACTCAGGTGAAATGACTTTAAAGTTCCAGAAACAAAGTTAGGATATTTAGTCTGCATTTCCAGACTGAAAATAGGTCCATCCAAATCCTACCCTTTCTGGAAGTTTCAGATCAAATATCATGGTCTAATCTGAAGAGATTCTCCAGTTTTTGCAAGTGAACTCCTTAAATGCATGAGAGAGATGCAATTTTACCAAATCAAGTTTACATCTAGAATTATCAAGTTAAGTAATTCCAAATATATAATTCCTGGATTATATTAAATACTGGCATTTTAAAATAAAACAGCTACATTAAAATTTTAAATGTATTCAATGTTGTGAAAATACTTTTATATCCACCATTATCTGTTTTAAATAAGAACAAGCTCTACTGTAACATAAATTTTATATCACCCCTTTTTCTCTTTAAAATTGTAGCATTTGTCTTGGGAGGGGGAAAAGTGGTTTTACAGCCCCAGTATCACAAAAGAAAAGCTTCAGAACTAAGGAAGGGACACAAAGCCGGGACAAACCACATTCTCATAGACAGGTCTCAGCACTACAGAAACTCACCTACCGAAAATGAAACTAGACATCTCCCAAACTGGGATCACACTAGGAAAGAGCTTCTCTCAGACTCCAGGGCTCTAGTCGTAGTTTTCTCAAGTGATGCTGTGCTTGAGGGTAGCAGCGAAGACCATTCTTCAATCTAGTTCTACTCAGGCTGATCTCTCTTCTTAATTCACTAAGCTTCCCAAGAACAGGTAAGCAAGGAACTCCTCTTCAAAGAGTAGCTGTAGAAATATTTAGGATTCAACACTACTTGGTGTCACAACCACTTGAAACATATTCCAAATGCCATTCCTGAGAAGAATGGGAGACTTAACCCTGGGATTAGAGCAGAAACCAGAAAATCCTTTCCCAAGAAGGAGGTAAGAGTGGCTGGAGTAGACCTAAGAAATCCAAGTCAGTTGACTATAAATTTGATCATTGGTGTGTGTGTGTATGTACATATAACATATATATATACACATATATAGTACCTATAGATGTATACACACATTGATTATTGTATTTCTACGTAATAGACAAAGATATATACATATCTTTATATACTTATCTTTATATACATATCTTTATATACTTATAATCAAGCAATAATTATATACTTATCGCATACTATTAATATTTTATATTATAAAACATACAATAATATAAATATGCAAAAATCAAGGAAAATGGCAACAAATGGAAATTCTAAGATTCTTTCTCTACCTGAGTAGACTATTTTGTGCTCTTATTTTGCAGACCAATCTTTTTAGATAATTGAGTACTTTGAAATCTATGAGATGATATATGTACAATTTTGATATCTTCAATAGTTTGAATTCAGATTTCTGCTTCTACAGTTTATAGACAGTCTATCCGTCATTTCATGACTTCTTCAGCCCTTCATCCAACTCCACATTTCCTCAGGTTCAGCTGGCCATTTCTGCTTTGGTGTTCTTTTTTTAAAAGAGTTTTATTAAAATATAGCTAATACACAATATTCTATAAGTTTCAGGTGTACACCATAGTTATTCAACATTTATATACCAAAAGAAGTGATCACCATGATAAGTCTGACACTGTGCAATGCTATCACAATATTATTGACTATATGCCTGATGCTGTATACCACATCCCCATGACTCATTTTATACCTGGAAGTTTTAACCTCTATTCCTCTTTACCTTTTTCCCCCTTTTTGATTTTTTAATTACAGACAACATTCAATATTTTATACTAGTTTCAGGTACACAGCATAGTAGTTAGACATTTATGTAGTTTACAAAGTAATCTTACTGACTAATAATTTAATGTTGTTTTATTCCATGGAGGTATAAATTCCAGAATCAGGCCATGATCTTTGATTTGTTCTACACTATCCGCTTAGGTGATTACATATACTTTTGAAAAATCTTACTTCCAATGTCATGCAAGAAGCACCTCCTAAAAAATATATCAAACAAATGTCCAAGGGAGCTAGAGTTCATAGGGAAGAGTACCAGGAGATAGAGCCACAGAGAGACATAAACTATAATGGAGATCTGCAGTCTTCCATCTGAATATTGTTCAGTGCTTACATGGGAGGAAATTACCTGAAACTAGGGCAAGACCACCAAAGAAGCTTAGAGAAAATAATCTCTAGTACTCACACAAAGCTGGGGATAGTCTATATTCCCACAAGCTAGACTGGAAAGCTTCATAACTCATGAGTCATCAGATAGATTTTTATCAGAAATATTTTTAGTTGGTAGTGGTAACAAATCAAGCCTAAACTAAAAGCTGCTCTAGTCCTGACTAATAAAGCCTAAAAGCAAACTCCAAAAGGATTAAACTGTTCTAGCAACTTAATCATATCCTAGGACAAAGCTCAAGAATATATAAAGATACAGAAGTATCCACTACCCTAAAGTAAAATTCAACATATCGACTGGGAGAATGGTGTGAAGGATTAAAGAAGTACAAATTAATAGTTGATAGATGGTCACAAGGATAGGGAGCATGGCATAGGGAATGCAGGTGGCATTAATGTAATAGTGAGGTGTAGAGCCGGAAGAAAGAAAGAGCAATTAAGGGGATTATCTTAACTGTATAAATATCTAACCAATGTACTATATGCTTGAAACTAATAAAATAAAACTTTTTTTTAAATCGAGCATTCAATCAAAAATTGCCAGGAAAATAGACATAATTTAAAAAATCAAAACCAATAAAAATGTACAGATAAAATTAGCATATAAAGATATTAAGCAATTATTATATATACTATATGTTCAAGAGGATAAAGAAAAGATTGAGCATGTTAAATAGAGGCATCAGAAAATATAAAAAGTATCCAAATCAAACTTTCAGGGATGAAAAATCACGGTATCTGAAATAAAAAATCCAATAGAGGGAAATAACAGGCACAATTGTGATACAGATACATCCTACGTACAATACCACATGAAATGACATGCAAGGAGTTTTGGTTATTTCTAATGTGGTTGCTAAAATGTAGACCGAAGCTTGCCTTCCTTCTTTTGTTAATATGTATTCTAACTCAGGCATTTGGCCATTTCAAAGCCATCAATGGGCTAGGGCTGTCCTGGCTAAAATTGATGTCTGAGTCAGTCAAGGATTCGTGCAGAGGCATTGTTTGGGGAACTTAACTGACAATTACTCAGACTCTTGAAAATCCAGAACTAGGATGCGAGAATAGTTCAAGTGTTGCAATTAAATTTGGATTTGTGCAAATACAATTTTGGTACTGTTTTGCTTTGTTATATAATGGCAAAACTTCAAGTCTAAAAATAGCATGTAGATATTATCTCATGAATGTTGCGTTTCATCTAAGCACAGTGTGTAGATATAGGAAATAATTCCTTTGACTATTTGTAAATAAAGCTAACAGTCATAGTGTTTTACATGGTACTTGAATTCATATACTGTTGACTTCTATGTGAGATGAAATCACTCTCTAGAGGGTATGAGTTTTCAGCTGAAAGTCAAGGTCATTCCTATACCAAACATAGGGAAAAAACAAATCTTGCAGCCTGGAAATACTTTTAATCCATTATACTATATTCAATTTATTAATTAAAAATGACAAATAAACAATTCATCCCAAGAAAGCACTATGGAAAACACCACTAAGTATCTACAGCATACAATAATGAAATGTATCTCATATATCTGAAAATTGGCTGAGACGCCTTTGCTGATCTCAGTTGAATTGCTTGTCCACCTGCAGGTCAGCTGGGCACATGTTGATCCAAGATGAGGCAGCTCGGCTCCACTTTCTCACATCCTTCTTAGACCAGTGAGTTAACCAGGGCACAGTCTCATGGCACAGCAGAGTCAGAAGACAAGTCCCACTACACAAGCAAATTTCAAGCTTCTGTTTGCACCACATCTGCTAATACCCCAATGACCAAAGTTGTGCAGATGGCCAACCCCATAGTCAATATGTGGAGATGTATACTCTGGAAGAGTGAACATTTTTTTTTTATGGTGACATTGGTTAACAAAATCCAATAAGTTTCAGCTGTAAACTTTATTTTTTTTAATTAATTTATTTTTTTATGGTGACATTGGTTAACGAAATCCAATAAGTTTCAGCTGTACATTTTAACAGTAAGGCATATATATATTTACACTGTGTGTTCACCTCTCATAGTTAGATTTCTTTTCTGTTACCACATATTTGACCCCGTCTACCTCCCCCTTCACCCCCTACCACTAGTCTATTGTCCATGTCCACGAGTCTGTTTGTTTGTCCTATTCATTTGTTGCTTTTAGGTTTATATCCCACATATAAGTGATATCATGTGATTTTCAATGTTTTCTGTCTGGCTTATCTCGCTTAGCATGATTATCTCGCAGTCTATCCGTGATGTTGCAGATGTCAGTATTTCATCAAAGAGTTAACATTTTTTAACAGATCTATCACACAGAATTCCCCATCTCTACTGAGGAAGAACAAATAGCTCAGGGAACAGAGTCAGAAGCTCTTGGTTTATACCACTTTCTTCTTTGCCCCACCTTAATGTCTGGAGGACTGGGACACTTGGGAATTGTCCAGAGACCTCTTGAAACCATATCCTTCAGGTGTACCTAATGAGACAAGCTGTGACATGGTCCTGGAGGGCCTGGAGATGCTTTCTCAGAGCCTATTGGATTTTCTTGTTCTTAGAATTGGAGAAACTCCTATTAATTATTACTAAGGAAAGAAAAGTCACATAATAAAAAAGACAATAACATCATTGTACAAAAAGGCCTTCGAGAAAAACTGTATGAGAGCGTCTTTAAAAACTAACTGAAGGAGTGTTGAATTACGAGAGTTCACGTAAGGAGACAAAGTAAGCAGAAAGATAAGTGAAATTCAGTAAATTCAGTGATAAGATATGCTAGAAGAAGAAATAGTGGATTTTCTTTATTTTTCTTTAAATACTCAGAGGCTTGATCTGTTGTGAGTTGGAGTGAAAGAAATAGCTCACAATTCGAACGATCAGCTTTCTCTTGGTTATGCTATGATATACCTCCCAAATCTCAGTGGTTTACTGCAAAAACAACAAAATCATCCTTGCTCACATTGTATGAACATTGTGGGTCAGCTATGGCTATGATCCAGGCTGAGAGTCAGATTCACATTTCCATTTATCTTCTCCATCATGGGTCTAGGTTGAAGGAAAAACTCCAATTGGCAACATGCTCGTTTTTGTAGCAAAGGTGAAAAGCAAAAGAGACTGAGCTAAGCTACATAAGCATATTTTAAAGTTTCTGATTTAAAGTTTCCAATTATTGTGACACATTTCAATGCCACTCAAATTCCATTGGCCAAAAAAAAAGTCACATAGAAAGATTTAACATTTCCAGAGTGAGGAAATTCCCCTCCCATGGGAAAGAAGCAGGATAGTAAATAACTGAGTAATATAGTCTATTACAACTACATATTATAACTATTTTCTTTAGCTTCAGAAGTCTCAACTTTAAGAGGGAAAGGTATTTCCTTAGTTCATAGCACAAAGGTGGTACTCAGCTCTTCTATTCATTTATTCAATAAATATTACTGTTTGGGGAGACAAAAAACATATGCATGTGAAAAATTAGTTACACAATATAAATTCTTATAAAGGATGTCAACAGGCTCTTTTGCTAATTGTTCAATAAATAAATTGGCCATTAATATGGGACAGAAAGGAACTAACTTGAAGGAATAAGTCTCCTTAGAGGAGTAGCTATCCAACTCTAAAGCCAATAACTGGGTGGTAGGGGGGTAAAGAGTGGCAGAGACTGGGGGTCACCTAACAAAAGAGATATAAGGGCAATTATAGTATTAGATGTGGTATTAGCCTTTGGGTCACAAAATTTGTGGTCCCATTCCTCACTCATCACCGGGATGAAAAGTTCATCAAAAGCTTGGCCCCCTGTGCCAATCTCAGCCACTAGTCCATTGTCTTTCATCTAGATGACAATAGCATTTTGAAAGGTTTTGTTTTCCTGAATCATGTAGTAGTAAGTCAATGAGAATAGGAAGGTCAAACCCACACTATCAGACTATGGGGACACATCTGGTTTGAGCTGATTGGTGGATCTGTGATAATGGGACCTCATTTTCCTTGTCATACTAGAGAATTGCCAAACATGGAGACTCTGCAATTTTTCTACTTGAGATCTTTCCTCTCTGCCTTTATCCAGCATCCACTCAGTACTGAACTGGTAGTTAAGGAAAAAAAGTATCCATTTACACATCCTTTCTCAGGAATAGTCCTAAGACTCGCTCACGAATCTGCTTGGTCTTGACCCCATAGATGATAGGATTGACCATGGGTGGGAAAAGAAGATAGAAGATAGCAAGAAGTATATGGACATGAGGGGCAGCTCGGCGAGCCACACGGTGCATGATTGAGGAGATGACCACAGGTGTGTAGGTGGACAAGATGGCACCTATGTGAGACACACATGTTCCAAAGGCTTTGTAGCGGGCCTCCTGAGAGGCAAGCTGTAGAACTGCCCGAAGGATGAAGATATAAGACAGGATAACAAAGAGCAGGTCCAACACCACAATAAACATGGCCACAGCAATGCCATAGATATTGTTGAAGCGAGTGTCCCCACAGGCCAGCCTTACCACAGCCATGTGCTCACAGTAGCAGTGGGCAATGACGGGGCCTCGGCAGTAGTGGAAGC
>NW_011889092.1:2639695-2640016 GCF_000151845.1 Pteropus vampyrus | reverse complement strand
ACTAAAGAAACTTGGTCTCTTCAACATAAGAAAGTTTTTGGAAATCTAATATCTAAGATATAGTTTATAGTGCTAAGCAACTGAGTTTGAGTCCTACCTTTCTTCAATTCCAGTGTCCTCAATAACTAGCCTTTATTGCTCCCATCTAACTGCCTTATTTTTCAATTAAATTTATTGGAGTGACATTGGTTAATAAATATAGGTTTCAATGTACAATTCTATAATGTATTTGTATATCACATTGTGTGTTTACCACCCAACGTTAAATTTCCTTCCCTCACTGTATTTTGACCCTTTACCCTTATCTATCTCTCCCTTCCT
>NW_011889092.1:2629717-2639645 GCF_000151845.1 Pteropus vampyrus | reverse complement strand
TAATGCCACAGCCCGAGTCACAGCAGCCATGCCAATCTTGGTGATAAGGGGCCTGGTAAGGACCGTGGTGTAGTGCAGTGGCTTGCAAATGGCCACATAGCGGTCAAAGGCCATGGCTAGCAGCACTGCTGACTCCATGATAGAGAAGGAGTGAAGAAAGAACATCTGGACCAGACAGGCAGAGAAGTTGATCTCCTGATCTCTGAACCAAAAAATAGCCAGCATTTTGGGAAGTGTTGAAGAAGAAAGGACTACATCAATGGTTGCCAACATGGCCAGAAAGAAGTACATGGGCTCATGGAGGGCTGCATCAGCCTGGATGATGAAGAGGAGGGTGCAGTTGCCTAGTAGGGCCAAAGTATAGGCAAAGCAGAAGGGAATGGATATCCAGATGTGTAGATGTTCCAGGCCTGGGATCCCCATCAACAAGAAGACTGCTGGATGGGTTGAGGTAATATTGGAGGTTGACATGGCAACTGGAAATTTTCTTCCTCTAGTCTGTTTTTACAAGGCCCTTCCAGAAAGTATCCAATGTCAGCTGAATTATAGCGCTCACGTTCAAACTCTAATCATTCACAAGGGAAGATTAGCTCTTAATCCCATTTCTAGACCTTAAAAGAAATTAGAAAATCATTCTAATATTCACTGTGAAATATTATGCATGATCTCTGCCCTGAAGGTGCTTATAAAATTATTGAGTGATCAGGACATTAAATCGCAATAGAGCTAGTATCACAAGGCAGACAATAAAGGAATGGAGTCGAGCAAGAGGTTTCTGTGATCTTAATGAGACTAAGGACAGCTTTATAAAGAATGTAGATTCCTGCTTAATTCAAATCTTACCTAAAAACATTCACTGCCCTCCTATTGACTCCCAACTCAAGCTACACTCCTAACTATGAAAGGAGAGTCTCTCTCTGTCATGAAATGTCAAGCTTGGCTGTATAAAAAATAATTAAGCCTGGAATTTTCTAATAATTCACTTCCCTCTGAGTTCTATATCTTTTCTCTAATGGGGGTTGGGGGACGTTTCATAGTTGTTATCTGACACTAAGAAATCTCTCCATGAAGCCCTACTTCCAGTGAACTTGAAAACATGAGAAATCTTATTGTTCTTCTTCACCTAACTTTAGTTTAACTCCCATATCTACATGTTTCTACCTTCACCTACTTTCCTCTGTAGCATTCATGACATTCAGAAGAGAGGCTCCACTCCTAACTTTTTGCAAGACTGACCTCCGAACTTCACACCATCATTTTTCCTCCTGGAATCCTTTGTCTTTCTATCTCCTTTTTTCCCTTTGATCATCATTTCCTTTGAAAATGCTTAATCATTTGTTTCCCGAAATTTTGACCTGTGCTCCCTCCTCTTTTTCCTCAGTTCCTAGCCAAAACGTTTCTTCTGAGGATTAATTTAGGTAATCATATACAATATCACATTTTCTTTATCCATTCACCCATTGTGTTATCTATACACAATGAAATACTATTTAACCATAAAAAGGAAGAAATCCTGCCATTTGCAACAACATGGATGGACCTTGAGGGCATTAGGTTAAGTGAAATAATTCAGACAAAGACAAATACTGTATTATCTCACTTATACGTTGAATCTGAACAAACCAAACTCACAGAAACAGAAAACAGATTGGTGATTGTCAGAGGTGGAGGGCGGGGTTTGGGGTATATGTGTGAAAGTGGTCAAAGGATATAAACTTCCAGTTATAAGACAGATTTGGGGTATGGTAATGTACAGTATGATGACTATAGTTAATAATATTGTATATTTGAAAGTTGCTAAAAGAGCAGATCTTAAAATTCTCATCACCAGAAAAAAATATAACTCTATGAGGTGATGGATGTTAATTAACTAAACTTATTGTAGCAATCATTTTCAATATATATATATATCAAATCATTATATTGTATACCTTAAACTAATACAACATTATTGTCAATTATATCTCAAAACTGGAAACATTTTTTTAATTTTTAAATTAAAAAATGATTAGTGCAAATCTAGAATATTTAATAGTTCTCAGTAAATGTGAGTGCTTTTATGAATTCAGAAAACTAAAGGTTAAGTTACTTAATAACAATGTCATGGTTGGTAAATGTCAAAGATTAAACTTGCACTTTGAGAATTCTGGTTTCCTACCTTCAGAGACAATGTCTTAAATCACTCTTCTTCCTCTACCTCGTTGCTCCACAATCAGTTCAAATCCAGCATGTTCAAGTTAAATAAAACTCTAACTCATTACCGTGGTATAGGAAAACGCTTTAGAATGTGAAGATTCAGACCCACATAATGATTATGACATCAGTCTACCAGCAGAAACTGACATTAATCACTGATATTTTTAAAGTTTTAGCTTTTTCACCTATAAATAAAGAAAATAACTCTACCTCTCATGACCATTTCATTGAGTTTTATTGTGAGAAAAGATGAAATCACACATAAGAACAAACCTTGAAAACTGTAAAGCATTGTACAAATGCTAATTGTCATTACTGGCATCCTCCCCTTTCACACTTCTGCCCCTTTCTAAAATGTTTATCTTGATTAACATCAGCATGGTCCTGTATTTCTTGGCTTTATACCTCCCTCCATTTAACACTCCTTAATTCTGTTCTTCTTCACAGCACAACTTGTTTAAAAATTTGACAGTATTCAATCACTACTTCCTCAACTCTCATTTAAATTCTGGTCTTTTCCAATCTCGCTTCTATCTCTACTGCTCCCCTTATACTGATCTTGTCATCACTTCCTTTTTCTTTCACTTCTTTTCTTCTCTTTTGTTCCCTTTTTCTCTCATACTTCTCTAGGTGTTCTCTTTGATTCCCCTTGGTGTTTTTACCTTCTCTATTCAGGGAGTTGCCAAATGTATAGCTTCTACTCTGAGTTCCAGACTAGTATATCTTACTGCCTTTTGGCTCTCTCCTCTTAGATGATTCACAGTCATCTCAAACAAAATACAGCCCAAACAGAAATATCTCCCCACACACTGTTTCCTCTACATGCCTTGTCCATCTCAGTACATATTACTGCCATCAGTCCTGGAACAAGGTCAGAAATGCAGGGATAATTCTCAATTTAATCCCATTTCTCTTCCTTCATGTCTAGTTTATGAATAAATCGTATTCATCTGCAAAATGTGTGTCACTCCCTACTCTTCCTTGCCCCTGTAAACATTCTTATTTAAATCACTATCATTCGTCCAGACTACAAAAGCCTCTCAACTGATCTTTGTGGTCTGAATCTTGGGCCCTCTACAATCCAGTCTTCATACTACACCCAGAGACCATTTATATATAAAGGCAAATTTATATTATGCCAGGCCTTGCCTAAGACCTTCATGGAATTATCATCGCACTGAAGATGAAATTCACTCTCTAACTCTGGTTTACAAGTCTCTACATGGGCTGGTCCCTATTCACTTTTCAGCCTCATCCCCTTCCGCCTCTCCTTTCTTCATTACACTCCAGTCACACAGCCTTCTACCAGATGCTAGAGCTCCTGGAGCTTTCTTAGTCAATAACAACACCCCTTAATCATGCCTCTGTGTTCTCATACTGCTCCTCTCCGTTCAGTGCTCTTTGTGTCTTCCCAAATGCACACTATCCGTTGCCTATCACTATAAAGATCATCTCTTTAGTTTTTCACCCCCACTCAGTCCATCCACTGCAATGAGACAGACCACATGTTATTTCCCTACTGAAAACCACTTGTCAGATCTCATTGCTACAAGAAAAATAAACTACTCAACATACTTACAAACTTGTCCTGCCTAAATTATTGGCCTCGCCTGTTACCAATTTTCTAAATACTCATTATAGATACAGCCACATGTTATCTTCCACTTATTAAAACAGTCGTGCTTGTAGCTCATACTATTTATCTGGAATGCCTTCCTCTATCCCCTTCCATACCTGGCCAAGATCATGCCACCTTCTTGGTGAAGCTTCTCAGACTCCTCCAGGCAGATCTTCTCAGTGTTTTCAATTAATACTCATTAATACGCTGAATTAAGTAAGGAGGGTATAATCTGTGTTGTGTATATCTGTCCATTTGTAGGACTGTGAGCGTTTTTAGTACAACTGTGACTTATTCTATATTTACTGACTGTACTGACCATGGGTGATCCTCCAAAGTGCTTTTTAAATGAATGCATGAATGACTCTCTTCCTAGAAAAACTTTCTCTTCTCTTGCTGTTTTATAATATACCAACATTTGATCTATACTGAGATTTAGGGATATCCTCCACAGATGGAGATTTAGGCACTTCCACAGATGGAAATTTTCTGAAATCCTCCTTCAATTTCAGTTACTTATATTAGAATAAAAGCCCTCTTCTTCTTCGAAACTTCTCCAAATCTAAAGTGTATCTGTCTATTTTATCTATGAATTAGCATTGGAATGGATAGTGTGAAAGCCCCATGACAACAGGGCTGTTTTTCATACTTACTGCCACTACTATCTATAGCATTCATATAGGAACTTGCTAAACATTTCTTGAATAAATGAAAGAATATTCTCTTATACATGTTGTCACTCTTATCCTAACCGAATGTGCTTCTCCAATTCCAAGCAAGTCTCTCCTCTTGCCTGTCTCCCTTACATCCTCCATGTCCTGCTGAACGTCACTGGCCCTCAGTTTATTTGCCCCCACACCTCGATCTTGCAACTTGCCTAGTCTATTTATAATACTTAATAATCTTTTCACCTTTCTTCTTTCACACTTTAACTAAAATATATCTCTACTTCCATTCACAATCCAACTCTGTTTATCTAGTCTCCTCCTGCCTCAACTCCCTTCCACCTGCTGGGCATCGGTGTTTGTCTAATTCCTTATGTGCCATTGTTTTATGTTTCTTTCCTGCTTCCACAGCCAAGATGTTAGCAAATGACAAAAGGAAGCCTGTATCATTTCTTTGTCTCCCTTAAAAGTGCACATGGCTCCATACCTACAGAGTATTCGGTCAATGCTATAAACTATTTAGTAGGCTATGCCTTTATCCTGAGAAAACCTTAGAATGATATATTTGGGAAACTGAGTCCACAAATGGTCACAGAGGAACTAAGTAGCAGATCTAGTACTAAATTCTACATTTTCTGACTCCTATGCCAGGATTCTGTCTCTAGGACCATAGTTCAAAGATAGAGCTAGTATCGTTGAAACTTTAATAAGCAAGTGTATCTGACCTGTCCCTTCCATCTCCCTATTTTAGGTTTCTCTTTGTCCCCCCTGGACTATTATAGCAGCTATGACTGTAATGGGACCAGAATGTGAATTGGAGGGGAGCAAGTAGCACTAACAGGAGGGATGTGACTTAACCAAGTCTGAGTTAGTTAGCTAGAGTTTTCCTAAGGTGATCCTTAATGCACAATAAAGGAGCACAGGCCGGGGAGGCAGAAAAAGGTTCTTCTAATAATGGTGGGATAGGAGGATCTGAAATTAGTAGAAGATAACGTCTAGGAAGAAGGTCTCCTGTTAGAGACAAATATATGGATAAGAATGATAAAAGACAAGAGAATCAGTAGGTGAAGTAATGCCTGAGATGCAGGCAAATTGTCTGTTTGGAAATAAGAAGTACTACGCACCTGAGGGCCCATCCCCCTGACCTAGACCGAGCCTATTCCACTCAAACATTAGAAAAACTCTTCTCTTATTGAGGCTCCATTCAGCCTTCCACTATTACCCTTTGTGATTACTATTTTCAGTCTTATTTCTGCCATTATCCTGGTTATTCCAATTTTCTCTGCCAGCCCCAGCTCACATTGCATCTTTCCTTGACGTGTGCTCATCTGGTAGCCAGCTGATCCCAGCATAAAGACCCCTCCTTGGTCTGCTCACCCCTCATTCCATTCGTGCCAACTCCCTTACTGTTCTCTGTGTACTCCCATTCTACCCCTACCACCACTGGCCACGTGCACTCTCACCCCTCAGTGTGGCATTTTCTGTTCATTTTCTGTAGGCTTCAGGAAACACAGATGCAGTTTTCTTTTCTTGGAGAAAGGAGGGAAAGAGGGAGTCAGAAAGGGAAAGCATGGCTATATCCCCATAATCAGCAATTCTCCTCCCAGAAGAAAAGGAAACATCAGGCCCTGTCCCTGAGGAACTTCCTTAAAAGGCCCCAGCATGAGCCTGGTGTCTTCTCTGGGGTATTACTCTAGGGAACTTCTCTGTCCCAGTTTCCAGTCTTTTGAGGTTCTGGCACCTGGCTTTCTGCAGACCTTCTTCTCTCACCATTCTGTGGCATTCAATCATGCCTCCCTTGATGCAGAGGATAGTCTGATTTCAGTAATCATTGTGCCTCTTGCCACCTTCACCTTTTTCTCCTGTAGTGCCCACTGAGAAACACAGCCTCCTTAGAACATGCAAATGGCTACTTGCCATATGTGCTTTGTGGTTCTTCTGTCTATGTTTTTAATTTATTAAAGTGTAGTTGACATACAACAAACAAAACAGTAGACCTTTTAAAACAGATATCAAAAACCTTTTCAAATCTTCCAATAGTTATTCACCACACTTCAAAAAAATATTCAGTTTTAACCATGGTTTACAACACACTTTATTACCTGGATCTTGGCTATCTCTCTAAATTCATCTCCTATCTTCTCCTCCCCGTCACTACACTGCAGCAACTGTTCTAATGCTGTTCTTCAAATTCACCAAATACATTCCAGACCTCAAAGCCTATACATCTGCTGCTCCCTCTGCTCAGAGCACTGTCTTTCAGATAGCTGCATGTCTTGCTCACTTATTTCATAAGACCACTATTCAAATGTCACCACCTACCTAGAATTTTGCTCCTTTTTATTTCTACTTATCCCGTTTCATTTTTTTCTTAGCCCTTTTCAATACCTACTTATGTTTGAGTTGATTTTGTAAATGGAATTCTCTCTTGCTAATAGAAATTCTATGAGAACAAGAATTTTGTCTTCTTTCTTCATTACTACATTTCTAGTACTTAGAGAAATGGTGACACATGATAAATGCTTGTTAATAATCCATAAAATAAAAAAGTAACGTTGAAACATGGCAGAATGAGAAACGTCCCCAGATCTTTCCCCTTGAAACAACAATAAGTTGAACATCTAAAACTCAACAAAAAACACCCAAACTGAACACCAGCACATCTGAGCATAGGATCTGAGCGTAAGAGCTACCTCGGGTAAGAACCCTAGTTGTCAGGCAGTAGACGGGGAGAAACAAAGAAGCTGCCTCTCGTAGCCAGAGCACCCTGTAAGAGGAGGGGGAGGGAAGAAGGTGCTGTAAGTTCCATGAACAGCGCTGCCTGAGAGAGCTGTGAGCTCCAGGCAGCTGGAGGCACTGCCCATTCATCAGGGCAGAAAGCAGAGAAGTGGGACAGCAGAGAAATAAGAACTAATTTTACCCACTGGGTTGCAAAACTGAGGCTGATCCGCAGCCCCTAACCCACAACTCACAGGGACCCTCCCCCCATATCCTCAGAGACTGAAAGCCGTAGAGCCCCAAGGGAATCTGAGTAAATGCTACCGAAACTGTCGCTGACACTGAAAGGGACTGAGACAGAGGATAGTGAGTGTGATTAAACATCCATATTTAAAAAAAAGGCATTATTAAGGCTTTATATAAAGCAGGGATCCAAGAGGCTTAGACGCCACCTACTGGAAACCAAAAGAAAAGCACCTTCTTTGCAGCAGGCTAAAGAGAGACCTTTATATAATTTTTATGAAAAAAAAAAAAAAAAAAGACAGAATACACGTCCATTAAAGCCCAGGCAGAGAAAAAGTCCTTTAAACACCATGAACAACCAAGGTGACAAGGCATCTCAGAAAGAAAGTGAAAAATCTACAGAAAATAAGTTTACAGACATAGAAATAAGCAATTTAAATAACAGAAAATTCAGGATGGTACTTCTGAAAAAACTCAATGATATCCGAAACAATTCATATCAACAATTTCAGGAATTGAAAAAACAACTAGATGAGTAGAATGAGATCTTTAGCAAGGAGATTGAAATCCTCGAAGAGAACCAAATAGAACTTCTAGAGATAAAGAACACACTGCAAGAGTTGAAAAATGAGATAGCAAGCTTGGGAAATAGAGTCTACCAAATAGAGGAAAGGATCAGTGATATAGAAGACAGAAATGTAGAAATAAATCAGAAGGAAGAAGAGAGAACCCGAAGAATGAAAAATAATGAAAGAGAAATACAAGAACCAGTTGATGCCATCAGGGGAGGAAACATAAGAATAATGGGCATTCTTGAAGTGGAGGAGAAGGAGCAAGAATTAGAAAGTATTTTCAGACAAATAGTTGATGAGAATTCCCAAAATCTAAGGAATGAGCTAGAACTTGGAATTCAAGAATTCGACAGAACACCCAATTATCTCTACCCAAAAAGGCCTTCACCAAAACACATTGTATTAAAATTATCAAAAATCAACAACAAAAACAGAATTCTCAGGGCAACCAAGGAAAAGAAGACAGTAACCTATAATGGAAAACCCATTAGATTATCGTCAGACTTCTCAGCACAGACCTTACAAGCCAGAAGGGAGAGGAATCAAATATTTGAAGAATTAAATAAAAGGAACTACCAGCCAAGAATAATGTATCCAGCTAAGCTCCCCTTTAAATATGAAGGAAAAAATTAAGACCTTTCCAGACATACAAAAATTGAAGGAATTCTCCACTATGAGCCTGTACTACAGGAAATACTGAAAGGGGTTAGCTCACCTAAAACAAAATGACAAAAAATAATAATAATGAGGAGTATGGTGACTAGGAGGCTTATAAAGCAGAGGAGTGCAACCCTTACTAGGAATAGGGCATTATAAGCTTAAAATAAGAAGAGATTTGCTATAGCAAGATAGTAATGAACGTTCAGCATACATAGGGACAAATTGAGACAACAATGACTGAAAATAAGGATTCAAAGATCCATATTTGAAAAGGGGAATGGAGATAAGACACAAGCAAAAGAAAATGGATGATTGTGTATATATATATATATGTAACTATCCTTTTTATATTCATAATGGCAACCATGCACCAAAGATTCAGAGCTGAAGTATATAACATAAAACTGGAAGAACCAGAGGGAAAACCCACAAAAGCCAACCAAAATAAAGAAAGCAGGAACACAATGACAATGAAGCAATGGAAACACAGAGCTACCAGAAAGCAAAAATTAAATAGCTATATAAGAAGACCTCATATATCAATAATCACCCTAAATGTAAAAGGACTGAACTCAACAATAAAAAGGCACAGAGTTGAGGATTGGATCAAAAAACAAAACCCAACTATATGCTGCCTCCAGGAGACACAGCTTAGCTCCAAAGACAAATGTAGACTCAAAGGAAAAGGGTGGAAAATGAAATTTCAAGCAAATGACATTCAGAGAAAAGTGGAGTAGTGGTACTGATATCAGACAAAATAGACTTCAAAATAAAAAAGGTAAAGAAAGACGCTGAGGGATACTTCATAATGATAAAGGGAATCATGCACCATAAAGACATAACACTTCTTAATATCTATGCTCCCAATCAAGGAACCCTGAAATACGTAGAGCAATTACTAACAGAACTAAAGGGAAAAACAGACCAAAACACTATTGTAGTAGGGGATCTAAATACCCCACTGTCAGATATGAACAGATCATCCAAACAGAAAATCAAGAAGGAAATAACATCCTTAAATGACATATTAGACCAACCTAACATAATTTACATTTACAGAGCCTTCCATGCCAAAACAGCTACTTATACATTCTTCTCTAGTGCACGTGGAACATTCTCAAGGACTGACCACATACTGGGACACAGAGATAGCTTCAACAAATAGAAGAGGGTTGAAATTATACCAACTATATACTCTGATCCTAATGCTTTGAAACTAGAGATCAACTGTAAGAAGAAAGCAGTAAAAACAAATA
>NW_011889092.1:2622288-2625236 GCF_000151845.1 Pteropus vampyrus | reverse complement strand
TATATAATATATTTATATATTTATATATATGACAACCCTCCTCATTTTTACATATGGGGAACAAGAGGATTACTTAACTTACCTAAGGTGACACTAACAAGACTTAAAGTGGTCAGTATCACACAAACAGCATCTGATAAGATGTTGTGTGGACAAGAGAGGAGAGGGAACACACAGTGGTGGCTCAGAGTATCAGAGAAGACTCATGAAAATGTTAACTTTGAACTGGGCTTCCATGGTTCCCAGGACATGCCCATTATTCCTTGCTGCCATGTTTTACACATACTGTCTTCTCTCCCTGGTATGTCCCTTCTTCCAAACCCACCTTAAACTTCTAAACCCTAAATCCTTGACTAACTTTTACAGAGCATCCTGTTCCCTGATGAATGAGCCTCTATGTCTTCTTTATGTCTACATATATCTCATTGAATTGTAATGTGTACATCTGTCTTCCCATCCTCCAAACCAGATTGTGACCTTCTTGAGAACAGAAACATGATCCTTCAACTCTATGCCCTAACATGTAGCATAGTCCTTCATACATTCAGTGATCATTGAATTAGATAAAACAGTGAAATTAAAACTCTTTTTTTCTTATTTTTATGGTGACATTGGTTAATGAAATACAGTAAGTTCCAGGTGTCCAATTTAACAATAAGGCATATATTTCATTGTGTGTTCACCTCTCAAAGTTAGATTTCTTTCTATCACCACATATTTGACCCCTTTTACCCCATCTATCTCCCTCTGCTCTGCTCCTTGCCACCCTCTGGTAACCACTAGTCTATTGTCCATGTCCATGAGTCTCTGTTTGTCCTACTCATTTTTTGCTTTTAGGTTTATAAAAACTCTGCTTTTAATTGAGTGTTTGATATAGACCAGGAAAAATGATAAATACTTTGCATATATCATCTCATTTATATTCATTCGTCCCTATTTTATAGAAGAAGGGCTAACATTCAGAGAAGTAGCTTGCCCAAAAGAAACACTAAAGAGCAAATATTTGGGACAGGTGAAAAAAGTAAAATTAGCAAAGTATTCTAAAATGTATTCCTATGTCAAAAAGCCCTTGGAATTAATTATTTGTGCTCAGGGGTCTCTCCACCTACTCCCTTTCTACCCACACTGAACTCTCAGGGTAGATCTTCTCTGCTATCCTATTCTTACCCCCTACCCCATCAAGGCCCAAATTCTCAGCTTCAATTTTCTGCCTCTTAACATCCCAGAGGTCTTTTTAGTGCCCTCATCCCCAGGGAATGTTTACTCTCACCTAGGGCCCTAATAAGAGGATATCTAGAGATCAACTGTAAGAAGAAAGCAGTAAAAACAAATACATGGAGATTAAACTATATACTACTAAAGAATAACTGGGTCAGAGAAGAAATAAAAAGAAAGATCAAGAGATACATAGAAACGAATGATAAGGATAGTACAACATATCAAAACTTTTGGGACACGGCAAAAGCGGTCATAAGAGGAAAGTTCATATCATTACAGGCCTATCTCCAAAAACAAGAACGAGCCCAAATAACCTAATGCTTCATCCTAAAAAAAAAAAAAAGAAAGAAAAAAAAAGAAACTAGAACAGAAAGAACAAATGAAGCCTAAAGTCAGCAGATAGAAAGAAATAATCAAACTTAGAGCAGAAATAAGTGAAATTGAAAACAAAAAAATAGAAAAAATAAATGCAACAAAGAGCTGGTTCTTTGAGAAAGTTAATAAAATTAACAAACCCCTGGCTAGACTCACTAAAGAAAAAAGAGAAAGGACACAAATAAACAAAATCAGGGATGAAAGAGGGGAAATTGTGACAGACAACACAGAAATACAAAGGATCATACAAGAATACTATTAAAAAGTATATATCACCAAATTTAATAACTTATAAGAAATGAACCAGTACTTCAAAAAATACAATCTTTCTAGACTGAATCAAGAAGAACTGGAAAATCTAAATAGATCAATCAGCAGTATAGAAATTGAAACAATTATCAAAAACCTACCAGGACCAGGTGGCTTCACCAGTGACTTCTACCAAACATTCACAGAAGACTTAATACCTATTCTCCACAAACTCTTCCAAAAAAAATCAAAGAGGAGACAACACTTCCCAACACTTTTTATGAGTCCAATATCACCTTGATACCAAAACCTCATTAAGATTACACAAAAAAAGAAAACTACAGACCAATATCTCTCATGAACACAGATGCAAAAATTCTAAATAAGATACTAGAGAACCAAATACAGCAACATATTAAAAAGATTATATACCACGATCAAGTGGGTTTCATCTCAGAGGCACAGGGATGGTTCAACATATACAAATCGATTAATGTGATACACCACATAAACAAATTAAAAAATAAGAATCGTTTGATCATATCAATAGATGCAGAAAAAGCCTACCACAGGACACAATATCCATTTATGATCAAAACACTTAACAAAACCAGTACAGAAGGAAAATACCTTAACCTAATAAAGGTCATCTACGACAAACCCTCAGCCAACATTATACTTAATGGTGAAAAACTAAAAACCTTCTCTCTAAGATCAGGAACAAGGGAAGGCTGTCCACTATCACCACTGTTACTCAATATAACATTGGAGGTCCTAGCAAGGGCAGTCAGGCAAGAGAAAGCTATAAAAGGCATCCAAATAAGAAATGAGAAAGTCATACTGTCACTATTTGCGGATGACATGATTCTCTATATAGAAAACCCTAAAGACTCCACAAGAACACTACTAGAAACAATAAGCAAATACAGTAAAGTCTCTGGATACAAAATCAACGTTCAAAAATCCATAGCATTCCTATACTCTAATAATGAAACGTCAGAAAAAGAAGAGGAAAAAATAATTCCTTTTGCAATTGCAACAAAAAGAATAAAATACCTACTAATAAATCTAACAAAACAAGTGAAGAACCTATTGACAACTACCAG
>NW_011889092.1:2612066-2622238 GCF_000151845.1 Pteropus vampyrus | reverse complement strand
AGTTTGAGAGTTACGTAACTTGACTGAGATCACACAGCTGGTGGGTTAGTAGAGCTGGGATTTCAATCGGGCTGCCCTTGGTCTTCCATTAATAAATGTTGACTTCTTGGCAGGTGGCTTCCAGATACTCACACCTCCAGTGATGAAGAATCTGTTCCTTCACTCATGAGACAGCCTTGTTCCTGGTACTTGAGCTCCTATTATATATTTTAGGTAAGACCTTTCTTATATCAAATGCTAAGGTGATTCAGAACAAAGGAGCATAAAAGCAGAGTTATTCTGAGTGAGTCATCTGGAGGAGGCCGGAAGTCTCTCCTTGCCTGACTTTCCAAGGCAGATGAATCAGAAGAAAATAGCAGCAGGGTATAGCAGAGGAGGGTTCAGGCAAGAGAGGAAAGCTGTAAATCTCTAGCCATTCACCTCTACCATGGAGAAGGTTCTGCAGTCGTGCCACTCACCTCCCAGCCCAGAGATCATTGAATCAGACAGAAGTGGCAAGGGCTCCTTCGAATGCTGGTAATGGTAACCAACCTCCTGCCTTGCATCATTTCACAACACCCTACAGTCTTCTTCTCCTGGACATTTTTCATGAGATCTAACTCAAATAGTAGTGAGAGGGCCAGGAAGTGAGAATCCCAAGGCCTTCAGCTTGACCTTGATCTCTTTCTTGGAATATAGGCATATTATGCTCATCATATGCTTTTCCAACTTCATTTCTTCATCTGTGAAAATAGGGCTGAGGCAAGAGGAGCTTGTGGCCATTGTGCTGTGCAGCTACAAGGATAGAGTAAAAGTTTTTTGAATGGCAGCTCAAGAACTGAGGAAATTTAATGCAATTATTAAAAGGCTGAATGGAAGAAGAAAGAGAGGAGAAGAAAGTAAGGTTGTCCCATTTATGTTTAGATTATTCAGATTTCAATTTTTTACACACCAATAAAAGGGCATTGAATCACAGACATTCCAAAAAAACTTACCTGTGTCTTATGATAAAGCCTTGCTAATGCATTTTACACCACAACATATATAGACAACCACATGCTCAGCTAAACATGTAGTGTGCTCATTCATAGAATAGAACACTTTTACACATATCCTTTCACAAGTTCCCTCCACTCAAATTTTTCTGTTCTTCACCTTCCAACCACCATAAAGCTAAAATCCCCTCTGGATATGCTTGGGCCCAAGCGGGATGGTAGAAACTACGGGAGGGAGAAAGCACAGAAGATAAAATAGAAAACACATGAAAGAAGGTATGAGGAGACAGAAAGGGATAAGATGGTTTGTTCGATATCACAGTGACAGCCACAGTTAGCACTGAAATGGAAAAATAGGCATCTTGGTTCAGGATTCCTTCCCTTCTTGTCTCTTTCTGGGCACGGTTAGCCAATGCAAAGGATTGCAAAGGAGTGTTGCAGCTTAAAGTTAGGAATACAAATGATTCATCTCCAGATGGTCCAGTTAGTTTTACTATCTCTGTCCCAGAATACAGTTGCATTTCATATTAGAAACCAGCAAGAGAAAGGTACTTTCTTCTCTACTTTCTTTTCTACTCTCTCCTATGTCTATTTTTTGTTCTCAACTTTCTTTTATTATCTCTCTATTTTTTTTAGCTTTTTACTTTTTTTATTAGTTTCATGTATACAAAACATTGGTTAGATATTTGTATAGTTTGTGAAATTATCCCCCTGATTACTCTATCACCCATCTGGCTCTACACATAGTCATTACAATACTATTACCTATATTCCCCATGGTGTACTCTCCTCTTCCTCTAATGTCCCTTTCCTAACTTTTTTATTTAATCTCCCCTCTTTCTCAAATTCTCAGTTATTAATAGATAAGAGAAAAATGAGAAGGCACATGTAGGTGAGAGAAGATTGAGGCATATAGAGAGTGTGGGTAATGCACAAAGAGATGGGGTGGAAATATGTGAAAGCTCCATACTGTCATTTGACCAAAGCTAGTGTCTACATTTGCTGACAGTGAATGATTTTGTGTTCCCAATGGTTAAAATTCACTTCTCATCCCCTCCTTCTTTCATGTACCTTTTTTATGAGAAACTACACTTCGTATGCAATCATCTCTCAAAAACCTTATCAAATCACATATTATGGCCAGATCAGCCTGATACCTACCACTGACCAATTCTGCATGATCTCACCTGTTTTCACCAGCATCCATACCAGACACCTAAGACAATCACAGGATCCTAGTACTGGCTATATCAGGCTGCAAGAGTCTCAGCCTCTCACCATGTGCTTTGCTATTCCTGGCCAGAACCCAGATTCTGTGCCTCATCTGTGAGTAAATATGAACTGAATGGCTTGACAAATCCACCCAAGATCTCCCTGCTTTCCCTTCTCTTCCTCTCAGTTCTGATCTTCTCATTTTGAAAAGCAACTACTTTTGAGTCTTCCCTCCAATCTACCTGAGCTTCAATCACTATGTTACCCTTATAATGTTACATAAACAGATAATTCAGAAGAAAATAAGAGCAGAGTATAAGCAAAAGAGGATTCACAGGCGGAGAGAAGATAGCCATTAAGAGTCTATAGTCACTCACCTGCACCATAGAGAAGATTCTACAGCCGTGACATCATTGAATCAGACACAAATGAAAAAAACTTCCTTGAAACCTGGTTCTGTAACTTCACCTCCTGCCTTGCATCATTTCCCAGTGTTCTTCAATAGTCTCATCCTGGATGTTTTTCATGAGGTCTAACTCATTTCCTTCAGCCATTTCAGTTTCGGCCACAGCATGAGAATGAATCCCAATGGCTTCACCTCTCATGGCTTCCTAGAGCTCAGGGCAAGGCAGTGAGGTCTTTTCTACCCACCTGACCTTGACCTGGCCATGCAATTCACAAACCACAGCCATCAGAACCCAAACTCCTTTCTGCTCATGGGAATTCCTGGCCTGGAGGCATCTCATTTTTGGATTGCATTTCCCTTCTGCTCCATGTATGCCCTGGCAGTTCTTGGCAACATGGTGGTGCTGCTGGTAGTGCATTCAGAGCCTGCACTGCACCAGCCCATGTACCTGTTCCTGTGCATGCTGTCCATCATTGACCTGGTGCTCTGTACTTCTACTGTGCCCAAGCTCCTTGCACTCTTTTGGGCAAATGCTGCTGAGATTGCCTTTGAAGCCTGTGCTGCCCAGATGTTCTTTATCCATGGCTTCTCAGCTGTAGAATCCGGTATCCTGTTAGCAATGGCCTTTGACCGCTACTTGGCTATCTGCCGGCCACTGCACTATGGGTCATTGCTTCCCCCAGAGGCTGTGGGCAAGCTGGGGGCTGCTGCTGTGCTTCGTGGCTTAGGGCTCATGACTCCACTCACCTGCCTACTGGCAAGGCTGAGCTACTGTAGCCGAATAGTGGCCCACTCCTACTGTGAGCACATGGCTGTAGTGAAGCTAGCTTGTGGGAGCACGCGGCCAAACAATATCTATGGCATCACTGCCGCCACACTGGTGGTGGGAACTGATTCTATCTGCATTGCTGTCTCCTATGCACTCATCCTCCGGGCTGTATTAGGCCTCTCCTCTAAGGAAGCAAAGGCTAAAACCTTTGGCACTTGTGGTTCCCACCTCGGTGTCATCCTTCTCTTCTACACACCAGGACTTTTCTCATTCTATACACAGCGTTTTGGCCAGCATGTGCCCCGGCACATCCACATCCTCCTGGCTGACCTCTACCTCATTGTGCCACCCATGCTAAACCCCATCATCTATGGCATGAAAACCAAGCAGATCCGGGATGGGGCCCTCCAATTGCTGAAGCGGGGAACTGCTCAGTCTTGAAGTTTTCAACCCCAATCTAGAACCCAATCTTGTCCCTTATGCTTAAGAGGTCAGTGGCACTCAGCATGGTGGGGAGAAAGAAACCCACACTCAATGGTATCCTTACTTTGCTAAGGAGATGTAGCACAAATCTGATGGGGGAAGAACTATCAGGTATTTCCCATTTGTGATGTAGATATTGTTACAAAGCTCAGAGAGCTCCGGTCTAATGGGAAACATGGTCACCAAGATGATGATGACCTCCCAGGGAATGCCACTCTGCTGTTCTGACATGACAATTGGAGGTTCCTCACTTCCTCCCCTGTCCTTAGAACACTCTGCCTACTGTTCCCATATTGGGAGCTATTCCAAGGACATATTCTCTCAAAACTAAGGCATTGAGACCATTTGGATGGAATATGTGACTGAACCCAGTTAAAGTCTCTATAAGAACTTTTAAGATTCTGATGGATAAGTATGGAGATCTACTCAGCTTGCAGCTGCCCAAGAAAAGCCCCATATGTGAGTTTTCTTATTAAAACTGCCACCTACCAATCTGGAGTGGTCTACCTCTTACTTAAGTCTCTACCCATCCTTCATATACAGGGGCCAGTTTGTAAACTAACAGAGGTGGAGTCAGAGCATTTAGCAATGGGCCATAGGGACAACAACAAATAAAGAATGATGGGCAAACTGTGTCTGTTGTATAGAGGTATAATCCATCAAGGAAAGTTCTCTGGAAGATGAGAGTTTTCAACTTTTCACTGAATATGGACTATGGGCCAAATATATTGCTAAAATTTAAGGGTATTCAGTTGATTAGGTTAAAAGTCCTCCTCATTGTGACTGCTCACTGTTATTCAGAGGAGACCTACATATAAGGAGACAGCAGACAAATCACATTAAACTAATATGATTGGGTAAGCACAGGGACCATGAGTACTGAATAAGGACACCTAACTTGCACAGGGAAAATGAGGTTCCAAAGCCTACCTCATCTCACTCCACCTATATATAGGTAGGAAAGGCCACTGTCTCAGAAGCCTTTAACCATGCATGAGTGTAAGATGTGGGAACAAAGTCTCAGGCTAGATACTATCAAGTCTGACATACTTAGTCTTTTCTTCTATTTCCTGGGAGTGGCCACATGGAGCTGCCAGCAAGCCTCAAATATCCAGAAAAGAGACCAGCCCCTCCTTTGGAGACAAAAGAGAAATTTGACCTCCTGAGCAGGTTTATAAAAATGAAAGTGGTGGCTGTGACTAGAAAGCCTGTTAGATTCCGGAGTTCTCAGGGATCTCTTGTTCTGACATCCCTGCTCAGAATCTGCAGGCAGATTGATAGGTATTTGATAGATATTTGGCTCCTGGATAAAGCATTTTAATAAGCTAAAAAAGAGCTTACATCGGAGAAGGCTTCTAGCAGGCTCAGGATGACCTAAGTCACCAGAATTTTATCCAATGGCAGCAAAGGGTTGATTAGCTTTTAACACTGCAGTGCACCAAGAGGTGCATTGTCTTACTGTACTCTCAGAACCATCTGATGAAGAGCATATAAACTACCCCCAATTTACAAAGTTAGAGACAGAAGATTAGGAAGGTAATAACTTGTCTAAGAAAGCAAATAAATGTCAGAGCCATTCAAACTCAGATCTTTCTCATTCTAAATTCTATGCTTTTCACTCTTTACCAGCTGAGTTTCTATAAATCTAGGCCCAAAAATCTAATAGGTTTTAACCTTGGTATAAGGGAATAATTCTTTTCCTAACATCACTGACATTTCTGAGAACATGCAACATGAAAACACTATTCTAGGGGCTGGAAATATAATGGCGATTCAGGAAGATAAATGCCTGGTCATAACTCAAATGAGACTTCAGCAAAATCCCCCCATATACCCTCAGAGACTCTCCGTGTTCCCATAATACTTCCTTCACTCCAGAGCTCAGCACACATGAAATTAGTAGCCTTAATTTGCCTACAGACAAACCAGGTTGCCAAGCAATCAGACACCTCAGATTGGCCGATAAATACTAATCCCCAGAATATTTAAATTCAAATTATAAGGGAAGTCAAGAGAAAAAGCTACATCCTATTTAGGACTACATTGGTTATGGCTGGATTTATTTTTCCCAAACCATTTTTTAATGGTGTGTAATTTACCTAAAATAAAATTCATATATTAAGCATACAGTTTGATCACTGACTAATGTAAACATCAGTATAACCACCGCCTTAATGAAGATACAGATTTTCATAATCCCAGAAAGTTCCTTTTAGCTCCTTCCAGGCAATATCCTTGCTCCCCACTTTTTTCTTTCCTATATATCCAAACCTCTATGTAGTATTTCTCTTTAGTATTTTTATAGTACGGGCTTGTTAATAAGAAATTATCTCAGCTTTTTCATAAAAGTCTTTCCTTAAATATGACTTTTGATAAAAATTTTTTGCTAGCTATAGAACTTTAGATTGACAGGTTTATTTTTCCTTTAAGCATTTAAAATAGGTTGTTCCTGTTTTTTAACCTCGGTTTTTCTTATGAAAGTCAATCATTCTTATCCTTTTTCCCATATATGTTTTTTTTTTTTTTTACTGACTTGTTACATTTTTTCTCTTTATCTTTGGTTTTCATCAGTTTGACTTTGTGTCAATGTAATTTTACTTGTATTCATTTGTTTGGGGCTTACTGAATTTCCTGGGTCAATGAATTAATTTTGTAATCAAATTTGGAGAATGTTTTCAATTAGTTCACAAGGTATTTTTATGTTCTATTCTCTTTCCTCTCCTTCAGGAACTTCAATCACATATGTCAGATTACCTGATAAAGACCCACATGTTACTCTATCCTTTTACGTTACCTCTTTTCTCTCTTCTATTAACTTGGTCTTCAGATTCACCGATTCTTTTGTATTATCCCATCTGGTATTATTCTCAACTCTAATTGTTTTTACTTCAGATGTATTTGCAGATTTGAATTTTTATTTGATTCTTTTATGCAGTTTATAAATTTCTGTTTAAATCCACAAATCATTGCCCATTTATTCTTTTCCCGTAGAATCTTTAAACTGTTTTTATAGTTATGTTAACATGTTTGTCACTATTTCTATAATGTGGGTTATCAAAAGTCTCTTTCTGTTGACCTTTTTGTCTTGATGATGCTTTTTTAATATGTATAGTAATTTTTCAGTGTATACTGGACACTGTAAATGATACATTGAAAAAATCTATGGATTTTGTTATCTTTTTTGAGGTGTTTTTAGTTTTTGTCTAGCAGATCCTATGAGATTTAACTTCGGGTTTTATTATTTCATTTTTATTCTTGTTCCAAGATCATATCCCTTAGAACTTGGATGTATATATACTATTAAGGCACAGCCTTTCTGAAGTTTTAATCAAAGGCTGAGATATTACCTATTCCTCCCAAGTTAGTGAAACTTAAATGTCGAACTCTGTCTTCCTAACACAAGGAAATTGCTGATATCAGGAATACTACTCTAAGTAAAGCTATTATTCAGTGATTGTCTTAGTTGCAGTCTCAATGACTTTGTAATACAGGAAGAATTACACCTAGTGGCCAAGATTGCACTCTCTCCTCCTTTCATTCTGGTCAGCTGATCCATTGTAATATGTAATGCTCTATTGGCTCATCTTCTCCTGTTCTTCTCACTTACGGGTTAGTTTTAGGTCCCTTCGATTTTTTGGTCCTTTCTAATACCTACTCTTTATTCTCCCAGACAAATTAGAGGTCTAAGCCTTTCTCAGGATACCACTTTTCTCTATTTTGTAACTCAAATAGGCCTGGGGTCAATCCTGTATCCTATTCAGATGAGTGATTAGATGAGCTTAAAGTTACTGCTACTAATAACGCTTTGAAGCAATAAGTCGCATGAGTAGCAATGAATAAGTTGACTGCACTGGCCATCTCAAAAGTCAGAAAACAGATATTAGATGTCTTGGTGGCTAGAATCAGAAGAATGTCCTTATGAAGTAGATTAAGACAACCTCCATTCAGTTTTTCCAAGAAAAGGAAACAGTTGCCAAAATCATAAGATTAATATAAAGAGCCTGAGCCACCTCAGGATACAAGGTCAGAAGAGGAAAAGACAGCAAAGAAGGGAAGAGAGTGGTGAAGTACGAATCTTATAGGAATCTTACTATGTTGATATGTTTCTCAAAAGGGGTTCACAGACTTCTGGGTTTCTTTAGCGGTGGCGGGGAGGGGATAAGAAGTACACCATGGTTATACATTCTGCAATTGCTTTTGCAGGTAAGTTATTTTCTCTAGAAGCAGGTACTGTATTTCTCCAGTTAATCTGTTCTTATATGTAACCTGGCTTGGAAGCAATGAAGAGTGATGAAGAATGATGAAGTGGATCTTGAAGAGAATGAGAAAGTCCCTGCAAAGCATCTACTTTACATGAAGTCATATGATTTCCAGGCAAAGAGACACTGTATCTTCTGGCAAGGGAAGGAAGGTGCTTCTGCCAGCCTGGAAAGTTCAGAAAATATTGAAGGTCCAGTAGTTTTAGGCTTATTCACTGAAACACCTCATTTTTAGCCCTGAAGGTCCCACACTTTTTCTATCAGGGAATTTACTTTGATGTAGATGACCTATTGAGACTATACATTTAGTCATCTTTCTATTTCTTCCATCCTTAAAATCATATCCTGGGCTTATTTTCAGTAGCCTCTCCTCTTGCTAGAGGAAATTAGAGTCTCCTTTAAAGCTACCATGGAGGACTTCTGACTTTTATATCACTTTTTAAGTTAAAGTTAGTTGGATGGCACAAACCTATTTTCTTTTTGCAAGGTTCCCAGTGCCATCAAAAATCAGTCAACCCACAACACAATCCTTAACATTACCATGTCCTCATGCCAATCAAGCATTCCAGCCTCTCTCTATTTAAGCATTTTCTTTCATCTTTACCTCATTCCAACTAACAATGGGAAATCTTTAGTAATCATATATCACAATTACTGTGTGACGTGTGTTATCACCACCCTATTTGTCATCAGCAATGTGGTTTCTGTCGTTTTCAGACTGGTATGCAATCAAAAGACAAAATATCACCCTGAGAATTTACTTCCAAGGGCCATTTCTTATATCAACTGTCTTAGCTCAGAAGCAAAACTACACTGCAAACACTATATTGGAGAGTGTAATATCTTGCCAGGAGTGAAGGTGGGGAACGGAGAGTGAGGCAGAGGAGTGCATTACTGAGCTGCCACCAACCTCGCCACAAGCTGATTGCTCAGTATCCCAAATATCTTTCAAAGGACTCTATTGAGCTAATTCATCTCAATACAGATCACAATTGGGGGGTTGTGAGGGAGAAAGATAATTTATCTGATGACTCTTTATCTTCCATTGGTTAAAGTCACACCTCTGGTGAATTAATTTCCTTATACTTCCAGGTTGCAAATGTGTAATTATCTAAGCAGGTGCCATATATTTCATTCCTCAGAAGTAACAGAGAAGCCTCAGAGCCAGAGCTGAATGGTGTGCAACAACACCAGTGAAGGCATGAGGTGCAGTGATGTCAGGATGTGTCAGGAACAATATAAAAGACTAAGAACAGTCTCTGCAGCAGGCCCTGCAACCTGGGGCAAACAGGGTAGCAGCAACAGAAGCAACTTGGTTCTGCAATCTCAAGAATATCACAAGCAACTCCTAGGGATCTCTGGCTGGCTGGTCAGATAGCCATTAAGGCAAATGCATGAATCCAGGTTGACACAAACTAAATTTGATACAGTGAGGAAATATCTATGGAGTCTGAGAAGAAAAGACCAAGGGAGATAATGAAGAAAAGCAAGAGAGTATGATATCTTGGAGGAAAAATGAAGAAAATATTACTAGGTGAAGAGAGTGACCATCTGTGACAAATGTTGCCAATAAGGCAATGGATAGAATATCAACAGATGGAGTTGGTAATGTAGAGTCAGTTCTTTGGAACTTTGATAAAAGCCATATCATTGGAGTTATGGAGGACAAAACCTAATTGGTATAAACATTCAGGAAAAGAATTAGTGGTAAATATAGGAAAAAACTTTTTTGAGATTTTTTGAAGGTGAGCAGAAAAATTGGATAGCAGCAGGAGAAGGATGAAGTCTGAAAGACCAGTTGGAGGTTCTGACTCTGAGGGGTTGTGTGCACCATACTTTCTCCCTCATGGGCCGAAGATGAAGCTGGTGCCAACCATAGAATACAGTCATGTCTGAATGCAAGGAAGTGGACTGGTTGTTGTCATTTGTTTCTTATTACATTTGACCTTTTAAGATGTTAGTATCTTCATTCTTATGTGGCTGGTTGTATAATCCAACCAGTAATGTATATGAATCTGCTATTTCCTAATCTTAACCACAATAAATCAAGCCATTTAGAGGTACGATTG
>NW_011889092.1:2597024-2611592 GCF_000151845.1 Pteropus vampyrus | reverse complement strand
ATTTAAGTATAAAATTTAAGTATAGTATTGTTAACTACAGGCACCATGCTGTAAGGTAGATCTCTAAACTCGTCAAGTTGTGTACATTAAATATGTATAGCTTTCTGTTTGTCAACCATACCTCAATAAAGTAGTTTCTTCTAAAAATCAATAAAAAAAAACCTACCCTGAGGAAGGAAGGAGAAAAAAGCAATGAAGACCTGAAAGACAGAAGCTGTTAATGCTACAGAACTTCCTTTCATTGTCTCATTGCAATGAAAATGGCTCACCAGCCATGCAGGTATTAAGTACTGACATCAGAATAAATACATGACTACTAATATTTATCTTTACAAATCATACCTGACAGGGCTGGCAGTTTTAGAGAGATGAAAACTTAACCTAGCCTGGGTGAGATACTTTATTAAAAGACAAACTCAGGGAATCTAGCACTAAATGTGGACTTTTCCCTTAAGTAGCCCCAAATGCAGACTCGACGTGATATAACCATAATTTCAAATATTCGATTGCAAGAAAATATAAATTGCTAGTGCCTATCCATAACAGAAACATTATTAATTAATTCATTTAACAACTTTTTAAGTCTTTATACATTGAAAGTATTTAAAATAAAGTTAAAAAACTAAGATGTCTCTCAACTAAAAATGCTAGTCTATGAAGAAACAGTATATTGTAATAAATGCTTTATAAATGCCTACATGAGGACATATAGACATATGAATGAGGGAATATGAACACTGCTTTTCATGGGAAGTCCCATACAAAGCTTGAAAAATAAATACAAGCCTATTATAGATAGAAGCCTTTCAGGAAGAGTGTGTATAGCAGCATGAGAGGCAAGCCTACCTAAATCTGGGACACAATCATTAGAGTTTCTTCCTCTGTAATGACACAATAGCTATAGCAGCCCTTTAAGGCATGCAATGATTAAATGTCAGTTTTGTAAAGCACTTAGGAATGTAGATAGGTAGTCAAATTGTGAAGTTGTGTTTGTTTAGAGCTGGGATGCTAGGGAATAAGATAACTCTCAAACCGGTACTTGAAGCTAGAGAGAGGTCTCCTGGGGTTCTTAGACCTTTAATGAGGGGTTATTAAATTAGTGTCTGGTCTAGGAGTATTGGCAGAGAACTATACAAGGTGACTGTCCCGGATGTTTGGGGCCTAAGGGACACCTAACTGTTTATATTAATAATTGAACCTACTTTGCATTTTGCTTATAGTAATAGTTAGACGGTCTATACATTATTACATTTTCTTGTATTTCTTGATGTTGTTTATATATTGTCCCATTTAATCCTCACAACAATTTTATGCAACAAGGACCGTTATCTCAATGATAGAGATATGGAAACTGAGCTTAAAGAGAAATGAAGTAATTGCCCAAGGTGAGAGAAGTAGTTGGAGTCAAAACTGGAGTTTGAAAATCAGACTATATTTCATATGCCTGAAAATTGCTGGTATCTGTTTCTTGGCATAGTTCTAAAAACAAAACAGAAATTAGCAGCTTTTCTTAATATCAGGATAAGAGCAAGACTTCCAGCAGGGCCCATCATATGGTAATGAGATCAAGAATGCAGTCAACACTCTTCTCTGTGTGTCCTTTCTCCCTTCCATGCTCTTTCTTTTGCATGTTTTTTATGCAGTTGACCTCAATTTCTCTCTTATCTCCCTCAAATTATCTTCTTACACTGGTCCATGGGAGGAGGTAGAAGGAATTCAGAAGGATATCACTCCAAGGGCCGTTTTCCTTTTATTGTTCTAATTCACAAAGCATTACAATATAGATAATTTTGCTTTAATCATAATTTCACTCCACTCTGAATGAATTTATAGCAATTTTTCATTAGGTCAATCTCTGTAGATGTTCTTTTTGTCCTCTGTAAAAGGCAAAAGCAACTCTTTGCCTTAAAGAAGGCTATTAGGAAATCACTTTCCCATGACCAAGCCATGAACAATGTAGATTAATTTGAGTGGAAAGACTTGGCTTTGCAGAACTTGAGACATGCATTTTGGTTTCTATAAGCCTTCTCCTCCACCTCTTGTCTGGGACCATCCCCCACCCAATTCTTTGAATGCTAGAAGTCAGGCCTAGCATAAGTGTGCATAAACTTTTTACTTGACCTAAAACTGTATAAGATTCATCAACCATTCATTGGACAGTTGCTAAAGACCCCATCCAGCTCTAGAGTGTCACATATTTAGAGCATATTCTCCAGTTAATTCAGAACAAGCCTTGGAGCCTGGCATTATATGTCAGATATTTTAAACCAGATTTAGATCACTCCTTTGGAACCTAGAGTCCTATAGAGGCTTAGTTCCAAATTAATAAACCCAGGGATTCTATGGAGCAGTGTGACCTTGCACAAAAATTCTGTATTTACAACAAACTATCATTTGCCATTTCCTTCCCAAAATCAAGGCTACTTGATATTAATATCTGATGCAAAGCTACCTAATACATAATGATAATAATAAATACTCTCATCTATCGAGCGCAATAAAAATTACGTAATTAATTGCATTTACTATTTGCCAGAAATTTAGTCTTTCATTTATTCATTCATTTATTTTGTATATAAAAGGGCTTACAATATTCTGGGCCATGTGCAAAGTGCTAGGGTTAAACAAGTCAGGAAGAACAATGCCTTTATGGTGCCTGCAGTGAATAAGAAAGACAGGCATTGATCAAATAATCATACAAAGACACCTAAAACTGGTTCTGTGCTGCTGGATTTAGTGTTATGTACATTATATACTTGAATCTTTACAACATCTCTGTGAAGTAGGTATCACACTCACTTTATAATGAGGAAATAGAGGTTCAGAGGGGTGAAATAACTAATTTAAGGTCACACTGCTGGTATAGGCCAGAGGTGAGATTTTACTTAATTTTCCGCATAGGTGGATGGCAGTCGGATCAGCCTAAAGGTTAAGAGCAGGCACTTTAAATTTATGTACACAGACTTTGTTAAAACTATCAGGAAATGACATACGGAGGCTTTTAGATTTTTTTGTATTATTTTTTTTAATTATCTAAGTGACATTGGTTAATAAAATCAAATAGGTTTTAAGTGTACAATTCAATAATACATCATATATATATTGCATTGCGTGTTCACCACCCATAGTTAAATTTCCTTCCATCACCAAATATTTGACCTCCTTTACCTCTGCCTACCTCCCCACTCTCCCATTTCCCTTTGGTAACCATTAATCTAAGCATTATAAGTCAGACAGAAAAAGTTGTGACCCATATAATTTCACTCATATGTGGGATATAAAACTGAAAGCAACAAACAAAGATGACAAACAAACAGAGATTCGTGGACATGGGCAGTGGATTGCTGATAACCTTTTAATTGGCAGCAAAGCTTTTTAGAGACCATCTCAGGACTCTCCCTTATGTCAGCCTCAGGTACTAGTTATTGGGTCTATGGAGCAGGGGAAGGCATTATGGGACATGCTGAGGTGTCTGTACCCCAAAGGTAAAATTGTAGAGGCAGAGACCCCAGATCTCTTCCATTGGATGACTAGCAATTAGGTGACAGGGATTATGGGAGGGAGAAAGCTCCAAGCTCAGAGCAGCTGTTGAGAAAAGGCAAAAACAACAAAGCCAAAGGATGCCCACAATCCTAGATTTAAGTCCAAGTTTAATTCTATTAACCCTCTGAAGAGAGATTTCCAGCTCCAAGGCCTGTATACAATGTTTTTTGTTTTGCTTTAACTGCTCAAGGCTGTTCGTGGTCCTGAGTACCATCACATCAACTCAGGGTTTCTGATAGAGACAGGTAGGAACCTCTGCAAGAGAGATGTGCTGACTTCTTGATCAGAACCTTCTTGTTGTTGGGGTGAAGGGTGAGGTGGACGGAGTGGTCTGGATAACACAGTTTCTTGTTCAGTCCATGATTAGTGGTCCTGATGAAGAATTTTGTCATGGAGCACATGCTGTACATTCAAATGACCTCCTCTTTCAAAGCAGCCAGTCAAACTGGATTTACTAAAAACTTCAGTTGACTACTATTAGACATGATATTCTAAAATGGTAACTCTGAACTCGTGATTTGTTATCTTTACTTTTTGGACTCAATGGACAGGATCTGTAACTTTCAGGCACACAGTTTTGGCAATGACCCCCTTCTTACTGATAGACACAGGGTTCTGATAGACACAGGGTTCTGAGATCCTCAGAATTTATGCTAAGTGGCCAATGTAAATACATCTAATAGGGGAAACAAGCTTTCCAACTAGAGCTGCATGTACAGGATTCCCAGCTCCCTACCCTGCCTTCTTACCTCTGAGTCCTTCATTCTCTCTTGTCTCAGTTTATGGAAATGACAGACAGCAATGACTACGACCATTAAATTCCCAATTGTCTTGATGGCCATAGATATAGGCAAGACACTTTCTAAAAGTTCTATCTTGGCTTTTTCTATTAAATCTGAGTGTTTCCCACCAAGAATACCCTATTTCAATTCTTCAAGGATTGTATAGATGTTTTAAGACTGAGCAGGCCAAGGGCAAGGCTAGTGATAGAGTGACACATCCTTCAATTTCTGGGTAAAATTCCTCCTAGAAGTTTGGAAGTAGCTTTAGAAAAAGCTCTACAAAAAAACTTAGCTCCCCTCTGAGCTGCACCCTGAGAAACAGCCTTCTTGTCCACATAGGATGGAGAGAATCACACCTTATTCCCAAGGTCTCTGACATCCACCCTCACCTCATTCCATTGCAGCTTATCAACTACTTGTTATCCCACAGGCCTCAGACATTCAGATACCCCAGTCCTCTCCCTTCCTAGGAGTCAGCTGTAAGAATCTTTTGCCCCTTTGTCTTCTTGACTCATTTATTTAACAATATATGTTGAGTACCTACTATATGGTAGATGCTATATGTTCTTGGAGCTGGAGATACATCAGTGAACAGAACAGTCCCTGAATCTCAGGCCTCATGGAGCTTATATCCTAGCAGATCACCTGCATTGGAAGTGAGCGGCAGGCTATTCCACCTTTACAATTGATGCTTGAGAAACCAGCACTAGAAATTATACTGAACAGCTCTCCTGGGTTTGGCAATGCCAAATTTTCTCTCTAGCTCAAAGCAAAGACACACATGAAGAGAACCAAGAGAAAATTATCACTCCGTGAGCTGCAAATAAGTGCTAGATAAATTCAGCACACAGTGTTGTCCTATGAGTTTCCCACCACCCACTCCCCTTTCTACTTCTTGGTATATGAGCTGGTTAATATTAAATTTGAGAGAGGAGGGCCAGTGTTAAGGTGAATATAGTTTATGTATACATAATATTTTTACTTATAATAAGAATATAGTTTTTCTTTAGGTTTAGAAATGAAATGGGGGTGGGGGGGCGGGGGGAGAGAATCCAGTGGAGAAAAAAAGAGAGGTAACTGATAAATGGATATATACATGCATCCTCTCAGTTAGTGTGGTTAAGTCCCTAGGTAAGGAGATGTCACAGTATATATGAGTATGAAATAGTTTGACTCTAATCAGGTAGAGTAATTGAGGGGATTATCAAGGTGATACTTTGATATGCTTTCCAATATTCTCAGTCCCAAAAACTTTAATTATAGAAGCTGATAGTGCCCCTCAAAGGGGTCATCAGTTAGAGCTGAATCATTTTTAAAAAATTAATTCTTCACCACTAATCCTTTTCAACCCTAAGCTCCAAGCTGACTCACAGGGGTCATGTGCCTCTGGGTCCTTCTGCTGGTCTAGGGAACATCAATCCTTTTCTGCTGGAAGCGCTTTAGGAGGCCCTGACGGATCTGCTTAGACTTGATGCAGTAAACGATGGGGTTCATGAAGGGCGGGACCAAGAAGTGCAAGTTGGCCATGAGCACTGCCAGAGCAGGGTAGCTGTGCTTCTCTACTCGGTGCAACACAGACAGCCCCAGTTTGGGCAAATAAAAAATGAGAACAATGCAGAGGTGTGAGACACAGGTGTTGAGTGCTTTGAGCCGTTCCGCAGGTGATGCAATGCCCAGCACAGTCCGTAAGATCAGGGCATATGAGAGCATGATGAGAGAGGAGTCAAGGCCCAGTGAGAGGAGGATGGAGATCAGGCCAACCAAGCTGTTGATCTGGGTGTCTGAGCAGGCCAGTCCCACAAGGTCACAGTGCAGGCAGTAGCAGTGAGAAAGTACACTTATCGGGGGAAAAAGCAGACGCCTCAGGAGGATGGGTCCTGGGAGGTTGAGCAGGACAGCCCTCACCAGGATGGCGACCCCTACTTTGGCCATGGTTGAGTGGGTGAGAATTGTGGCATAGTGTAGAGGGTCCCGGATGGCAATAAAGCGATCAAAGGCCATGGCCAGCAGCACACCAGATTCCACATAGGTGAAGGCATGAATGAAGAACATCTGTGCTGCACAGAGATCAAAGGGTAGCTCACGAGCACCCAGCCAGAAGAGCCGCACCATAGTTGGGAAGGTGGAGGCACAGAGTCCCAGATCAGAGGCTGCCAACATGGACAGGAAGAGGTACATGGGTTCATGTAAGGCTGTATCTGTGCGGATCAAGAAGAGTATGATACTGTTTCCCAGGATGGAAACCACACAGATGAGGTTGACGGGGATGGAAACCCAATGATGAGCAGCTTCCAGGCCTGGAAAGCCAGTGAGAAGGAAAACAGAATGACCAGAAGTGCTGGTGTTGCAGGAGAACATAATGATTCCAGGATGTAGCTGTCTACCCTGAGAGTAAGAGTTATTTGTTCATTTGATCATCACCTATGAAGTCCCCACTAAGTGTGGGCTGAAAAGGAAGAACTGCCCCATAACCCTTTCTTGGGCCATAAAAGAAATCTCATTCTTCTTAGGAGTTCCATTCCCCTCTACATCCTGGCTAATTTAAACTTCTCTTTTAATAAGTAGTATTAAATAAATTTTATAAGTTGATCTCTGCTTATTGCTTTAGCCACTCAGTATCTATCTTCTCTTTAGCCTAAACAACCTCCTTTTTTCACTTAACCTATATCCAAAAGCCTATCTTCAGAATGTCTTTTCAGATGAAATAATGAAAAAAGGAGAATAATTTTCTGTCAAACTCAGGATGATGTTAAGAACAAGCAGTATAGACTCCACTTCTACTTATTCTTAGAGGCAGATTGTCCACAGTCTGACATACCTGTTGACAAATAAAACAGAAAGGACATGTTAAAACAAATGTATTTTCAAAACTATCCTCTGACAAGGCTGGTTGGTTTTTCCTCTGCTATTATTGTGCAGCCAACATTTTCTTTACTTTCTGGAAATGCCTTTGAGGCCCAAAACAGGTTCTTTTGAACATGTTCAATGGTACCAATTTCTCTCCTGGGAATATTAGTTGGCTTAGAAGAAGTATTCAAGAGTTTTTCAAAGCCAAGTCTGGTAAACAAGATGGGAACTCAGATGCATTCATTTTTGTTAAACTCCACTTCCACTTCACTGTCTGCTTGAAATTTGCACATTTTCTTCTGACTTGGCCTTGGAGAGAGTCTTGTGGACATAGACTCAGTTTGAAGGCACTTTCCTCTTAATTATCTCTTTTTTGTCCCTCTTACTGTAAAAGCTATTACGACAGCCCTGGGTACTTTGAGGTTCTCCTCAGTTATGGGCGGAGGGTAAGGGTGACAGGTCTTGAGGGACACCACCAGAAGAGAAGCATAAGCTTCCAGAACCCCAGGGTTAATAATGCTAAGCAAGGAGCCCAGAGTGTAGTATGTAAGCTCTTCTATTCATACAACTTTACATACATATTTATGGTCATACATAGTCTCCTAACTTCTCTCTTCAGCAACAGGATTGCATCTTCATTTGTCTACTAAGTATCTTCACACTGGTTTGCATTATAAATTGAACATCCTGGAGAATCACAAATTATAATTTCTCTACTTTCCCCCTTAAGCTAACCCTGCATTTCCTGCCAGGCCTTTCTCCCTTTCCTAGTATCCACGAAATCTCTGGGGTGTGGTGGGAGGGCGGGTACCATGAAAACCTAGTATCTCTTTTCACTCTGTAACATATTCCTCAAATAAAATCATCTATATTTGAAATATCCTCTCCTCTCAGAGCCCAGTGAAACTAATTCAGACAAAATCACCATCATTTGCCGAGATATTGTAACAGCCTCCTAACTATCCAGCTTCCTCACTCTTTCTGTATTCTGATTTATCGTCCAAATTTCCATTAGACTCATGATCAGAATACTTAAGAAAAGGCAAGCATGCACATTTAAGTGAGTACTTGCATAGGGAGTAAACACAGTGATCAGATTTATTTTAGGATGATGTCTCCTATCATAACTTTGTTTAGTGATGCTCACTAGTTCCTGGTGCTGCAAAATCAGGTCTAAGCAAGGTCTTCACACTGTGTCCAGAAGGGAAGGACCTTGTCCATTCACCATCTGTAGCCAATTCAGTCATCTCTCCCATACACATCACAAACACTACTCATTAGATATCTTTCTACTCACCAAATTTACCATATTTAATAATTCTTAAAATATCTTTATTGTTGAAATTTAAAATACACAGAGAAAAGCCTACGTATTCTAGTTGTAAAGCTCGATGAATTTCCTCAAAGTGAACACACTCATGTAACAAGCACCTAGATCAAGAAACAGAATAGTGTCAGCCTCCTAGGAACCCTCGTGACCCCTTCTAGTCACCCTCTCAATAACCGTCCTGTCTCAATAAACTACCATCCTGTCTTCTAATACCACAGATTAATTTTGCCTGTTAGAATCAGGCAGTATATATTCTTTTCTATCTGCCTTCCTTTTTTTTTCTATCTACCTTTCTTGATTCAACTTTGTGTCTGTTTGTTGAAGGAATGAATGAATGGTTTGATTTGTCCACAAGCATTAGCTTACTAAACTGACTTTCTGTTATGTGTTAAGCGCTGTGCTAGGAAATTACATATAGCAAAAAAAAAACCTCACAAAAGGCAGGAATGCCCTAAAGGAATGTGCTTATTTGTTCCAATATGAATGTATACAATTCCACCAATCAGCTTCTGATAATTATTATTAATGATAAGAATAGTTGCTATCATTTATTGACCATGTGCCAGACACTGAGAAAGAATGTTTCCTAAACTCCTCACAATAAGGAGCCGAGTCTCAGGTTGAATAATTTGCTACAAGCCAAACATCTGGTAGGTAAAGGATCCCAATCTCAGCTCAGCCCTGATTCTCAAGGCCACTTGCTAGCAGACAGTTTGTGAAACCTTTCCAAACTGTTAGGCAAGACGTGTATTATCTGATAGACCAGGGCCCAAATGAAAAGGGTTTTTCTCTAGATATGACTTAGTCCAAACACAAAATAGCAGCTTGGTCCCCACCTCTGAGCAATGTTTTCACTAACTGTCATTCCACATAGCGTCATATTGTTTTGTACAAAGCTTCTCTGAAATGACAGCAAAGTGAAACGACAACCACGTGCCACAATCCCACCTTTCTCTGTGGTTCCTGGAGATCCCTTCATCACTGTGCTGGGGTTAAATCTGCCTTGACATACTCCATTTTTTCCCATTTTTTGCCATGTCCCTTGTTTTTTGACACTTCAGAGTCTTGAGTTTATTTTCTTATAAAATAATAATGAAAGTCAGAAATTAACATGTTTGTCTTTTATAAATGCTCTCTACACATATTGCTTATTCAATCTTCTAACCCTGTGAGATACTTTTTCATTTTCTGATGAGGAAGTTGGGGCTCAGGGAGGCCAAGTAACTTTCATGAGGTCATGAAGCTAGATGGTAGATCTGGGATTGACATCCGAGGTGGCCTAAAGACATTGCTTCATGTAAGAACAAGCGATTCTGGCACTTCGTGCCTATTAGATACTTGGTCATCAAGATAATTTGAAGCCCAGTTTTTCTGTCCCCTCCCTCTAACCTCATCTCCCTCTAAAGAAGATGCAGTGAGGTCACCCACTAAAAGTAGTAGTCTTCAAATCAATCCAGCCAGGCCTCTGCTTCCATCACTCCCAGTTTTTCCAACATTTCCACACAGGTTGTGGCTCATCCTCCAGATGTGCAATGGACAAGTTACCTGTACCCCTGCACCCAAGACTCAAGAATGCTGCAGTGTCTGATACAAGAGAGGCTGCATCCTCTTCCTCCTGTTCTAATGCTGCAGGGTGACAGGAAGTTCACCAAAATGTTGTGTCCTTGTCTTGTAAAAAAAAATAAACAAATACTATAATACTAACCTCACAGAGTGGTGTGAACGTGGGAAAGACTGTAAACCATTGAGCATATAGTAGGCATTTATGAAAATGTAATAGTAAGCAGACATACCCTAGGATTTCCATCCATTATCTCATGAATTCTCCCTCCTTACAAAGCCTGTGAGTGGCATCATTCTCTTTCTATAGATGAGGAAATAGAGCCTGAGAGGTGAGGAAAACTGTCAATGACCACAATAAGAGTAAGCAGAAGATGCTGACTTCAAGCACAGTTCATTTGACTCCAAAGCTCATGCATCTGTTCATTTCTCATTCTCATCTCTAAACTATTAAAAGATAATATTTGTCTCTTGTGATCATTATGAAGATTAAATGAGAATACATGCAAAGCACTTAGGACAGTGCCTGGCACATAATAAGTACTTAACAAATATCAGCTATTTTTTGAGTATTTACAGCTTTATGAGGAGGGTATCATTATCATTTCCATTGCATATAGGAAAACTGAGGTACCAAGTTGTTGGATATCTTGCCTAAGATCATGAAGTGAGAAAGTGGATGAGCCAGTGTTCAATCTAAGCAGTCTGACTCCAGAGCCCAGATTCTTCAGCACTGTGTTATGTTGCTTCTTTCTGCCAGCTATGATAATTATTAATATTATTAATGCTGCAAATTTTCATCCCCAAGGAAGGTGAAATAGAATTATAGATTTTATGTGATCTGTTCATTTCCCACCCTGCATCCTCCCTGACCACTTCTATATACATCAATCTTTGAACTTCCCCATAGAAATGTTCTAAGATTATATGGGGTCCATGTGCTTATTGATCATCCCTATGTTGCATACTGTGAGTTTAATTATAGGCTCATGGTTTAAGAAGAACTTACTCCTAAAGAAGTAATTTCCTGAAAGTACCAAGAAGAAATGTGATAAAACTATATCTGGAAAGAAAAACAATGAGAGAAAGAGAGAAACAGAGGAAAGGAGGGAGAGACAGAGGGACAGAGAGAATCACTGCAGAGCAGAGCCTTCCAAGGACGTAGGAAAAATTAAACCACACTCTCTGCCCCTGTACCATCTTACTCATCCAGGTTCCAGAAGATTGTGAATAATGTACAGACTGTGTCTTTCTCTAATCAGGGAATTCAGTCCCAAAATCATTAGTGGCCAAACTATGAGTCACCAAAAAAGAAATGACCTAACTTAGTGAAGTTTGGAGACCCTTTTCTCACAAGATTTCTATTGTAACCAGGCATCAGTCTCTAGCACTCAAGGGGACATAAGGCTTTAAGCCTCTAGGTTTGCCAGCTGAGTCCTGAGACCGAAGCCCGAGGCCTGGGGATAAGAGAGAGGTTACTGAAAAATAGACCCCAGCACTGCAGCTTTAGCCTAGCAAAGACTGGAGCTGAGGACCCATGTTTCCTCCAAGCCCATGATGCTGTTATGCTTTAGCCAGAATTAGCTCTAATTCTGCACTGCTCAGAAATAAGCTTAGCATAAACCTGTCTAGGCTGGATACCTATGACTGGGCCATCACAAACTGTCTGCAGTGTCTCCAGCTCCCCAAAAACAACTCAGACGCCTTCTACTTCCAGCTGCTTTCTAGCTGTTTAAAGCTTTAATTATGTTCTAGGGATGAATGGGGCATGTATGGAGAAGTTAGGTGCTGCCCAGAGGTAGAAACGCTGATGTAGGCCAGTGGTGCATGGCCTCAGTGTGCAGTCTCTTCACTGTGGGCCCCGGCTTTGACACTCTAGTTCCAGCACTCACCATAACTCCAGAGCTTGTATCTCCTCTCATCTATCCCTCTGTTTGTGAAAAGCATTTCTTGCTGTTTCAATAAAGACCAGTACTTTATAATCCTCCTGATAGAGGTAGGGAAATAACAGGTCTGCTGGGATCTGGGTGCAAATCCAAGAGATTTTCATAGTTAAACTTCCTGAACCTCCTGAGTGCTAAGCCAGGGAGCTCTGGGACTTGAAAGGAAGCATCGGGCAGTACATCCTGATAATTTTTCATAGAGGACACTGGAAGAATACTGAGGTGCCCTGTACTGAGCACCTGCTCTTCTCAAAGAGCCAGCCCCACAAATTGCCTGATGACAGATGGAGGCAGATGGGGACCAAGAGGATGGTTAGAGAGTGGGACATACTCTGTCCTTCTAGAACAACAAAGGCAGTGTGGAATTTCCATTTCTAGAGAGAATGAGCCTAAGCTCTTTCTAAATTCAGCCAAAGAGAAATCAGTAGCCAAAGAAGTGTGCGTGCGTGCTTTTACTATGGGGATTATGTCAGAGAGGAGAAAAGAAGTTCTCAACCTAACTTATGCCTGTGCCTAGGGGATGAAGATGGTTGAAAATAAACATATAACCATGAAGCAATCTCTCTCTCTCTCCCCCGCCCCTCTCTTTCTCTCTCTGAGTTCAGCATCTCTGAGCTAAAATCTATTTTAACCTTTTAATCTTTCTCATTCCATCAAAATTGTTCTATGTAGAGATATTGCTTTAAGTGTGTATACTTATGTTTAAGAGACCAGGCGTGAAGGGAAGTAATAAATCAAACCCCTAGTGTACATGTGTGAAGTATTTAAGGACTATAAACTAAAATTGTTCCAACAAGAAAGACAGTTATCCCTCAGTATCTGTGGGGAATTGGTTCCAGGATCCCACCAGATACTAAAATTCATTCAAGTACCTTATATTAAATATTGCAGTATTTGCATATATAATCTACACACATCCTTCTAGATACTTTAAATCATCTCTGGATTACTTATAATACTAATACAATGTAAATCCTTAAAAAAAAAAATGAAAAGAACACATGCACCCACCCCATATCAGTCCCATCCATCAAGCATGATATAGAAGAGCTGTGATCTATTTCTAGATTTATCATATATCAACTGTGATAATGAGCAAATTATTTTAACTCCTTAAGCTTTTTATGTTTCACTTATAAAATGGAAATAATGGTTATTTCATGGAATCACTGTTATAATTATATTAGAATATGAAGGCTCTCAGAAAAGGACTTGGCACATCACAGAAGCTCCACACATACTCCCTTTCCTTTCCAATAGGAAATTGAGGCTTCGGTAATGTCTGGACTCCTCTACATTGCCATCCACATGTCATACTTTCCCCACCTTTCATAGTCAGAGTTTTGGGGTTTTTTAAATAAACTTTTTATTTGGGGATGTATTTAGATTTACAGAAAAGCTATGAAGATAGTATAAAGAGTTTCTGTATATGTTTCACCTAGTGTCCTTAATGTAAACATCTTACATAAACATGGTACATTTGTCAAAACTAAGGGATCACTAATGGTACAATTACTATTAACTGAAGTCCAGATTTTATTTGTATTTCACCAGTTTTTCCACTAGTGTTTGTTTGCCATTCCAGGATCTAATGCAGGGTACCGTACTGCAATTAGTTATCATATCTCCTTAGTCTCTTCTGGTCTCTATATATTCCTTCTCCATCTTCATTGCCAGAGGTTAATCCCTCAACGCTAGGTTTCCCAGGCTCCCTAATGATCTGGTTTCTAACTGGGTTTAGGCATTGTAAATATTGGAGGAAGATTAACCAGGTCCTCTAGATGAGCCTAGGGTAAAATTAAATTAGTGACTTTTATTCAATAGGCAATGAGAGTAAGAAAAAACAAAAAGAATGGCACTCAGTTGGGGAAAAGGGAAGTGAGGCAAGAAAAAATGTAAAACAATGCAATGCATTATTACACTGGATAATGATTTACAATGACTGTCAGAATGACATAGCAGATCCCTCAGCCAGTGCGTTTGCTCATCAGAACTACAAGGAGGAATTTCACCTTGAGTTGTCCAGGGGAGAGAGAGGAGATTTTATTTGTCTCATTCTCTCTTATCTCCCATTTCTCATTAGTCAATGTTCACCTCACGGAGAACTAACTCCCTGCACTTTTTGCTTATGTCATTTGCTTGTGATGGCTGCTCAGAAATCTAGATCGCACATCCTACAGTGTGGTGTTTTCTGAGTGTCTGCAAATTCACATACAGGTCTGGCCTTCCTTTGATTTTTTTCACTCAGTTTTCAATTTGCTTTCTGGGACTAGGTTCCTGAAATCAAATCCGAGTACAGTGGCACAATCTGGACACTAGATGTCGCCTGATAGTCTTTCACCAAGCAAATTATCTTAAAAATGGGATTGGAAATTTCAAAAAAGATGAAGTGGTTTTGTTCCTGGAGAATGGGGAATCTCTCCCGGCTCCAGGTTCTAAATGTCTCGAACAAAGAATTGAGCAAGACACCGAAATATAGCAGAAAAGAAAAGCTTTATTAGAAGGGAAAGTACACTTCCAAACATGGAAGCGGAGCTGAGCAAAAGAAGCATGGCTCTAAAGG
>NW_011889092.1:2569521-2596974 GCF_000151845.1 Pteropus vampyrus | reverse complement strand
GGTAACAAAGCCTTTGGGGTTTTTATCCTTATTTGCTGTGGGTGGTTACTTTTCTTAGAGGGGTGGGCTTCCTTGATTGACAATTAAGATTGACAGAACTCAGTGATTCATCATTTGCTTTCTGCGCATGTTTGTTCCCGGAATTCAGTCTGTTATAATGATATTAATGAACTTCCGGGCATATGCATCAAATTATAATGATGGTATAATGAGGCTCAGGTGAGTTGAAAGTTGTTGGGCTCTTCATTGTGCAGGTGCCTAGTGACTGGCTTAAACTGGTATCCAATTCTCTGCTTACTTATTTCTTTGTATGAGTTACTTTTAGCCTAAAAATACCTTGTGGCTTGCTTAACTGTGGGCAGATTAGGACGGACCCTTTCTAGGATAGGATGACCTCAGTGTCTTTGCAGGCAGACCCAAAACCCCCTAACTTTCCTGCCTAACTCTTTTCTAAGAGCCATGAACCCCCTTATTATTACTATGGATGTTGAAGGATGGGAGGTCTCTTTCTGTATCTGCTTCATGCTGAGAAGGGTTGTTGTCCCTGCCTATTGGAGTTTCATGGAGCTCTTTCACTTTCTGCCTCAGTCAGGGCGGGGTCTTGGGTCTCTGGCTGAAGTGCCTAGACAAGGAAAAGAAGATATAAACTTGTTATTTAAATCATATATCTATTAATTTCTATTATTGATTTGCAAATTAAGCAAGTAAAGGGAACAGGCTTGGTCAATATATTTCTTAACGAGTAAAAAAGACCTTTAGCCTAAAGTCCCCTCCCCTCTTAGATTCTAAGGGCCTCTCTGGCCTAACACCATTTCTGCTAACAATGGGCTGATGACCCTTATCAATAGCCAGAAGATCTGAGTTGCCAGTTTTCAAGGCAATTATCAGGATTTGAGGAAGAAGGCCTTTTTGCTAAAGAAAGGAGGGAAGAAAACTAGGTTTACTAAAAAGATTAAGACCTCTGCAAGAGATATCCTATGTCATTTCCTACTAAAAGATTAAGAATTTTACAAGTGATGTCCCATATCAGTTTTAGGTTTCTTAAATCTGTATAAAACACCAAGCAAAGTTTAACTGACATTTTACTTTAAGTTATACAGAGACAATAAAGAAAAAGAAAATCTGAGTTGGAAAGAACTGAGAATCCTTCTAGCCTTCCTCCTTTTCTCTTTCCTCCTCTGCAGCCATGACCATATCCCTATCAGCTGCCCCTAAAGCCTCTGCTTGAACTGACAGGGCAGCCTCTTATGTTCTGGCTGCCATTAAAATGAGGGTTTTCCCTGGCCCTTTAATTATCAGGCAGCTATGCTTACTATATCACAACAAGCAAGTCACGTTACTCCATTCTGCCTTGTATGGCTTCAATAATAAAACCTAACATAGCAGCATTATTCACAATAGCCAAAAGGTGGAAGCCACCCAAGTGTCCATTGACAGATGAATGTATAAACACAATGTATATACATAATGGAAATTATCCAGCCTCAAAAAGGAAGGAAATTCTGTCACATGCTACAACATGGATGAACCTTGAGGACATTATGCTTAGTGAAATAAGTCATACAAAAGGACAAATACTGTGCAATTCCACTTACATAAGGCACCTAGAACAGTCAAATTCATAGAGACAGAAAATAGAATGGTGATTGCCAGAGCCTGAGGGAGGTGGGAATGGGGAATCATTGTTTAATGGGTACCGTTTCAGTTTGACAAGATGAAACAAGTTCTATGGATGGATGGTAGATAGTTGCACAATATGAATGCATTTAACACCACTGATATACACACTTAAAAATGGTTAGGATGGTAAATTTTACGTCATGTGTATTACACCACAATTTTTAAAATAAAAATAATAATAAATAACCCGAGAAAATCTCGTTTGGTGACAAGAGCACAATTGGTACTCAGTAATTGTCAATTCTCTTCTTATCACACAACTGGTGTGACAACAGCCTTGGGGGAATGTAGAATAAATCTCTTACATCCTACTCCAGTCTTCGGAAAGGAACTTTTGTTGGAAGTAGGAAGCAGATGGTGGCATCATCCAAACCTCCTGAAGAGCAGCTCCCACAAGTGGGCACAGCATGTTGGTGTGGAGTGATGACCTGTGCATCTAGTAGATACGATATTTTACTATGTTAGATAATGATGACATGGGAAGGAACACAAAGCAAAGACTACAGGCGGTGGAACTTCCACTCAGTCCCAAGCAGCACTAGCCTGGGGCAACATCAGCTTCAGAAACCTGCGGACCCCTCAACTCCGCCTTCTCTCCTCCCACTTTCTGTTCCGGAGTCCTGTCCCGCCCCGCCGCTTCAGTTTCCTCTCCTCCTCTTGCTCCTCCTACTCCCTCCTCTTTGCCCGCCCACCTTTCAGACTTCCCTCTTATAGGAAATCGAAAGTGAAATAGAAAACTGGCGGCCATCTGCTGAGGCCCCCGGAAAGGTGAGTGAACCTGGCTGGACCGAGGTACCCCTGCCCCCGCTGACAAGCCTCTTCTAACAGTATCCACGCCTAGAGCCTTCAGTCTGTTCTCCTTTCTCCGCAGCCGGGCTCATTCAGCCTAAGCCCAGCAGTTCTCCCCGAGCTGGCCGGTCTGCCTAGGAGGAGGCCGGGCTGTGAATGTGACTTCCAAGTCACCTGGAAGGAGCTAGGGCTTCCCTACTGCTGGCACCTACCGGAGCTGGGATGAGGGGCCAAATGAAGCTGGTTGAACCAGAACAGAAACCTAGCTGGGAGGGTGGTTCAGAGGAGCCCGGTGTGGGGTAGATCTGCAGTCTTTGAGACTCCCATCGCCAGAAGTCCCATTCTGGAGGAGAGAGGGAGCAGAGTTGTTTAGGATGTTAGAGATTTATGGGTCTATGCCCTGGTGGAAATGAAGATAACAGGTTCAGGGGTAGCTGAGAGAAGAGCCCAGGGAGTGCTGACTACTTGGTTACAGTGTGTGTGTGTTGTGTGTGAGAACATATACATACATAGACAGATATGTATACGTATATGCACCTACAAATATATGCATACAGGTATACATATATGTTTATAAGGATATAAATATTCTTATGTATATATTCATATTATAGTGAACCGATGGCCTGAGATGGGAGACGGTGGACGGGAAAAGCCTGGGCACTGAGGGTTTAAGCAGAAATGGACATGATGAAAGTGGAATTCTAAACAGCTTTCTCTCTGAGGTTCCCAACAATTTTCACTATCTCTTTTGGGGATTCAGTTCCCCTTCTGTGTGACTGAATCGAGGGTCCACGTTGTGGAGGAGAAACTCTGGTTGTTTAGGTTAATGTTCTTGTCCTGTCATGTTTTAGCTCCCTCCAATTCACTCTCCCTCATGTTTCCCTTTGAATTATTCTGTTTTTCTCATACGACCTTTCTGTCTCCCTTCCTTTTCTCCTCTCTTCACTTACTAGGTCACCACAAGGTCTCCACAGTGCTGCCGAATAGGAACATTCCCCCTAATGGCCTCAGCAACGCCCTTGGCAATGATGTGGGAGGAGGTCACATGTCCTATCTGCCTAGATCCCACAGTGGAGCCTGTGAGCATCGAATGTGGCCACAGCTTCTGCCACGAGTGCATCTCTCAGGTTGGGAAAGATGGAGGCAACTACTGTCCTGTGTGCCGGAAAAAATTCCTGTGCAGGAACTTCCGGCCCAATCGCCAGCTAGCCAACCTGGTGAACAACCTAAAACAAATCAGCCAGAATGCCAAGGAAGGCACACAGAGGGAGCAATGTGAGGTGCATGGAGAGAAACTTCACTTATTCTGTGAGAAAGATGGGAAGACCCTTTGTTGGGTATGTTCCCAGTCTCGGAAACACCGTGACCACCCCATGGTCCCTATTGAGGAGGCAGCTCGGGAGTACCAGGTGAGGCCTTGGCACGTAGGCATGAACAGGTAGAAAGGAGATGAGGCCCTGATGAGTACTTTGTTCCCTATAGCTGGAGATGGGAGAGAGTCACCTTTGGAGGTGAGGGATTGGAGAAAGGAAGGGTGTTCCCCACCTTTTATCTCTAATTTAAGGTTCAACATAACCTTCTCATTCCCCAGGAGCAGAGGAGATGCTGTGGGAAAACGGTGCAAGGATCATGTTTCCTTGTGGCTTCCTGGTTGATTAGGAATGAGTAGTGCCCCTACTCCTGCCACCCCAGCAGAGCGGCTCTATTTCATAAGAAACATGAGGCTTTTTCCAAAGTCTTCCCATCCACAGAATTCCTACCCCAATCAGACTCTAGTCCTCCCTCCTCCTCTGCACTCAGGCTTTTCTAAAAACCAGTATGATCTTCTCCCACCTCACCCCACCCCACCCTACTTCCTGGTCTGGTTGGGCATTAACCTGCTATCTTTCTCTGCAGGAGAAGCTCCAGATGACATTACAGAAACTGAGAAAAGAGCAAGAGTTAGCTGAGAAGTTGGAAGTGGACGTTGCCACGAAGAGAACAGCCTGGAAGGCAAGAGTCACATCCCAAAGAGAATTTTAGATCAGAAGCCTAGGCAGGGTACCGGTCCTGGCCTCAAGAAAGCCCTAACACAGCTATGCCTGTCTGAGGAGTGATAGTGTCAGCCTATCTCACTCTTCAAAAATCAGCAGTCCTCTAGGTCTCCTTATAAAGGGGCATAAAAAGTATGGAGCTCAAAGAGTGCTCCCAATCAGACAGAAGATTGAGAAACTTGTGAGATATAAACCTAAAAGCAGCAAATGAACAGGACAAACAAGCAAAGACTCATGGACATGGACAATAGACCAGAGGGGAGGGGGGAGCTAGATTGGGTAAAAGGGGTCAAATATGTGGTGACAGAAAGAAATTAACTAGGCGGTGAACACACAATGCAATATATATATATATACACCTTACTGTTGATTTGTACACCTGAAACTTACTGGATTTCGTTAAGCAATGCCACCATAATAAATTGAAAAGAAGACAGAGAGAAGGTGCTGAGGGACATGCCATACCCTCAAGTTCTTGTTTCTTGAGCAGAGTCTTAGGAGATGCCCACACCATGGTGTCTGGGACAGAGGTATCCCAGGAGAGGTGGCCAGTGGCTAGGCCTGTCAGGAAGTGACAAAAGCTCTGAGGAACAGACATAAGAGAGCCACCAAAGCCTGAGGTAGGAAAACTAGTCTGACTAGGTGGTTGCTTGACCATGTCCAGATCACTGGTTCAAAGTAGAATGGAGAATTAAAGCTTGTTCTGCACTGGTGAATTGGAAGTGGGGCAGGTCTAGGATGGAGAGGAGTGGCAGGAACTCATGACCTATAGGTCCCAGAAGAGGAAGATTTGGAACCAGAAAAGGGCGAACCAGTCTGTGGCAGCAAAAGGGGTCATCTGTGTCATCATGTGACCCTCCAAACACTAACATGAGAGGGCAAGCAAAGAGTTATCACAAAGACCTTCTTTCCCCAGGACTTAAGAATGATGACGTGAGCCTGTCTTTGTGAGGTTGTTCAGGGGGGATGGGTGTTACCACCATCTCAGTAATTCACTGAAATATGAAGACAAAAGGATACATTTGGTGACTAGGTTTTGAAAGGGGTTGAAAGTCTCTGATAACATGTGCTGATGCATCTGTGGTTGTAGGGCAGTTACAAAGCACACCCCTACCAATCCCATTCTCCTCTTAGTTCTAGAAGCCTTCCCCACCAACTTCCCTAGCAAAATTGTGTGTGTGTGTGTATTCCCAGAAAGAGCCAGAGTGTTGAGTCTACAGAGAATAGAAGTAGGTGTGGATACTTCCATTCCCAAAGCTTGGGAGATTTTGATAAAAACCATCTCTCTCTTTTCATTGACACCAAAGAGGAAGGTGGAGACACAGAAATTGAGGATTCACACAGAGTTTGAGCAGCAGAAAAACTTCCTGGCTGAAGAGGAACAGAGGCAACTGCAGAAGCTGGAGGAAGATGAGAGAGAACAACTGAGAATCCTGGGGGAGACAGAGGTGGATCTGGGCCAGCGCAACCAGGTCTTGCAGGAGCTGATCTCAGAGTTGGAGAGGAGGAGTCGGGGCTCAGCGCTGGAACTGCTGCAGGTGAGACAGGGAAGAGGCTCACACTCTGAATTCAGGGAGGAATTTTAAAAAGCTAGAGCACTCTAGGGCTACCAATCAGATCAAGTGGAAACCCAGTCCCTTGAATTTTCTTAAATAAACTAGAATTTGGACACATGAGTGGTTTGCATTCAAGGCATGGAAAGGTACAGATTTAAGAGACAATATTCCATGCAGCAGTTTTTTTAAATGAACACCCCCCATAAGTGCCTACTCTAACATGTACCAGGTTCAGGACCTTGAGAAAGATCCGTAATCTTTCTGAGCATCAAGTTTCTCATATGGTAAATGGATATTGTAATATTACATATCTCAAAGAATTTTCATTTGGATTCAATGAGAGAATCCACTAAGGCTCTTCGATGATTGTCTAGCCATGGGAAGATTTTCATAAATAACTGAAAATTAAGAGACAGTAGCTCAGCCCAGCCCTGTAACCAAGTCTTTCATAACTCTAGGTTAAGTCATTTTTCCTGTCATAGATCTAATTTCTCCATTTGTAAAACAAGGGGGAGGGAGTGGAGTAAGTGACAAGGATTTCCCCAAACTTTAGTCATAAATGTATCATCTTTATACTCTTTGCTACTTCTGTGAACTACTTAAGTGATGTAACATGTCATTTTTCTTTAAAATTCCCTCTTTTACCAGAATAAATTTAGCTTAAAAGGAAATTGGTCCTAACCAAGGTAGCCAAGAAATCATGTGTTGATGTGTTACTGATATTTTTTCCTAATTTATTTCATAACAGTGATAATAATAACTACATATTCAGTAGCACATATTACATGCCAAGCATTTAATCCCTTGTGTCAGTGTGATGAAGTGGGTGCTACTATTATCCCCATTTCAAAGATGAGAAAACTAAGGTACAGAGTTGTTAAGAGACTTAGTGAGAAACTAAAGATAAATAACTTGACAAAGTTCATCCAAATAGTAAGAGAAGTAAGATTAAAATAAGTACATAACTTTTTTTTAATTCACCAATGTGTATTCTACTTTAAATGATCTCACATCCACCAATGATATGTTTGTCTCACTTTTAGACACTAGGGAATAGATGGTCTCAAAAGTCCCTTCTACTGTAACATTCTACAGTTCTAGTACCACACCTTTTCACTGTCTCTCATTCAGATGTGGTCATGTAGCCATTTCTTTCTGGTTTGTGAAAAAATTTAAAAAAAAAAAAGCTGACTTGATTGGCTTCACTTGGCAAGCTCTCATCTTCCCGTTATCTTGCTTCAGCCCAACATTGAGCCAGGCATCTAATGCACTTTTGACTGGGCCTAGAAGCCTGCCAGTCCCCAGATAAGGGCTCCCAACCCCTGCAACAGAATATTCTTGGGTGATTTTATTTCACCTACATTAACTACAGCACAGGACAGAACTTTAATCAGCCTTTTCTCTCCAAACAAATGAGACAGAACAGTTTCTTTGCATCCTGATTTGTTTATTTCCCTATGACTGTCTCTTGCCCCTTTCCACTCTTCCCAAGAATCTGGTCTTTCTAATTTGTTTTCTGAATCAGAGTATTTAAACTGATCATCCTTCTCTTAGCTATAGGTCAAACATAGGCTTCTGGTTATTCTAAAAGCGTCCATATATCACTTCTGCTCCAGGTTGGTCAGAAGTGTCTTTTGAGCCATAGCCCAGAGGAATGGCACAGAGCAGTGTGGACCTCAGGGTCCTGTGGACATTTCATCACCCACAGGACTGAAGTCTCAGTGGTAAACCAGTGATTCTAGAAATTACTCTCTGTCTCTTTTCTCCTCAGGAGGTGAAAAGTGTCCTGGAAAGGTAAGGAGAGGTTTTCTTTGTTAGGGGAGAGGGTGGAAGGAAGCATATATACCTGTGAAAAAAAATTATTGAGTTAGAAAAACATGCACTTTCCCCATCCTCCTCTCTATTCTCAAAGATCCAGTCCTCCATAAAATATTTTCTGGTCTCAGAAGTCTAATCAATGGACATCTCAATTGGTGAGTTGCCCAAGGTAACTAAACTGTAGCATCACCAAATGAAGCCCTGACAAACAAGGAAATTCTGAGAAGTTCTGAATCTACAGCCTGCTGGGGCTCCTTTTTTTAAAAAAAAAAAAAAATGCAAGACTCCTGAGGAAATGATTCAGTGTATATCAGTACCCTGCCTGTAAAATGAAATAGAATGTACTTGTGTGATGACCTCAGGCTCAGAGTGGAGATACAGGTTATCCACATGCTGTAGAGGCCCATGTAACCAGGATGGCCTGGATAGGAACTAAATCCTGCCTTCTTTTGCCTCCCACCCCCAGGGATCCTAACACAAGATGTTTGTAAATTATCAGCCATCCACAAGGGAGGTTATAGCATGGGGGTGGGTAGGGGGACAGGAGTTGGAGATGGAGTCTCTAATTCTGTTTCTCCCAGGAGTGAGTCCTGGAATATGAAAGAGCTGAACATCACCTCCCCAGACCTGAGGAGTGTGTGCCATGTGCCAGGGCTGAAGAGGATGCTGAGGACATGTGGAGGTGAGGAGAGTGCCAGGAGTGTGGGACTGGGCTGCTGAGCAGCAGAATAGGATAACAAGAGTGCAGAGTATGTCCCAGGGTCCAGGAGAGATGTCAGGTTGGATGGAATAGATGAACAGGGATGGAGCTAGGGAAGGTGGTTCCCTCAAAAGTCAGGGCAAGGGCTAGAGGGTCGCTTCCTCACACAGTGAGACTGAGGGTCACCGCCTGGTCCTCACCCCACCCCCTCCAGACACAGGGTTAGTGACTCCCCACATCTCCCAGCCTGACTGTCCTCTCTCTGCAGTACACATTACTCTGGATCCACACACAGCCAATCCGTTGCTCATCCTTTCAGAGGATCGGAAACAAGCGAAGCTTGGAGACACCCAGCAAGAGATGCCTGAAAATGAGGAGAGATTTGATACTTATCCCATAGTCCTGGGTGCCCAGTGCTTCGAATCTGGAAAATTTTACTGGGAGGTAGATGTGACAGGAAAGGAAGCCTGGGACCTGGGAGTTTGTGAAGACTCTGTGAAGAGAAAGGGGCATTTTTTGCTCAGCCCCCAAAATGGCTTCTGGACAATTTGGCTGTGGAACAAACAAAAATATGAGGCTGGCACCTGCCCCCAGACTCCCCTCTACCTTCCTGTGCCTCCATCCCAAATTGGGATCTTCCTGGACTATGACGCCCACACTGTCTCCTTCTATAATATCACTGACCATGGCTCCCTCATCTACACCTTCTCTGAATGTGCCTTCACTGGACCCCTCCGGCCCTTCTTCAATCTTGGATTCAATGATGGAGGAAGAAATTCCGCCCCTCTGACCCTCTGCCCACTGAGGATGGGGTGGTAGGGGTCCACTGACTATTGATGTCTCTCTCTGGATACTGTTAACTCCCCCACCCTCATTGGTACCTCTTCTCAGCCACTAACCCTGCTTTATTTTCCCATGAACTAAACCACCTCTGCCTCTGTAGAGGTGTCAGGATACCAACGAGCAGACTGGCAAGGAGGTCACTGAAAGTCTGTGTCAAATGACCTTCAATATCAATATTTCTGCCCCAGATTGCTTTATGATTTCCTCCATGAAAGAAACTATATTTGGTCCAGACTCATCTGGATCAACCAAAACATGTTTCTGCCTTCTTTATGTGAATCAAGTTTTGTTTTTTTCTCTCCACACATAGGACTGGTCAGATCTCTATTATATATCTTACATGGTTTATGAAAAATCTTCCTACATAAATTAGGCCTCAATCTATCTTATTCATTCAAGCCTTGTTCTCATACACATCTGGGATAATCTTCCCAACATACACAGATCTCAGCGTTAAGTGGCTCCACCCTGCTGGTAGAAAAGAGCCACACTCATTAAAGGAAGGCTGAATTATGCATGCTTTAGATTGCCAAGTTAAATATCCAGCCTGCTGTGCTTCCCCATTCCTACCTTTATCTCCCAACCACATCTTGTTGATAATAGAGTTGGTTAAAGGGCATATCAACCTAAATAGAATGTATGATGGTTTTTTGATATATCAATTTAACTAGGCTATAAGTCCATAGTTTTTTAATCAAACACTAGAGGTTGCTGTGAAGGTATTTTGTAGATGTCATTAAAGGCCATAATCATTTGACTTTAAGGGAGATTATCTTCAGTAAACTGGGTGGGCCTAATTCAATCAGGTGAAAGACCTTAAGGGTAGAATTAAGGCTTCCCTAAAGAAGATATTCCATCTATGAATGGAGTTCCAGCTTGCGATTCCTGAGAACCTGCCCTGTGCATTAAGGACTTGCCTTACCAGCACCCATAAATGCCTAAGTGAATTCCTTGCAATAAATCTCAAAATTCATCTCTTACTAGCCCTGTTTCTCCAATTGAACCTTGACTGGTATGAAAGTCAGGAGCGAGATAACAGCACGCCTGTTGACAACGAACACTTTCTTGAGTTTAAGCTTTTAAGGTTGGAACAAATGAAGCTCTACACCTGAGCGATAGTAGGCTATGAGGAAAAGTTAAATGGAGCTATGGAAACATGGAGAGCTTCCTAGAAATTCAGAAAAGATGTTCTAAAGGTGCCTGCCCGAGTTGACCATGAAGAATAAGTAAGAGTTTGCCGAGTCAAGTCATCTGAGGAGGGAAAAACAAGAGTAAAATCACAGAGATCTTAAAATAGTTTGGAGGAAAATTGTAATGATTCAGGGTTACCATAGCAAAGAGGACATGGTACAAAATGCTAGGAAATAATGTCAGGCAGTGAAATAACAGCCAAACCATTAAGGGCTTTGAGTACTAGTCTAAGGAGTTTAGAATTTATGCTGAAGCAGTAAAAGCAACTGAAGGATTTGTAGTGAGAGAATGACATGGTAAAGTTAGCATTTTAGTTACCTCTCTCTTGCTCTGTCATGTAAGATGAATAGGAAAGGGAGGAAGCAGGTTGGAGAATGGAGACAGGTCAGTTAGGAGGTTTTCTGTGCCAGGGGCTGTGTGTGCATTATCTCAGTCACCATGGTGTGAGATAACTATTTTTCTCTTTTTCCTGATAGGAGAGCAAACAGCTTAGAAGTTTAACTAGGTCTCCTGCTAAGGTCACCTGGCTGGTAAATGGTGGTGCTAGAATTGAGATACAACATTCTTCAAATCACCATGTTTCCCTACTCCTCCTTGCCCCCTTCATCAGGTGATGTAATGTGGTCTGTGTGGTGATTCCTAACTCCTGACTCAAAGACTAAAATAAAAAATCTGTTGTTTATTCCCTTAACCTCCCCACCCTCATTCTGCCACCTACAATTTTATTTATATTTTAATCATCTTTTCCTTCTTCCTCCTATTCAAGGCTTAGCCCTCCATAAGTGCACTGGACCTCAATCTTCTCTTTAACTACCTCTTCCCATTAATCTGTCACTCTAGAATTTCAGACTCTCCCTCTCTATTGGCTCCTTCTTCTTAGTGTGTATATATGTTCAGGTGTCTCTTGCCCCTTCATCTCTCCTTTTGCCACCCTCTTAATCTTTGCCCAAAGCTATTGTACACTAAAACTTTCTTCTCTAAAATAGTCTGTTATATCATGATTGCCAAATCCGTTACTTTTCATTTCTTATTATTAGTAATCTCCAATTTTTATTATTATACTCCTTTGTCTTGATAATTGCATTAAATACTGTTATTAATTATTTCTAATCATTGCACCAAACCTATGAAACTGAAAGTGTCACTAGTTCATGCATGAAGAAACTGACTAAGATAAATAATTGCCCAAAGTCAAATAACCTGTTAGTAGCTAAGCTGATACTTGAATCCAAGATTATTAGTGTCAAAGCTTTAAAAACTTCATCTTGTTATATCGATTACCTAAACCACCTTTCTTTGGCTTCCTCCCCATTCCACACTAATTCTCCTATTAATTCTACAACATCTAAGACATGTAAGACAATATAATATAGGGGAAATGATATAGGCTTTAGAATCAGACCTACCTGGATTCAGTTCCAGCTCTGCCTACTACAAATCCTTATATACGCAGACACACACAAACTTCCATTCAGATGTATATTTTCACACACATTTATTTATAAAGATACCAAACATATATTCATTCAGACAAATTTTGATGACAATTTATACACTAACACACATTTTCACAATTCACACAAACAGTGCTTCACTGTGAGCATGCACACACATATTTTAAACTTTCTCTCAGTTATATACCCACCCAACTCCACACACAGCCATTCCCTTAACCTCCCCACCCCAGTCAAACTCACTCTCACGGAGATAGGACTTATCTAAGTCATAAATTTACCTATCTTCATTCAGGGTACTGATACTCCTCTCATTAAATCGGTTTCCTCGGGGAGGTAGAGTTTCCCAAGGTTATTCCACTCATCTCTGCCTCCAGCTTTACAGTCCCCTTACCCATGCCAGAAAAGGGGACTCTCATAGAAATATTATTCATGGGACAATACCCCTGCTTCACCAGTTCCACTCTTGATTTGTCCAAACATAAGTCAGAGATATAAAATGTCAATGCTGGTTGGCACTTCATACTGGGGGTCAACAAACTGAAGCCTGCAGGCCAAATCCTGATTTCCACCTACTTTTGTAAATAAAATTTTATTGGAACACAGTCATTCCTAGTTATTTACATAATGTCTATAACAATTGCTTTCACGGGACAGAGATGAGTAGTTGCAACAGAGACTGTGTTCAAAGCTTTAAATATTTACTTTTGCCCTATACAAAAAAGTTTGCCAACTACTGCTTTAGAATAATCTTGTCATATAACTTATTATGTACAAAGGCCACAGAAGGAAAAGCAATTTTCCTAATGTCACAGAGGAAGTGAGTTAAAAAATTTCTTGCCTCTCATTCCTCTAATATTTCCACTATGCCACAAAGCTTCTGCAGAAACATTTGGTCTGTCCTCTCTGACTCCGAGCTCAAGAAATGGAGGATTCCAAATATAGCCTTTATTGGGTGACCAAATGATTAAGGCACTCCGTCATTGTTCCCTATATCTCTCATCAATAAACTTAGTGTTTCCTGTCTCCTTTATCCCCACACTCAATCACACCCCACCCCTCATGCCCAAGGGCCCACCAAGGCACCAAGCTAATCCTAGTCAGTAACAACCTACATCTCTCCTCACCTCAAACTGTCCATCACAGCCATCAGGAACCACAGACTGTAGCCATGCCCCTTCCTGGATGGTAGGGTGTTCCCACAACCAGACTTTGTATAATGGCCGGAGTACCATGCTGGAGGAAAAAATGCAAGGAAAATTATTCTATCTCTGAGTATCTTCGGGGACAATGGGCTTATGAGCCAACCTCATCACATTCTGGAAAAGGCAAAACTGGAGACAGTAAATAAATCAATGGTTTCTAGGAGTTAGGGGAAGAGCAAGGGAGACATAAACAGGGGGTACACAGGGGATTTTTAGGGCATTGACAATACTCTGTATTATAATGATGGATACATGTCATTATACATTTTTAAAAACCCATAGAACTTTACAACACAAAGAGTGTACCCTAATGTAAGCTATAGATTTTCATTAATAATAATGTATCAGTATCGGTTCTTTAATTGTAACAAATGTACCACACTAATTCAAGATGCAAATAATAGGGGAACTCTAAGTGAGGAAGGAGGGACGGGGGAAGGATGTATATGGGATCTCTCTGTACTTTCCACTCAATTTTTCTATAAACCTAAAACTGCTCTAAAAATATCTAATTTTTTCTATTTATTGGGGTAACATTGGTAAATACAATTATGTAATTTTCAGGTATACATTATAACTTGACATCTGTATATTCTGTTGTGTGTTTACCACTCAAAGTCTAGTTTCCTTCAGCTACCATATATTTGATCCCCTTTACCCACTTCACCCTGCCCCTACCCCCTATTTTGACCCTCTGTATCCCTTCTACATTTCCCCTCCTCCCCCACCCCCTACCCTCTGGTAACCACTAGTCTATAGTCCATGTCCGTGAGTCTCTGTTTATTTGTCCTGTTCATGAAAATATCTAATTTTTAAATGCAATCTTTGAAATAAAAAAAAATTAAAACTCAGTAGATTGGTTAAATAGCTTATTAGATAGAGCCAAAGAGATCATTAGACTTGAAGATAGATTAGAATAATGTATCCCAATGTGATACAAAGAAACAAAGACACAAAGTATTAAAGAGAGATTAAATGACTTGTATGATAAAGATAGACTATAGAACTTTTAAAAAGAATATCTTAAATTTATAAGATGCACAACTGGACTACACTTATCAGTTAGAATTCAAACATTATCAGATATAAAAGCAAAAAATTCAGTTTTCTGTGGTTTAAGGGACATCGACCCAAACCATATGGGCACAAAATACTTGGGAGTAAAGAATATAAAATGATTTACTAAGAAAACACTCACCAATGAAAAACACAGGAAAATATACTTAGGTAGCTATATTCATAATCAACTAAACAGTATATGGACAATATCAAAATTGTCAATTGTCATGTTTAGGAGATTACCTGTTCTAGAGCAAAAATACAAGAGTTATAAGAAACTGGTACATAATAATTATTTTGAGGAATTTAATACTTTTCCCAATAATTACTGAATCATTTTTTAATTGGCATATATATAGAAGGTTTGAACAGTACAACTAATAAGCTGTTGTATCTAGTATTTAATTAATACTACATATTAGAAAATTTGCACCATTTTTATTGCATAACAAGCATCTTATTTAATCTTACAGAAAGTTAATTTATCACATGTGTAGAAAGATGTAGTCATAAAAGACTGAAAAACATACTAAAATTTCACAATTATGCCTGTTTTCTGATATTGTCATTGAAGTTTGTTTTCTTTATTTTGTCTATTTCTGTTTATTAACATTAGTTCTTAGACAATTAAATATTTAAAAGTATACATAAAAAAACTAAAAGAAAATCTAAGAATAATAATCAAATCTGAGGTTGAAGAAAACAGTCTTAAGATTAAAACAATAAAACCTACAAAGGAAAGAAAAAGATGAATTTGAACATACTTTGTATAGCTCTTTAAGTAAAACAAAAGATAACCAAACCAATCAAAGAAAATTACGAAAATTATAACCTGAGAAAATATTTTCAATAAATATTAACACCTTAGGGAAGCTATATATCCTCTCTGTGCCTCAAATTACATGTCTAGGAAATGGAAATAATAGACACAATAATGAGTCTGATGTAGAAATAAGGTACGAAATAAGCTTTGCACAAGTTCAATAAATGGTCTTTACTATTAATCCACAAAGAAATACAATGCCCAATAAGCACAATAAAAATTGTTCAATGTGTCTATTAACTAAATTAACTCAAGTTAAAGGACAATAAGTTAATTTTACCCTATCATATAGCAAGTTTTTCTAAATAGACTACTTACTAAATGTTAGTAAGGATGCATATGTTTTGGCACTTTTATGTATTTATGACAAGTGTGAAAATTAATAATAACTTTTCTAGATGCAATTTTCCAGTGTGCCAGAGTAGCCTAAAATTTTCATTCCCCTGCCTTAGTAATTCTTCTTTAAAGCTAAAATCACACAAAGCTTAATACAGACACACACATGACAAATTCTACATATGAAAGTGTCCCTAGAAGAACACTTACATTATTAATGATTAGAAAAACATAAGTATTAAAAAATAAAAGTATTAACACTATCTCTACTAGTATTAAAAAGGAATTTTAAGAATGCCTTCTTAGTAACTAATTTAAAAATATAAAATATACTGTTAAAATTATTATAGATTTCTAGATGTACTGTCATGTAAAATGGAACAGTAAATTTCTCTGAGTGGTGGGATTGTGTATAATTTTAATTTTAATTTTAATTTTCTTCTTATTTTTCTATGGGTTACTTATATAAAAAGGAGTAAATGTTTTCCAAAGAAGTGTCAACAATATAGTATTACCTCACAGAGGAAGTAGTACTTAATCTTGAAATGAAGTGGTTAATAATGACTTCACTGAGTAGGTGACACCAAGGTAGGCACTGAAAGATGAATGATGGGAGCTCATCAAAAGGTCAAGGAGAGGAGAGGTTATTCCAGGCAAATGGATCACTTAGAGAAAATGCAGCAATACACCTAAAATCATGACTGAATATGGAGAAATTAGAGATATACAGTTCTTCAAGACTGAAGCAAAGTGATACAGAAATTGTTGCTGGAAGAAGTCTGAATTTTTTTCTGTACCACGTTAAGGGGAATGATCTTTGAGAAACTCCCAAAAAGTCAATAGTTAGGAGCACAGCTCCCTTAACATCCTCTTAACACCCATCATATTTTGAGAAAGCATATGAAGGGATGAAGGTTTTACATGGGTGCCCAGGGATGTGGTGAGGTGGATCAGGACTTGCCTTAGCTAAAGACGGAAAATTTACTATTTATCTAAACTAGACTTTTCCCAAAGTTGATTTTAATATTACAGAGTTAGCCATAACTACAAGAGAGCAACCTGTCTATTCTCCAAATAATAAATAAGCTGTAAGTTTCTCAGTCAACCCACATGTACTGCTTTCAGATTGATCAGAGAAGCCAGTCTCACAGTCTCAGGTGGGTTGCTCCAGAGACCCATAACTCAATGAGCCATTTTTCCTAGTGACTTAGTTCTAGTTCTCTTGTTCACTGCTGCCAAAGGGCATATAATGGAGGACCAAAATTTTTGAGAAATCAATCTCTGCTATCCCCAAAGTCATTTCTGCTTTAGAGACAACACATAAACCACTTGGTCTCGTATCTGTTTTGTCTTAACCCCATAAATGATGGGATTCAGCATAGGTGGAGCAAGCATGCTGATATTAGCCAGCAGGATATGGATATGTAGAGGGATGTGACGTCCAAAGCGTTGAGTAAGGACTGAGAAGATCCCAGGCCCATAAAATAAGATGATGACACAGACATGGGAGCCACATGTGTTGAGAGCTTTGTGACGAGCATCTTGGGAAGGGATATGGAAGACAGCACGGAGAATCAGAACATAGGAAACAAAAATGAGGACAATATCTAGGATCACCGTTGACACTAAAACAAAAAATCCATACCAAATGTTTATTCGGATGTCATCACAGGCATATTTGGCTAAGCCAATGTGTTCACAGAATGTATGTGGTAGGATGTTATTTCTGCAAAAAGTCAGCCTCTTCAGAAGAAATATCATGGGAAAAATTGTACAGTGTGCTCTCAAAAAAGCAGCCACACCAATTTTCCCTATCAGAGAGTGGGAGAGTATCATGGTGTACCTCAGTGGGTAACATATTGCAATGTAGCGGTCAAATGCCATAATCAGCAAGATGCCTGACTCAGAAATGAAGGAGGAATGCTGGAAGTAAAGCTGGGCAATGCAGCTATTAAGAGAAATTTCTCTACTATTGTACCAGAAAATGGCCAATGCCTTGGGTTCTGTTGTTGTGGCAAAGACAATGTCAACTCCAGCCAGCATACAGAGGAAAAGATACATAGGTTCATGGAGGGTGCTCTTGTTGAGGATAATGACAATGAGAAGACCATTTCCAAGGAGGGCAAAGACATAGGAGATGAAGAAGGGGATGGAAATCCACACGTGTAGGTCTTCTCGGCCTGGAATGCCCAGCAGATAGAAGACTATGTGGTTAACACTAGTGTGATTGAAGCTAGCCATTCCTGAAGCAGGCCGATATGGACTCTAACTTTACCTAAAGAGACAAAGATTAAAAGATAATATATAAATGTTTTCCTTGAGTTTTCTGATTAAAGATATTAAATTAATATGTTAATTTACCACTGTTTCCTCCTGATACCCTCTAAAATGTTGGCAAAATAACAAAAACATCATAAACATAAAAAACAGAAAAGATAATAACAGAGAAGTGGTAACACATTTTGAAAGCAGATGGATGACTATTGACTAAATAGATAGGATAAAACTAATAGCTTCAAGTTGAAAACAAGAATCAAGATAATTTTCACTGTAAAACCCAGACAGTCTCAAGAATCAGAGGTATCAGATACTTCTCTAAATAGAGATAAAGATGGGTTTTTTTAAAAAAAAATATTGGTTTAAAGTTTGTATAAAGAGCAATTAGACTATGGGATCCTCTTTCCAAACCTGTTCATCCAGGCACCACTTTTGTTACCAGCAGAATACTGGAGGTTTATCCTCTGGTGAGGGTAAACCTGGAAAATTCTTGAGAATCAAAGCATAGCTGAGGTAGAAGTACTATGCTACAAGCGGAGGATTAAATGAATGGCTGGCTACATCCTAAACAAAGTGAAACCTCAGTGAACTTCTATGTGTGCCTGGTAATGCTAGCTTACATAACCCTATATCCAGATCTTACAATTCATTTTAATTTAAGAATGAGGCACTGAAAAGTGATTAGAGGTTCTCTATGTAGGCATAGAATTTGTTTAGGGAGAGAGAGAGACTTCATGTCAAATTACTTCAATCCAGAATTTTACACCAAAATAAGTCAAAAATTTTAAGAGTAGGAAAAGTTATTTAGCATCTTCAAAGACCTCAATAGATTTACCCTCCATTAACCCTTTCACAGGAAGCTACTAGAAGATAAGCACCACCGATATGAGGAAATGAACCAAAAATAGGGAAACAGAGGCTCCAACAAGAGATAAAACAAAGTGATAACAATACAGGAGAGAGTATAGGCTATGAGGAAATGAGGGAATTCCTTGGGTAATGGTGAGGGCTGACAACTGTGAAGTCTTGGAGGGTTGTGAATCTAGACTGCATCAAGGAGATAGAAGACACCTAAAGGAAGTCTGGGGGGGAAAAAAGCTTATTTTGAAATAATCGATATTTCTAGTGGAAAATAAGGCACATAAAAACTAAGCACAAAAAAGTAGACAATTATTTACTCCAGGGAAGAAAAAACTTTTGTAGAAGAAAAGAAATGTGATGATATGTTACTTATCTCTGTTATTATAATCATAATAATGTAAACATAAACATGTATCTTAAAAATTATGATATAACTCTATTAATAAAATCAGGAAAAGAGAAGTCTGCAAGTGTCTAAATGTTGGGGAGCCAGAAGGGTTACATGTAAGAAAGCTAAATACCTGTTTTCCATATAAGAAAGTCAGGGGATGACATATAAAAAATGATTAAAAATATATATAAATCAAGAAATAATGATATAAACATGCTGTTTATCTACATGGAGATAAATACTAAAGAAACAACTATAAGTGTTAAAGTGTTTTTTCTGAGGAGCAGGAATCAGGTAGGATGAGGCAGGGAACCTTTGTTTTTTATTGTAAGCCTTATAGGAGAGTTTCTAAACTATGTATATGTATAATATTTACAATAATAAATTAAAAACAAATTATCTCAATAAACTGCCTAGCTCTTCACCAAAAACAAAATTTTAACAGCTCATAACTGAAGTGTCTCCCTTTCCCTCTCCCTCACCCTCTCTCTCTCTCTCTCTCTCTCTGTCCATTTTAATTTCTGGAGCCAAAATTCCTATTCTCTTTGGGCACCAGATTACCCCTTAGAGAATACAGAGTGCCTTAACTAAATTGACTCTTCTCTCTTAAGAGGAAATGGAAAAGTGGCACCAAAAAGAATGCGGCACAGTGATAACCCATAGACCTAATAACAAAAGAACAGGTGAAAGCAGGAAGAACAGAGCCAGAGATCAAACATGATCAGAAGTTAGATGGAGAACAGCCTTCAGAAGCTGATGAAGGCTTTGAGAAAAGGAACAGCCGAGGGAATTTGTTTTGGAACTATAGGAAAAAGTTGAAGAGCTGGGGGATAGTCTTTGGAAACAGTTGCCTAGAACAATTGCTTCTCCAATTCTAATTTCCCCTAAAAGACTCTTCCCCACGCCTCTTTCCAAGAGTGTTCCTGAACCTGCCCCGGATATCCCTCTGCTTTGTGCTTCTGAGCACTTTCCCTATCCCCCTCACCTGGAACTTCTTAGAGTATGCCAGGGGTAGCAGTACCTTGCCTACATAATCCATCCTCCCTAAGTCACAATTTCTAAACATTAGAAACGTACCTTATTTATTAGAACTATGTTTTATCTATGAATCATCTCTAACAAACTTTGAATTTTTTGATGGATTGGGCACGTCCTTTCATCAGTGTGTACCTAGAACATAGCACAGAAGGAAAGGTGAACAGGAGGTAGAAGGGAAGGAAGGCCAGGTGAGAGAGATTTAAGATCAGTGGCCAAAGCAAGGTTTTCCTTTGAGAACTCAGGTGCCTGAATCCAAATAAAACTTAAAAAGTCCTCTGAGAACTACCTATTTCTTCCCTATGAGCCCAAATGTTGGCCACTGATCTCTATGATCTGTTCACAATCTGTTCACAAGACTCCAAACAAAGAGCTTGCTATTCCAACACCACAAATCAATTTCATTAACTTGGGCCGGTGAGGAGATCTAGTTTCTAGCTCTACTCTCTTCTACTCCTAGAATCTCACCTTGCATAAGACAAAAATCGGTCATCAGCCTTGGACCAAGTCTTTTGAAGCAGAAATGGAACCAGTGACTGAAGAAAACCTAGAAAGTTACAGATTGGACTACAGAAGCGATGATCTTCATAAGTTCTCAGAAGGTTACTTTTATTCCACAGCCCCACTTCCCTTGGGTCCTAACCTGGCCACAGTCCCACATGAGACACCTCATTATGCCTGCTTCCTGCTACCTTTTTCTCTTGACACCTGGTCTTCGGGCAACTCGTTATTAGATCTCTATCCTTAAATTTTACCTGTGCATTTTTGTGGCTTTCCATACTCAAGAGTCTTTGACTCCTAATCTAATATTTTCTCCGGAAAAATTAGGAGGATGGTGGGGTATGAATCATCAGGAATCTGTCTCTATATGGAGACAAAAATTGCACTGGTAGAATCTGTATGATATAGCAGTTTTGCAACTCTGGAGTCTGTCGAGGCTTCAACTTCCACAGGAAGACATGGACAGTAAATTATAGTTAATTTTGGTCACGTTCATCTCTTATCACAGTAGCAGCTACTCATCCCCTACCCTCAGCCCTATGGCAGGCAGCTGTGCATGTTTTCCTGGGGCAGCTTGTATGCAGCTGGCGGGAGCCAGGGTGGACAAAAAGAATCCTGTCCTCCAAATATTGGAATCTATATTCTGATTACTAACTGCTGCTTCTGATCTCCAAGGTGCAAAGAGGCAGGCAGCCATTGTTGTTGCACTTCCCACCAAACAAAGTGAATACCAGGGAATTTAAAGAGCTGGCACCCATTTTCTTCCCTTCATTTTTTATTTTTTCCCCTTTTGGGAGCCAGATATTAAAGATTAAAACATGCAAAAAGCAACTGCATAATAGGGGCATTTGAAAAGTGACCAAGCATACCCAGGAAAAGGTGCAGGCTCAAAAAAGACCTTAAGATTACACATCTAGCTGATCTTTGGCACAGAAACAGTCTACAACAATCAAATAAACAAAAACAGTATCCAAAAACAGCACTTCTTTTGCTGTATCCTACAGATTTTGATACCTTGTTTTTTCATTTTAATATAGTTTAAAATATTTCTAACTTCTCTGTGACTTCTTGACCAACAGGTTATTTTGAAGTATATTTTTACACAGTTGCGGATTTTTAAATAATCTTTGTGCAATTGATTTTCGTTTTAATTCTGCTATAGCCAAACAACATGCTTTGAATGATTTCATTTCTTTGAAATTTGATAAAGATTGCTTTATAACCTAGCACATGGTCAATTTTTGATAACTGCTCTATGTGCATATGAAAAGATTGTGTAGTCTCTTGTTATTGAATGTAGTGTTCTATAAATATCAAATATTTTTTTAATTATGTTGATTGCCCTCTGTACCCTTATTAGTCTTTTTAATCTTTTGTCTCTTTGTCTTTCATCTATTGAGAGATGTGTCAAAGTCTTCCACTGTTATACTGGATTTGATTATTTTTCCTTTTAGTACTATCAATTTTTACTTTATGTATTTTTTAGCTATGCTATTTGGTACATATAGATTTAGAATATTTATGTCTTTGTCATGAATTTATACCTTAATTATTATGAAATATCCCTCTATATCTCTAGTTATAATTCTTATCCTAAGGTCCACTTTCTTTTTTATTAATATAGCAATTTTGGCTTTCATCTAGTCAGTGTTTACATGGTAAATGTTTTTCTATCTTTTTATTTCTAACTTTTCTATGTTTCTATACTTAAGAAATTTCTTTGTAGGCAGCATATATTTTCTTTTGTCTGTTACCTAATCTAAATAAATAAAGTTCAGTTTGTTTACTATTTTTTAATACTTTGAGTTTTATGTCATCTTTTAAAAACCATTTGCCAAACCCAAGATTATGAAGAGCTTCTTCTATGATTTACTCTAGAAGTTTTATATTTTAACTCTAACAGTAGCTCTATGATTCTTTGGAGTTAAATTTTATGTATGGTGTGAGATAGCAATTGAGATATGGGGGTGGGGGACATAGAGTGATCCAAAAGTTCACCATCTGTGGAAAAGATTATGCTTAGTTGGCAAAAAGGACAGAGTATGGAACTCTAAAGACCTGTTCTTTTGCAGAAACACCAAAAAATGAGTAAAATCTGTGAGAATCAACTTTCTCAAAACTCTAGAAAAAAAGTTAAATCTTACAACATCCAAGCAAATGTTGAATCAAGAAAAAGATGGCTTAAACTTGGTAGGAGAGCTTTGTGGCATTTTAGCTTACCCTTGATCAACCCCTCTCCCCAGCTCAGTAGCAGGCTTGAAGAAGGCAACCAGCATTCCTTGTGTGGGTCTCTGCTTCTGGAGGGAGCAGAGTAGACCTTGTTCTCAAGGAATTTTGTTTGTCTGCTTTAACTGTTTAACTTGTTTAACCTGATGAACTAACACAACGTGCTCACATTTGTTTTGCCTAACACCGAACTCGCTCAGGACATAAAAGTAGCTATGTGGAGGATGTTTCTCAAAACATTGAAAGGTAATGAACTGGGCATTTGCTGCCATTGTACCACCAGGTACAAAAGATTACAGTCGGGGCAAACAATAGAAACACCAATAGATTGAGGGGGTAGGGGAATCTGGAGAGAGACTTATGTGAGGGAGTATGTGCTTTGAAAGACTTCTACATATAACTGGAAGTCACTCAAGCCTAGGGCAGGATGCATGCTCAAAGAACATACAACACTCAAAAATCTATTGTTTTTTTTTTTAATACACTAGCAATAAACAACCAAAATTAAGAAAATAATTTTATTTACAATAGACTCAATATGACTTAATAATGATTCAGGGAGAGAAAAAGAAAAAGAGTTTTTGTTTTTCCTGACACTAATAAATGAAAATGGCTAAAACACTGACACTGAAATAGTAATGAGCACACCTAGTACTCATACTTGTTTTTCAATACTATTCACCATTAAAAGTAAGGGATCTTGGAGAAATATTTTCTATCAAGGCTGAGGTGGAAAATTACAAGATGTTTCTGGAACATCTTGTATTAAAACATAAGGCAGTGCTCAAAAAATGACAGAGAAATAGCAAAGGTTACAAGAGACAGTTTGATGTGGCTCTCACTAGTCAAACCTGGAAGAATTTGAGTACCAAAATGAATAATCATAGCACTGGATTATACAAGTTATTGAATAAAAAAGAATCCATGAGTCCATACTAATCCAAAAAACAAACAAACAGTAAACAGGAAGCCTCTTATTTATAATAAAATACCAACTAATAAATGTAATGGGAAATACTGAGTTTAAAAGCCACCATTTGCAACTGTCAGTACACAAACTGATTTAGTCAAGAATTGCCAATGAATGTTTAAACCACTTGATGTAGGTTTGTTAAGGAACGATATATTTCACAGTATCAAAGAATCTCCTCAAGATTATATCATTGATTTCAAGGTGAAGAAGATACTGTTATAGTGGAGAAATCTAGTAGACCCACTTTATTTAGTTGATCAATGATAACATCCCCAATAATAGGATAAAATTTTATATCAGTTACCTGCTGATGTTATACAATGAGAAGGACATAACATCACTTATGTAGTATTCTGGCCAAAAACATATACATAATCTGAATTTAACATAATTAAGCATCATTATACGTAACATGGGCACGTATTCTTCTTTTAAAATGCCATTTTTAGTGGACGAAGGCGGCAGGGTAGGTAAACACAATGCTTGCCTTCTCCCATGACCGTATTAAAATTACAACTAAATTATAGAACAATCAACTTGGAGAACCACCTGAAGTATAGCTGAACATATCAAGACCAGTAGGAGGGGTAGAGACAGGAAACAGACTGGCCTCACACCTGGGAGATATTTCAGAAGAAATATCTCAGCTACAGATGTTCCCTTGAAGAAGCAAGAGGCCCCAGACCCATACCAGGGTTCCTCAGCCCAGGATTCCAGTGCCTGGAAAAGGAGTTCCCACAAAATCTGACTGTAAAAATCAATGGGGATTTTGACCATCCCAGTTAAACAGAAGGAACCTGAAAATCCAGACATCCTCTTAAACGGCCTGTGCCAGACTTACTCTCTCGCAGATTCTCACCCTGGGCTCTGGCAGAGGGTTAGCAACTCGGAAGCTTCAAGAGACAAGTGGGGAAAGACTGAATTGTGTGGCTTCAGGGCAAGGGCTGGAGGGACAGTGCCACTGTCCCTTTGTAAAACCCTCCTCCTGTGCAGCCTACAGGCAGGTGCCAATCTACCTGTGTCAAACCCTCCCCCAACATGGCCAATTCTGAATCTGCATTAGCCTGATGAGATCGATTGGTTCCATCCTGTGACTCAGTAAAGACTCTCAAGCAACTTTTAAATTTCTGGGAGCAAATTTGTTCCCCAAAAACCAGCCCCACCCTGCGCTCTCCGCAGGGAGTGCATTGGACAGCAATCAACAGTCCCCCGGCTCTCACACCTGGGGAAAAACTTTCAGTGGAGGGCAACTAGCACCGACCCAAGTTGTAGTGTCTCTTGAACAAATCATGGGGGTCTGCGGGCCCCACACGGGAAGTAGCTGGCCTCGATGTAATCTGAGACTTTTGCAAGTGGGTACAGGCTCAGCACGGGCACCAAATCTGAATTTGCATTGACCTCATGAAACCTGCTCACTTTACCTAGGTGACTCCTGAGACCTCACCCCACCCAACAGGCTAATTGCTGGAGGCATATTAGTGGCTGAGTAACCAGCTCCACACAGCCCTTTTGGAAGAAGGCTCTTTTAGCAACAATCAACAGAAGAAATATCTTCTGTTGTGTAAGCAGAGGCTTACACAACTCTGGAGACAATCCCAGTGGTGGGCAACTAACCCTGGCCCGAGCTGCAGTATTTCTTAAATAAATCTTGGGTGTCTGCAAGCCCAAGGCAAGTGGTAGCCAGTCTTGCTGTGATCTGAGACTTTTATAAGGGGCCACAGACTCAGCACTGGGACAAAATCTGAATCTGCATTGGCTGGATGAATTCCACTTGCTTTATCCCAGTGACTCCCTGGATCCCTACCCCAACCAACTCTTGTACCACTCAAAGACTCTTTTAGCTACTGAGCCTTATGGCCAGCCACAAGGACATGTTGCTAAGCAGCCACAGGCCCAGTACTGGTGGCAGCCAGCCTCAGTTCACAGCTTGGTCTCTCCCACTTGCCTCCAGGTCCAGCACAGGCAGCTCCATGGACCACCCATGGATCACTTTATAGCTCCTACCAGGTGGTCAGAAGCAGTGGCTAACCTTGGCCTGCATAGGAGTCCCTCTCAAAGAGCCACAGAACCAACACACCCAGAGGCTGGCATCAGGCCACAATAGAGCACCACCTGATTAGCCCCACAAGTGGCACACTCAAAGGGTGTTTTCAACAAATATATGAGGCTTGCAGGGGCAAATCCCACTCCATGGGGTCAGCCCCCACACAGCAGCTCACAACCTGGAGGCATGGCCAGTCCTCGCAGCTGGTCAACCCGAGAGTTTATCCCACACTGACATCCCAGCAGCAATCAAGGCTTAACTACAACAGAAGAGCACACACAACTCACACAAGGGATACTCCTGGGCTCCTAGCACAGGCGATCAGGGAGACTGTGTCACTGGACCACACAGGGCACCTACTGCATAAGGCCACCTTGACGAGACTGGGTTACATAACAAATCTAACCTAATACATAGAAATGAATAAATATAAAGAGGCAACTAAAATGAGAAAGCAAAGAAACATGTCACAAATGAAACAATAGGAGAAAACTCTAGAAAAAAAATTAAATAGAGGCAAGCAACCATTCAGAAACAGAGTTTCAAACACTGGTTATAAGAATAATTAATGAACTTAAGGAAAGAGCAGACAAGCTCAGTAAAGACTTAAACAGAGAGATAATCATAAAAAAAGGTATAGGAAACCATAAAAAAAAAAATCAGAAATGAAGAATACAGTAACTGAAATGAAGAATACACTAAGAGAAATTAACAGTAGAATAGATGAAGCAGAGAACTGAATCAGCAATTTGAAAGACAAGGTAGCAGAAAACTGAATCAAAAAAGCAAAAAGAAAAAAAATTATTTTAAATGAGAAGAGTTTAAGAGATCTCTGGGACAACGTCAAGCATCCCAAAATTTGCATCATAGAGGTACCAGAAGAAGAAAGACCAAAGAATTGAGAACCTATTTGAAGAAATAATGACAGAAAACTTCCCTAACCTGGCAAAGAAAATAGACGTGCAAGTCCGAGAAGTGCAAAGAGTCCCAAACAAGAGAAACCCAAACAGGCCCACACCAAGGTATATTATAATTAAAATGCCGAAAGTTAAAGACAAAAAGAACCCTGAAAGCGACAAGAGAAAGTCAGCTAGTTAATCAGCTAGTACTCACATAAGAATGTCAGCTGACTTTTCAACAGAAACTTTGCAGGCCAGAAGGGACTGGCACAAAATATTCAAAGTGATGAAAAGCAAGGACCTACAACCAACTCTACACAGCAAGGCTATCAATTAAAACTGAAGGCAAGATAAAGAGCTTCCCAGACAGGAAAAAGCTTAAGGAATTTATCACCAACAAGCCAGTATTATAAGAAATGTTAAAGAAGCTTCTTTAGGAAGAAGAAGCGGGGGGGACATAAATATGAATAAAAAACTGGCAATAACTATGTACCTATCAATAATCACTTAAAATATAAATGGATTAAATACTACAATCAAAAGACACAGGGTAGGGTAGCTCCATAGTGTAGTGGTTAGCACATCTGCACCACGAGCGCTCCCTGTCTAGCCCAAGAACCAGGCGCCCCCTAGTGTGGGATGAGCTGGCCCTTGGGTTTCTCTTAGCTGCTTCAGTCGTCTTGTGTCCCATAGGGCGATGGGAAGATCTGCCGCGGAGTCTGCTGGAAAAGCGAGTATATGAGGGGAGAGGTGCCC